>NC_064817.1:69126437-69382070 GCF_023721935.1 Panthera uncia | reverse complement strand
AGGAGAGATAAAAAGTTTCCCAGGCAAACAAAAATTAAAGGAGTTTGTGACCACTAAACCAGCCCTGCAATTAATTTTTAGGGGGACTCTCTGAGGGGAGAAAAGATGAAATATATATATATATATATATATATATATATGTGTGTGTGTGTGTGTAATATATCACTATATATATATATATATATATACCAAAAGCAACAAAGATTGGAAAGGACCAGATAACACCACTAGAAACTCCAACTCTACAAGCATCATAATGGCAATAAATTCGTATCTTTCAGTACTCACTCTAAACGTCAATGGACTCAATGCTTCAATCAAAATACATATGGTAACAGATTGGATAAGAAAACAAGATACATCTATATGCTGTTTACAAGAGACCCACTTTTGACCTAAAGACACCTTTGGATTGAAAGTAAGGAAATGGAGAACCATCTATCATGCTAATGGTCAACAAAAGAAAGCTAGAGTAGCCATACTTAGACCATCTAGACTTTAAAATAAATACTGTATCAAGAGATGCAGAAGGGCATTATATCATAATCAAGGGGTCTATCCACCAAGAAGACTTAACAATTTTAAACATTTCTGCACCAAATGTGGAACACTCAAATATATAAATCGATTAATCACAAACATAAAGAAATTCATCGATAGTAATGCCATAATAGTAGGAGACTTCATCAACACCCCACTGACAACAATGGACAGATCATCTAATCAAAAAATCAACAAGGAAACAATGGCTTTAATGATACACTGGACCAAATGGACTTAATAGAGATATTCAGAACAATTCATCCTAAAGCAGCAGAATATAAATGCTTCTCCAGTGCATAGGCAACAGTCTTCAGAATAGACCATATACTGGGACACAAATCATCCCCAAGTAAGTACAAAAAGATCGAGATCATACCGTGCATATTTTCAAAAAACAATGGTATGAAACTCGAAATCAACCACCAGAAAATATTTGGAAAGGTAACAAATATTTGAAGAGAGAAGAACATCCTACTAAAGAATGAATGGGCTAACCAAGAAGTTAAATAGGAAATTAAAAAGTATATAGAAGTCAATGAAAATGATAACACCACAACCCAAAACCTCTGGGATGAAGCAAAGGTGGTCATAAGAGAAAAGTATATAGCAATCCAGGCCTTCCTAAAGAAGGAAGAAAGATCTCAGATACCCAACCTAACCTTATGCCTCAAGGAGCTGGAAAAAGAACAGCAAATAAAACCCAAAACCAGCAGAAGACAGGAAATAACAAAGGTTAGAGCAGAAATTAATGCTATTGAAACAAACAAAAAAAAAAAGAGTAGAACAGATCAATGAAACCAGAAGCTGGTTCTTTGAAAGAATTAACAAAACTGATAAACCACTAGCCAGTTTGATCAAAAAGAAAAAGGAAAGGACCCAAATAAATAAAATCAAGAATGAAAGAGGAGAGGTCACAACCAACACAGCAGTAACACAAACAATAACAAGACAATATTATGAACAATTATATGACAATAAAATGGGCAATATGGAAGAAATGGACAAATTCCTGGAAACATATACACTACCAAAACTGAAACAGGAAGAAATAGAAAATTTGAACAGACCCATAACCAGTAAGGAAATGGAACTAGTAATCAAAAATCTCCCAAAAAACAAGAGTCCAGAGTCAGATGGCTTTCCAGGGATATTCTACCAAACATTTAAGGAAGTGTTAACATCTATTCTCTTGAAGCTGTGCCAAAAAATAGAAATGGAAGGAAAACTTCCAAATTCTTTCTATGAAGCCAGCATTACCTTGATTCCAAAACCAGACAGACACCCCATTAAAAAGCAGAACTATAGACCAATTTCCCTGATAAAAATGGATGCAAAAAACCTCAAGCCAACCGGCTCCAACAATACATTAAAAAAATTATTCAACATGACCAAGTGGGATTTATACCTGGGATGCAGGGCTGGTTCAATATCCACAAAACAATTCACGTGATTCATCACATCAAGAAAAGAAAGGCCAAGAACCATATGATCCTCTCAATAGATGCAGAGAAAGCATTTGACAAAATACAGGAACATTTCTTGATAAAAACCCTCAAGAAAGGGGGGATAGAAGGAGCATACCTTGAGATCATAAAAGCCATATATGAATGACCCAGTGGTAATATCATCCTCAATGGGGAAAAGTGAGAGCTTTCCCCCTAAGGTCAGGAATGCGGCACGGATGTCCACTCTCACGACTGTTATTCAACATAGTATTGGAAGTCTTAGCCTTTGCAATCAGACAACACAAAGAAATAAAAAGCAACCAAATCGGCCAGGAGGAAGTCAAACTTTCACTCTTCGCAGATGCCATGATACTCTATATGGAAAACCCTAAAGATTCCACCAAAAAACTGTTAGAATTGATTCATGAATTCAGCAAAGTTGCAGGATATAAAATCAACCCTCAAAAATTGGTTGCATTCTTATACACCAACAATGAAGTGACAGAAAGAGAAATCAAGGAATAGATCCCATTTACCATTGCACAAAAACTATAAAATACCTAGGAATATATCTAAGAATAGAGGTGAAAAATCTATACACTGAAAACTAGAAAGCTTATGAAAGAAATTGAAGAAGACACAAAACATGGAAAAATATTCTATGCTCCTAGATAGGAAGAACAAATATTGTGAAAATGTCGATATTCCCCAAATCAATCTACATATTCAATGCAATCCTTATCAAAATAATACCAATATTCTTCACAGAGCTAGAATAAATAATCCTAAAATTTGTATGGAAACAGAAAATACCCCAAATAGCCAAAGCGATCTTGAAAAAGAAACCCAATGCAGGAGACATCACAATCCCAGACTTAACACTATACTACAAAGCTGTGATCCTCAAGACAGTATGGTACTGGCACAAAAACAGACATTCAGATCAATGGAACAGAATAGAGAACCCAGAAATGGACCCACAAATGTATGGCTAACTAATCTTTGACAAAGCAGGAAAGAATATCCAATGGAATCAAGACAGTCTCTTCAGCAAGTGGTGCTGGGAAAACTGGACAGCGACATGCAGAAGAATCAACCTGGACCATTTTCTTGCACCATACACAAAAATATACTCAAAATGGATGAATGAAAGACCTCAATGTAAGACAAGAAGCCATCAAAATCTTCGAGGACAAAGCAGGCAAAAACCTTTTTGACCTTGGCCGCAGCAACTTCTTAGTCAACACGTGTCCGGAGGCAAGGGAAACAAAAGCAAAAATGAACTACTGGGACCTCACCAAAATAAAAAGCTTCTGCACAGCGAAGGATACAATCAGGCAACTAAAAGGCAACCAACAGAATGGGAGTAGATATTTGCAAATGGCATATCAGATAAAGCATTAGTACCCAAAATCTGTAAAGAATTTATCAAAATCAACACCCAAAAAACAAATAATCCAGTGAGGACATGGGCAAAAGACATGAATAGACACTTCTCCAAAGAAGACATCCAGATGGCCAACCGACACGTGAAAAAATGCTCCACATCACTCATCATCAGGGAAATACAAATCAAAACCACAATGAGATACCACCTTATACCTGTCAGAATGGCTAACATTAACAACTCAGGCAACAACAGATTTTGGGGAGGATGCAGAGAAAGTGGATCTCTTTTGCGTTGTTGGTGGCAATGAAAGCTGGTGCAGCCACTCTGCCAAACAGTATGGAGGTTACTAAAAAACTAAACATAGAACTACCCCTGGACCCAGCAATTACAATACTAGGCACTTATTCACGGGATACAGGTGTGCTGTTTCGAAAGGGCACATGCACCCCCATGTTTATAGCAGCACTATCAACAATAGCCAAAGTTTGCAAGGAGCCCAAATGTCCATCGATGGATGAATGGATAAAGAAGATGTGGTATATATATATATATATATATATATATATACACACACACAATGAAGTATTACTCGGCAATCAAAAAGAATGATATCTTGCCATTTGCAACTATGGGGATGGAACTGGAGGGGATTATGCTAAGTGAAATTAGTCAGTCAGAGAAAGACAAAAATCATATGAAGACTTTAAGAGACAAGGCAGATGAACATAAGGGAAGGGAAACAAAAATTTTATAAAACAGGGAGGGTGAAAAAACAAAAGAGACTCGTAAATATGGAGAACAAACTGAGGGTTATGGGAAGGGTGTGGGTAGGGTGGATGGGCTAAATGGGTAAGGGACACTAAGGAAGCTACTCCTGAAATCATTGTTGCACTATATGCTAATTTGGATGTAAATTTAAAAAATTAAAAAATAGTAAATAAAAATAAATAGTTACATTCACAGGGAGCCTGGGTGGCTCAGTTGGCTTAGTGTTTAACTTGGCTCGGGTCATGGTCTCATGATTTGTGAGCTCAAGCTCCACGTTGGGCCCTGCACTGACTACTCAGAGCCTGAAGCCTGCTTCAGATTCTATGTCTTCCTCTCTCTCTGCCCCCTCCCCTTCTCACACTCTGTCTCTCTGTCTCTCAAAAATTAATAAATGTTAGAAAATAAAAAAAGTAATATGTGCATTTACTTAATTATTAATAACACTGAACATTTTTAAGATGTTTTCTGCCATGCTTTTTTCTTCATTTTATTTGTTTTTGAGAGAGAGAGAGCACACATGTGGAGGGTAGGGGTAGAGGGAGGTAGGCTTAATCTTAAGTAGGCTCCATGGCCAACATGGAACCCAATATCAGGCTCAATCTCATGACCTGAGCCAAAAAGAGTTGAACATTTAACTTACTGAGACATTAACGTGTCCCCGCCATTCTCTCTCTTTAACTTACCTATTAATAGATTTTCCCAGGGAGTTAAGACGGCAGAGTAGGAGCAGGACCTTATGCTTGCCTCAGCTCTTGAACACAACTACATAATTATCAAATAATTCTGTAAACCCACGAAATCAATCTGAGAACTGAAAGAACAAACTGCACAACTAAAGGGAGAAAAAAGGTCACATTGTGTAAGGTAGGAGATGTGATTTCATTTGGGGGAGAAAAGAGCCAGGGAGCTCTGATCATGGAGAGAGGAGACAGAGAGACAGATCAATAAAGCAGCATGTAGGGGATTGCACAAGAAAACACTTCCTCAAAACCACTAACTGGGAATATAAGAAGGGCTATTTTTTACAAGTTTTTAAAAGCAGTGGAGATGAAAGTTTGAAGCTTTAAAATTCCCACTATAAACAGGGTCAAGCCTAGTGGATGTAGCATTGCTCTTCTGGAGAAAGGCAGAAGTCCAGGAGAGGTCAGCATGTCTTAGGATCCCTTAGGTCAGGCTGGAAGAGACAGTTCCCCTTCCTGGAGTGCATTTGCAAGAAGTGGTACTGCCTCTCCCAGGACAAAATAGCCCACAGGCATCATTAGCTTCCCATTTATTAGCAGTGATACCTGATGAGGACAGCTAATCTGGATGCCGGTTTTTTGCCACGCTTTATCATAAAATCACAGCACCTGTGTGGTCCTGCAACTGCTTTTCTGGAACAAACCAGTAGCAGTCACAGCAGAGAAAGACCCTCCCCCGAGGATCATCATGGGTTCACGCTGTACTGGATCCCTAAAATTAGGAATAATTAAATCCAGCCTCACACCTGAGATAAAATAACAGGAGTACTGTGCCACCCTGTGGGCAGATGGCTTGGACAAAGACAGGGTGAAGGTAGGGATCTGATGGAAACCTGGGACAAAATCAGGATTGTTTGCATTGCTGTGAGGACTTCCTGAACAGCAGTGGATGTCAACTCCTCTCTCTTGGGAATGCAGGTAGGGGATACTAGCTGGGTTTGATTAAAGCATATGAGAAACCAGAAAGACACTTATGGCAGAAATAAAAGACCTAAAAACCAGGTAGCCCAAAATTTTAAAATGCAAAAGTTGAGATGCAAAGCTAACTTATTGTAATGACCACAGGATCGGAAGAAGTAGAGGAACAAATAAGTAATATAGAAGATAAAAATATGAAAAATAATGAAGCAGAAAAGAAGATGTCAAAAGACATTGGATCACAAATGTAGACTTACAGAAATCAACAATTCCACAAAGCATATTAATATTCATGACATAGGAGTCCCAGAAGAATAAAAGAGGGAAAAGGGGGCAGAGGATTATTTGAGAAAATTACAACTGAAAACTTCACTAAACTGGGGAAGGAATGGGACATCCAAATTCAGGAGGCAGAGAACTCCAATCAAAATCAACAAAAGCCAGCCAACACCAAAATATATCATAGTAAAGTCTGCAAAATACGGAGACAAGGAAAGAATCCTGGAAGCATCTAGGGAAAAAATTAACCTACAAGGGAAGACAAATAAGGTTAGTATCAGACCTATTCACAGAAACTTGGTAGACCAGAAGTGAGTAACATGCTATATTCAACTTGCTGAATGGGAAACATATGCAGCCAAGAAGACTTTATCTACCAAGGCTGTCATTCAGAATAGGAGAGATAAAGTGCTTCCTAGACAAAAACTAAAGGAGTTTGTGACCACTAAACTAACCCTACTGAAATATTAAAGGGGACTCTTTGAGTATGAAAGTCATACAGAGAAAGACAGATACCATGTTTTCACTCTTACATGGATCCTGAGAAACTTAACAGAAGGCCATGGGGGAGGGGAAGGAAAAAAAAGTTAGGGAGGGAACCAAAACATAAGAGACTCTTAAAAAATGAGGACAAACTGACAGTTGATGGGGAGTGGGAAGGAGGGGAAGGTGGGTGATGGGTATTGAGGAGGGCACCTGTTGGGATGAGCACTGGGTGTTGTATGGAAACCAATTTGACAATAAATTTCCTATTAAAAAAAAAGAAAGACAAAAATTATTAATGACTAGAAAGTAACAGAGAACATTTCCATTATCGCTGACTTTAAAGGTAATAAAATGGCACTAAAGTCATTTCTATCAATAATAAATCTGAGTGTAAATGTACTAAATGCTCCAATTAAAAGATATAGGGTATCAGAAAGGATAAAAAGAGACAAGACTCATCTATATGCTACCTACAAGAGACACATTTTTTTATTTGACACCTCCAGATTAAAAGTGAAGACGTGGAAAAACATTTATCATGTAATGAATGCAAAAAGATATCCAGAGGATCTATATTTATAACAGAAAAATTAAATTTAATTTTTAAAAAATATTTATTTTTGAGAGAGAGAGAGATTGAGTGTGAGTGGTGGAGGGGCAGAGAGAGAGGGAGACACAGAATCGGAAGCAGGCTCCAGGCTCTGAGCTGTCAACACAGAGCCTGATGTGGGGCTTGAACTCATGAAGAGCAAGATCAAGATCTGAGCCAAAGTCGGACGCTCAACTGACTGAGCCACCCAGACACCCCAGAAAAACTAGATTTTAAACCAAAGACTATAACAAGAGATGAAGAAGGACATTGATAATATGAAAAAGGGGACTATCAAACAAGAATAACAATTGTAAATAATGTATGCCCCCAACTTGGAACAGCCAAATATATAAATAAAACCATAACAAACATAAGGAAATACATTGATAATAAGAAAGTAATAATAGCGGAAATTAACACCCTACTTACAGCAATGGACAAATAACTTAAGCAGAAAATAAACAAGGAAAGAATGGCTTTGAATGACACCCTGGACCAGAAGGACCTGACACATATATTCAGAATATTTCATCCTAAACCATCAGTATACATTCTTTTCAAGTGAACATGGAACATTGCTAAAATCATATACTGGGTCACAAATCAGGCCACAACAAATACACAAATATTGAGATCATAGCATACATATGTTCAGACCATGACACTATGAAACTGGAAATGAAACATAAGACAAAATTTGGAACGACCAAAAAAATGCATGGTTAAAAACATCCTCCTAAAGAATGAATAGGTGGTCCAAGAAATTAAATAGAAAAAAAAATCATATGAAAGCAAATGAAAATAAAAACTTGACAGTCCATAACCTTTGGGGTGCAGATAAAGCAGTCCTAAAAGACAAATATATAGCAATACAGACCTAACTCATGAAGCAAGAAGAATATGAAATAAAAACCCTAACTTTAACTTTACACCTACAGGAGTTAGGAAAGATATACCAAAAAGAAAAAAAAATGCCTAAGGCCATTAGCAGAAGAAAAATAACGAAGGTGAGAGTAGAAATAAATGACATAGAAACAAAAACAAGCAGAAAAGCTCAACAAAACTAAGAGTTTATTCTCTGAAAGAATTTATGAAATTGATAAACTCCTAGCCAAAGTATAAAAAAGAAGAAAAACCCAAATAAAGAAAATCACAAATGAAAGAGGAGACATCACAACCAACACCACAGAAATATAAATAATTATTAGAGGATATTATGAGAAATTATATGTCAACAAATTAGGCAATCTGGAAAAAATGGATAAATTCCTAGAAACATATAATATAACAAAACTGAACCATGAAGAATTAAAAATTTTGAACACAGCCATAAACAGCAAAGAAATTGGGTCAGTAATCAAAAATCTCCTAACAGGACTGCCTGGGTTGCTTGGTTGAGCATCCAACTCTTGATTTTAGATCAGGTGGTGAGTTTGAGGCCCATGTCTGTGTGGAGCCTGCCTACAATTTTACCTCTTCCCTTTCTCTCTGTCCCTCCCCTTCTCACCCCCTCTCTCTCAAAATAAATATATGAACTTAAAAAAAAAGTCTCCCAACAAATAAAATTCCAGGGCAAGTTGGTTTCCCAGGGTAATTCTACCAGACATTTAAATAAGAGATAATACTTATTCTTCTGAAATTGTTCCGAAAATAGAAATAGAAGGAAAACTTTCAAACTTATTTTTCAAAACCAGAATTATCTTAGTTTCGAAACCAGAAAAAGTCCTCACTAAAATGGAGAAGTACAGGCCAATATCCATGATGAATGTAGATGCAAAAATTCTCAACAAGGTACTAGCAAATCGAATCCAACAGCACATCAAAAGAATCTTTCACCATGATCAACTGGGTTTTATTCCTGGGCTGTAGGGCTGGTTCAATATTCATAAATCAACCAATGTTATACTCCACATTAATAAAAGAAAGGATAAGAACCATAAGATCCTCTCAATAATTCATAAAAAAAAAATTTAACAAAATACAGCATCCATTCTTGATCAAAACCCTCAACTAAGTAGGGATAGAGAGAACATACCTCAACATATGAAAGATTGGCAGATAATATCATCCTCAATAGGGAAAAACTGAGAGCTTTTCCTCTATGGTCAGGAACAAGACAGGGATGTCAAGTCTCACCATTTTTATTTAACATAGAACTGGAAGACCTAGCCTCAGCAATCAGAAAACAGAAAGAAATAAAAGACATCCAAGTATGCAAAGAAGAAGTCAAACTTTCACTAGTTGTAGATGGCATGATACTCTGTGTAGAAAACCCCAAATACTTCACTAAAAATTGCTAGAACTGATACACAAATTCAACAAATCACAGGATATAAAATCACAGTAGAGAAATCGGTTGCATTTCTATACATCAGTAATGAATAAGCAGAAAGAGAAATCAAGGAATCGATCCCATTCACAATTGTACCAAAAACCATAAGATACCTAGGAATAAACCTACTCACTGAGGTAAAAGATCTGTACTCTTAAAACAATAGAGCACTAATGGAAAACA
This sequence comes from Panthera uncia, assembly GCF_023721935.1. Lineage (NCBI taxonomy): Eukaryota > Metazoa > Chordata > Mammalia > Carnivora > Felidae > Panthera > Panthera uncia. The sequence goes on along the minus strand of NC_064817.1, from coordinate 69,372,394 downwards.
AAATTGAAGATGACACAAAGAAATGGAAAAAACATCGTATGCTCATGGTTTGGAAGAACAAATATTTTAAAAATATCTGTATTACCCAAAGCAATCTACACATTTAATGCAATCCATATCAAAATACCAACAGCATTTTTCACAGGGCTTGAAGAATCAATACTAAAATTTGTATGGAACCACGAAAGACCCCATATAGCCAAAATAAATTATATTACAAATTATATTTTGTAATTGTGTGTGTGTGTGTAATTTGTATGTGTGTATGTAACACACACACACACACACACACAATTACAAATCAGTACTTATCCAAATACTATGGTACTGACACAAAAATAGACACATAGAATAATAGAACAGAATAGAAAACCCAGAAATGAACCCACAACTCTATAGTCAACTAATCTTTGACAAAACAGGAAATAATACCCAATGGAAAAAAGCAAATCTCATCAGTCAATGGTATTGTGAAAACTGGACAGCAACATGCAAAAGAATGAAACTGGACCACTTTCTTACACCATACACAGAAATAAAATTCAAATGGATGAAAAACCTAAATGTGAGACAGGAAACCATAAAAATCCTAGAGGAGAACACAGACAGTAACCTCTTTGACATTGACAGTAGTAACTTCTTACTAGATTTGTCTGCTGAGGCAAGGGAAACAAAAACAAAAATAAGCTATGTCTTTGTTTTCTCTATGTATATTTTTTTCTTATTCTTTGGTCTTTCGCAACTATGTTAACTAAAATTATCTCAAAGCTTCCCTCCATGTTTTTAATTTGCTTTTTATCCATATCTGTTCTTTGCTCTTTCTAGTTTATTTATTAATTATATAAATATGTTTTGATCCTTGATTTATTATCTTAAGTCAATAATATTGTTTTTTCTCTCAACAGCCACTTCATTTTATTTAATCTAAGTTGTTCTTAGGTACCAAACATTTGTGATGACCTTCTTTGTGTCCCTTGGGTTATATTTTCTTCTAGTATCTCTAGTATAGTTTCTTTCTCTGTCCTTTGTATTGAAAGGTGTATCACTATATTTTACTTTTACTGTAACACGTTGCCATAATTTCCATGTCAATTTTTTTTTAGCTTTTCCACTCTATGGAATTCCTGTGACTTTGTCTAGACCTTTTTCTTTTTTTAAGCTCTCATATAATACGGGTGACTGAAACTCCTTGCCAATCCTTTTGAGAGTTAAGTTTCCAATAAGGAGTTATTTAAGGTGGCTATTTTTGTTCCATCCATTTTTTTCTGTAATCTACATCTATGGAGAGAGAAAGGACAATTTTGATCTTGGCTTTCCTTTCCCAATATTTGTTATATCTGCTGTGCCAAGATGTACTACCTAGTTGTGAAGTGTATTTCATTCTTTCAATGTATATTTTAAATTAATATTTACTCCACTAATTCTTCATTTATCTTTAGAATGTTCACTTCTGTCAGAAAATTCAGTCTCATAACTTCCTGTATTTTACAAGTATATCATCAGCATTTTTCTCTCTTAAGAGTTTCAGAGTAATGATATCCAACTATTCTGCTTTTACACATTTGGTAAAATTAATATAAACATTCAGGTTTTTGTGGAATCACCATTATAGTTACTAACATGTAAGGATGGAGTAGGTCTTGCTATATCCCTTTCTAAGATGGGCCCTGCCACATTATTACATCTTTTTTTTTTTTTCTTACCTGCCACTTTTTGAAGCTAATTACATTTGCCTGTACCTCTCTCCTTGTTAAGAGTTTGCTAGCTTTTTCATATTACTTTTTATCTTTTTCTTACATTTTTTGCTGTTTTTTCTTATTAATATGTGCTGTTTTTATTAATTGTTCTTTTAACTAAAAATCTGAAGATTAAAGGAGGAATATTCTCTTAGGAAGTTTTTTTCCTTTCCATTGAAAACTGAAAATCTAAAAATTTGCTTTAATGTGGTCCAAGTCTAGAATTTTTAGAATATGAAAAAATGACTTTATGTCCCATGGCTGAGTGATTTTAAGAATGTCTTATTGTAAATAATACTTTCTGAACTATTGAAAATTATAAAGGCCCATTGACTGTGAAAACATGAAATTTGGCTCCCATAAAAATAGTGGGAATCTAGATCACACAAAATTATATGAAAAAGATATATATTTTTTCACATTGAACATGTTTTGTGTGTGCAAATAATGTCAGAATTCTTATTTAAAGCCACAAACCAAAATCCATAATGCTTCCTTGAAATAATTTATGTTTATTTTCATTATTTTATTTTAGTCTTATCCATTATATTACTAATATAAAAATATTAAAATTTCTTCATGTGATATCATTTTGATCTTTAAAAAGTTTATTTATGTGTGTGTGTGTGTGTGAGAGAGAGAGAGAGAGAGAGAGAGAGAATAGCCTAAGCAGACTCTGAGCTGTCACTGTGAAGCCCAATGTGGGGCTCAGACCCAAGAATTTTTAGATTGTGACCTGAGCCAAAACCAAGACTCAGATGCATAACCAACTGAGCCACCCAGGCACTACTGCCCATTTTTTAAAATGTTTATTTATTTTTGAAAGGGAGACAGAGAGCGAGCAAGGGATGGTCAGAGAGAGAGGGAGACACAGAATCTGAAACAGGCTCCAGGCTCTGAGAGGTCAGCTGCCGACGACGTGAGGCTCAAACTCACGAACTGTGGCATTATGACCTGAGCCAAAGTCAGACACTTAACCAACTGAGCCACCCAGTTGCCCAGCCCATTTTTTAACTGGATTATTTGTTTTTGGCTGTTAAATCTTATAAGTTCTTTATAGATTTTTGATACTAACCCTTTATCAGATATGTCATTTCAAGTATCTTCTCCCATTTCACAGGTTGCCTTTTAGTTTTCTTGTTTCCTTCACTGTCCAGAAGGTTTTTATTTTGATGAAGTCCCAATAGTTTACTTTTGCTGTTGTTTTCTTTGCCACAGGAAACATAACTGGTAAGAAGTTGCTACAGCCATTGTCAAAGAGGTTACTACCTGTGTCCTTCTCTAGCATCTTTATGATTTCCTATCCCTCATTTAGCTCTTTCATCCATTATTAATTTATTTTGTGTGTGGTGTAAGAAAGTGGTCCAGGTTTATTCTTTTCCACGTTGCTTTCTAGTTTTCCCAATGACATTTTTTAAGAGACACTTTTCCATTTGATATTCTTTCTGCTTTGTTGAAGATTAGCTGACCATGTACTTGTGGGTCCACTTCTTAATTTTCTACTCTGTTCCATTGATCTATGTGTCTGTTTTTTGTGCCAGTATCACACTGTCTTGATAACTACAACTTTTAATATAGCTTGAAGTCTGGAATTGTGATGCCTCCATATTTGCTTTTCTTTTTTTCACGATTGCTTTGGATATTGGAGGTCTTTTGTGCTTCCATACAAATTTGAGGATAATGTTTTCTAGTTCTGTGAAAAAAAAATATGTTGGTATTTAGAAAGGGATTGCATTAAATGTATAGGTTGTTTTTGTTAGTATTAACATTTTAACAATAATTTTATTCCAATCAATGAGCATGGAATGTTTTCCCATTAATTTGTGTCAGCTTCATTTTCTTTCACAAGTGTTTGTAGTTCAGAATATAGATCCTTTACCTCTTTCCTTAGGTTCATTCCTACATATTTTACACTTTTTGGTGCAATTTGGTGCAATTCCTTGATTTATCTTTCTGTTGCTTCATTATTGGTGGTGTATAGACTACAACAGATTTCTGTACATTGATCCTGTATCTTATGACTTTATTTAATTTGTGTGTCAGTTCTAGAAATTGTTTGGTGAAGTCTTTTGGGTTTTCTACATACGTATCATATTATCTGCAAGTAGTGAAAGTTTAACTTCTTCCTTGCCAATTGGATACCTTATATTTCTTTTTGTTATCTGATTGTTAAGGCTAGAACTTCCAGTACTATGTTCGATAACATTGGTGTAAGTTGATATCCCTTTATTTCTCCTGACCATAGTGGAAAAGCTTAGCTCAGCTTTTCCACATTGAAGATGATATTAGCTGTGTTGTTGTTGTTGTTGTTGTTGTTGCTGTTTTAATTTGGCCTTTATGATGTTGAGGTATTTTCCCTCTATCCCTACCTAGTGTAGGGATTTTATCATGAATGGATGTTGTACTTTGTGAAATGCTCGTCTGCATCTATTGAGAGGATCATATGGTTCTTAACTTTTCTTTTATTAATGTGGTGTATCATGTTGTTTTATTTGTGAATATTGAACCACGCTTGTGTCCTAGGCATACATCCCAATTAATCATGGAGAATTATTCTTTTAAAGTGCTGCTGGGTTCAATTTGCTAGTATATTTTCGAGAATTTTTCCATCCATGTTCATCAGGGATATTGGCTGTAGTTCTCTTTTTTAAGTGGAGTCTGTTTCTGGTTTTGGAATCAGGGTAATGCTAGCCTCATAGAATGAATTTGGGGGGTTTTCCTCCATGTATATTTTTTAGAATAGTTTGATATGACTAGGTATTAACTCTTCTTGAAATGTTTAGTAGAATTCCCCTGTGAAGCCACCTGGCTTTGGAATTTTTATTCCTGAGGGGTTTTGACTAATGATTTAATTTCTTTGTTTGTTATTGGTCTGCTCAATTTTTCTGTTTCCTCATGTTTCAATATTTGCTGTTTATATGCTTCTAGAAGTTTATTCATTTCTTCCAGATTGTCCAATTTGTTGATACATAGTTTTTTAATAATGTCTTATAATTGTTTTAATCTCTGCTGTGTTGATTGTTATTTCACCTCACTACTTTGTGATTTTATCTCACTACTTTATTTATTTATTTATTTATTTATTTAATTCCCTTTCCTTTTTGATAAGTCTGGCCAAAGATCTATCAATTTCATTAAAAAAAAAAAAACTAGCTCCTGGTTTTACTGATCTGTTCTATTATTTCTTTGTTCTATATCATATATTTCTGCTTTAATATTTATTATTTCATTTCTTCTTCTGGGTTGGGGCTTTATTTGTTGTTCTTTTTCTAGCTCCTTTAGGTGTAAGGTTAAGTTGTTTATTTGGGATTTGTTTTTGCCCTCTGAGGTAGGCTTTCACTGCTCCTAAGGCCAACATTGCAGCATACCAAAAGTTTTGGGCCATGTGTCTTCATTTTCATTTGTTTCTATGTAATTTTTTAATGTCTTTTTTTAATCTTTGTTAACAGGTTATTGCTTAGTAGCATGTTGTTTAACCGCCATGTATTTGAAGCCTTTGCAATTTTTTTTCTTGTCATTGACTTCTAGTTTCATAATCTTGTGGTCATAGAAGGTACATTGTATGGCTTCAATCTTTTCGTTTGTTTGTTTCTTTGTTTAGGCCTCATTTGTGACCCAATATGTGATATGTTATGGAAAATGTCCTATAAGGACTTGAAAAGAATGTGTACTCTGATCTTTTAGGATGGATTGCTCTGAAAATATCTGTTAAGTCCATCTGCTGAGTGTGTCATTCAAAGCCATCGTTCCCTTCATTATTTTCTGTTTAGATGGTCTGTCCGTTGATGTAAGTGGGGGAGTTAATGTGCTCACTGTGGCAACAGGCCAGTTAGAGGGCCCAAGGTTTTCTCCCATCCATGCTATTAAGATGGAAGGGGGAGCATAAATTGCATCAGAAAACCTCTTCCACTTGCAGAGCATTCCAGAAGCTCACCCCACCATTTTCAGGAGTTCTAGAGCTAGCTCTTTTATATGTTAATTGCTTTTTTAAACTTAGGCTTTTTGTTTTAAATTTCTGTGCCCCAAATGTGACCATGGCTGGTGTGAGCTATGCGACAAAGGGTTTGATGAAGCGGCAAGTTGGTTATGGTGTCTGTACCGGCTCTGGTCTCTACTTTCATCTTTTTTCTGTGCCCAAGCACAGAGGAATAGGTTCCTGGTTATTCAGTACTATCCCTGCCCACTGCAGTTCATAGCATTGTGAGTGGGGATTCCCTTTATTACCGTGTCTCCATCTTTCTCGCTTAGCCATTCTCTCCATCTATTGTTGTGCAGAAGCTGTTCAGTTGGCCCTAAGTTCTTCAGGAAGAATTGTGCTATAAATACCTGTGCCTTGGTGTGTTTTGTGGAGGAGGCGAGTCAGGGTCTTCCTACATTGCCTTCTTGCACTGGAATCTCCTCCCAATTATCTACTTTTAAAGCTTCAACAGATCCTCCTTCTAATTCTCATAGTTTGAACAACCACCTCACATTTAAAATAAGGTTTGATAGATGAATTTGAGTTGCATGGTTCTGCATTTTCCCTTATAATCATGATTTCAAAGAACACACTATCTTTATCCTTAGGTAATACCTTTCTTTATATCCTTATACTTCTACATTCTTCATTTGTCTCTCTTTTTCCTTATATTTTCTCACTTCTCTTCAAATACTGCCACACAAAGCAGCAGTGGCAATCTTGTTAGCAGTTTAGTATTCTAAACCTTGATGCCAACTGGGAAAAATGTTACATGGCAGACAAATAACTACTTAATTATGTAAGATCATTCCAGATCACTAAAATAGACAAAATCAAAGAAGCAAGATTTTAGCATAAGCATATTTTATATTTGCTCAATACTTTGTTTTTTTATGCCCACTAATATGACTCTTAAAAAAAGAATTAAGCTCTAGAAAAGTGAAGCTTAAACAATTAAATTTATGGTCCAGTGTAAGAGAGGTCCTTAAAATTTTTTATCACATTTGTTATAATCAGTTTAACCAGGTCTTGCTCACTAGTTAATTCTTATGTCACCATTAAGATCAAAATTTCCTCAGGGAATAGGTTGCTTTCTTTTGCAAACTTCATACTATATATCATAATCAGTTTAGGTTATAAATAGATAGTTGTGAATTAATTCACCTCCTAATATGAAGTAGATGCTCAAAAGGTGTTTCTCAATTACTTAATTTCTACCTATTAATGTCACCCTGGGCACTCTGACTGGCCTGCTGCCACAGTGAGCACCAGGTCCCCTAGCTCAAACCAGTCCAAGATGCTCTGGAGCACAGAAAAAAAAACCTTTGTTTTTAAAGAACACCTAACATATATAGGAGCTAGCCATGGAACCCTCACAAAGGTGAGGTACTGGAACTCTGGATGGGAGGGACTGAAAGACACTTAATGCTTACCGTTTGCTTTGAAAGTACAGACAAGTGCATAGTACAGGAACCCTAACCAGTCTGCTGCCTCAGTGAGCCCCAGGCCCCTAAGTCCACAGCAACAACAGACATCCAATGAAGGCAGCAATAGGGTGTTACACACAGGACACTCTTGGTTAGCACTCACTACAACTCCAGCCTTTTCACCAAGGTTACACAGTTGCAAAACTTTCTGGAACAATCCAGGCCCATACTACTTCAATCTGATGGCTTGCTAGGGCACCCTTGTGCAGAGTACTTTGGAACTTCCTAGGTCACATCTTTTTTGGATGTAGCCACCAGGCCGGGACACCCTTGTGCAAAACACTCTGGGAACAATTGGTCCAGACCTGAATCAGTTCCAGCCACCCTACCAGGGCACCCCTAGTACAGAGCACCCCCGAATACCCCAGCTCACACTTAATTCAGCTTCAGCTATCCCACCAGGGCACCCTCAGTATAGAGAACCCAATGAAACTCCAGCTTGCAACCACTTCAGCCTCAGCTGTCCTAACATGGCATCCACTGCACAGAAAGTCCTGGGGTCACATGGCTTGCACCCACTTCAGCCTCAACCATCCTGCCAGAGTTCCCTCTGCATGGATATCATGTGAACCTTCTCCATACAAAGCACTTATGATCACTTGGTTTACACTCAACTTAGTTTTGGCTGCCCAGCCAGAGTGCCCTAAGCATATAAAACCCAATACCCTCCTCCTAACCTGTCCACTTCAGTTTTAGTTGTCCTTCCATGGTGCCTGATACACAGAAACACTCAAGACCTTACATTAAACACCATCTCAGCTCCAAACACTCTCAAAAGGACCCTCCTCACAGAAAGAACAAGCACATCCTAGATAACACCCACTTCACCTTCAGCTATATTGCCAAGATGCCTTCTCCATGGAAAGCCTTGTGACATCCCATCTTCAACTCACATCAGCTTTAGCAGTCATGCATGTCGTGTCACTCACTGCATGGAGTGCCCAAGAATCAAACTGACCTGCAACCATTTCAGCTTCAGTTCTCCTGTCAGAATAACCACTGTATGGAGAGACTTGGAACTCACAGCCCACACCAGGTACAGCTCCAGTCAACCAGCAAAAGACACCAAGCACACACAGCATGTATAGGAGATGACCATACAAAAAACCATTGTTTCAAGTTGAGGAGATATAGCTGTTCTACCTAATCCATAGAAACAAACAGAGCATCAGGCAAAATGGAGAGACAGAGGAATATGCTCCAAAACAAAGAACAAGACCAAATTTGAGAATAAGAACAAAATGAAACATAGAAAACAATATGCTTCATAAAGAATTTAAAGTAGAAATCCCAAAGATGCTCAACAGGCTGAAAAGAAGAATAGAAGAATTCAGTAACAACTTCAATAAATAGAAAATATAAGAAAGAACCGATCATAGTTGAAGCAAACAAATTAAGTTAAATCAACTGAAATCAACAGTAGATTAGTGGATGCAGAGAAATGGTTGAGCAATCTGAAAGACTTGGAAAGCATCCAAGCTAAAAAGAAAAAAAAAAAAACACAACCCAATTTTAAAATGAGAATAAACAATTTCTTTGACAACATCAAGCAAACAAACATTCACATTCTACTGGTCCCAGAAGAAGAAACAGAAGAATAGAAGGAGAAAGGGATAGAAAAATTATTTGAAAAAAAGTAGCTGACAACTTTCCTAGCCTAGGGAAGGAAACAGACACCCAGGTCCAAGAAGCAGAGTTTTTTTTTTTTTTTAATATGAAATTTATTGTCAAATTGGTTTCCATACAACACCCAGTGCTCATCCCAACAGGTGCCTCCTCAATGCCCATCACCCACTTTCGCCTCCCTGCCACCCCCCATCAACCCTCAGTTTGTTCTCAGTATTTAAGTGTCCCTTATGGTTTGCTTCCTTCCCTATCTGTAACTTTTTTCCCCTCCCCTCCCCCATTGTCTTATGTTAAGTTCCTCATGATCCACATAAGAATGAAAATATATGGTATCTGTCTTTCTCTGTATGACTTATTTCACTTAGCATAACACTCTCCAATTCCATCCACATTGCTACAAAAAGCCATATTTCATTCTTTCTCATTGCCAAGTAGTATTCCATTGTATATATAAATCACAGCTTCTTTATCCATTCATCAATTGATGGACATTTAGGCTCTTTCCATAATTTGGCTATTGTTGAAAGTTCTATAAACTTTGGGGTACAAGTGCCCCTATGCATCAGCACTCCTGTATCCCTTGGGTAAATCCCTAGAAGTGCTACTGCTGGGTCATAGGGTAGATATATTTTTAATTTTTTGAGGAACCTCCACACTGTTTTCCAGAGCGGCTGCACCAGTTTTCATTGCCAGCAACAATGGAAGAGAGTTCCCATTTCTCCACATCCTCTCCAGCATCTATAGTCTCCTGATTTGTTCATTTTAGTCACTCTGACTGGCGTGAGGTGATATCTCAGTGTGGTTTTGATTTGTATTTCCCTGATGATGAGTGACGTTGAGCATCTTTTCATGTGCCTGTTGGCCATCTGAATGTCTTCTTTAGAGAAGTGTCTATTCACGTTTTCTGCCCATTTCATCACTGGGTTGTTTTTCAGGTGTGGAGTTTGGTGGGGTTTTTTTTTTTTTATGGATTTTGGATACTAGCCCTTTGATATGTCATTTGCAAATATCTTTCCCATTCTCTCGGTTGCCTTTTAGTTTTGTTGATTGCTTCCTTTGCAGTGCAGAAGCTTTTTATCTTGATGAGGTCCCAATAGTTCATTCTTGATTTTAATTCCCTTGCCTTTGGAGATGTGTCAAGAAAGAAGCAGAGAGTTTGAAACAAGATCAACCTGAGGAGGACTACACCACAAGACATACTAATTAAAATTACAAAAGTTAAAGACAGAGAATTGAGGTGCCTGGGTAGCTCAGTCTGTTGAGCATCCAACTTTTTATTTTGGCTCAGGTCATGATCCAAGGTTTGTGGGATCAAGCCCCATGTCGTGTTCCACACTGAGAATGTAGCTGGCTTAAGATTATCTCTCTCTCTCCCTGCCTCTGCTCTTCTCTCTTTCTCTCTAAAATAAAATTTAGAAATTACAAAAAGGAGATAAAGAGAATTTTAATGGCAGAAAGAAACAAGCAAAAGGTTATGTACCAAGGAAACCTTATAAAGTTATTAGCAGATTTTTTTTAGCAGAAACTTTGCATCCAGAAGGGACTGGCATAATATACTCAAAGTGCTAATAGGAAAAACAACCTGCAATCAAGAACACTCTACCCCGTAAAATTATCATTACAAATTGAATGAGAGATAGAATTTCCCAAAGAAAAAATAAACATGTTTATAAACCAGCATTAAAAAAAGGTTAAAGAGACTATTTTAAGTGTAAAATAAATTGTGATAATTAGATGCAAGAAAATTATGAGTAAAATGTTTAAAATATGACATCACAAAAAATATGACACTACATACATAAAATGTAGAAGAGGCAGTGAAAAAAACCCAAAGTTTTGAGGAACCTTGGAAGATGGCTGAGTAAGAGAATAATCAGCTCACTTCCTTTCATGGATATACCTAGATTATAGCCACATCAGTGTAACTAACCCAGAAAATGAACCAAAGACTGGTAGAACAAACTTTCCACAGTTAATCCTACAGAAGAGACCACATCAAAAATGATAGGTTACAGATGCAGTCAGGAAATTAACCTGCAAGACTAACCACAAATTGGAGGGGCACCAGAAGCATGGAAAAGGAGCAGAACAGACCCACATGAGTTATCCCAGAGATGGAGGACCTGCACAAGGAAGACAAGTCCATATAATGTTTGCTTTGAAAACCAGACAGACTTCACATTGCAAGTTTTTACAATCAGTGGGATTAACACCAGGCACTTTAAAAATCAGTCAGCCTTGCTTTCAGAAATCCAGAGGGTCACAGGAAACAGTCACTTGATTAAAGAGACAGTATAACAAGCAACCCCACAAGATACAGCATAGACTAAATAATTTAAAAAGTAACTGGGGTATACAAGGAGATTTATTTATTATACTCATAATATGTGCTGGAGGGGCAGGGATCTTTAGGAAATTTTCCAAGAACAAAAAAGCTGCTGAGTGGAATTTCTCTTCCCTGCCCCTGGGTTCTCCTGTGGTCTCACCCCATCCAAACTGCTTCATATGGCAGGAGTCTTCTAAAGTGAAACCTGATGTTTCTCATTCTGCAAACAATGCCAAAAATGACAAGGAGCACTCCAAAACGACTGTCACCTTGGGGAAAAAAAAGATAACCACACACCAATTCAACTGCAGTCCCAGTAGTGAGCTCAGAACAGACACCTGATCTGAAAGTCAGCTCTGCCCACCAAAAAATGCCTAACAAGATCCAGCAAGTTTGGGGGTGACTAAAACCCAGAAAGAGACTGGAAACAGACATCTGGTCTGACTGCAGTCCCCACCCACCACCAAAAGTTCCTCAGGGAGACAAAACAGGAACAGTACCCTGAAATTCAGTGCAACCACAGTTCTAGAAAATGAGCTGAGGGCAGACATCTGGTCTGAAAAAACTATGAGCCCAAGGTGCCCCTAGACTGGTCCAAAAACAACACAGGAACCAAATCCTGCCCACAACAGAATGAGAGTGCCATTGCATCTGACTGGACTGAAGGCAAATATTAATCAACCACAACTGTAGTGTGCACAGAGCACACATAGAAAACAATCCTGAGGCGCTAAGTTCTGGTAAAGACAGGACATCATGCCACAGAATACTAAAAGACTCCTTCATAAGGTCAGTACATTCATGGCAGGAGATGCATCTGACTTTCCTAATACACAAAAACAAACACAGAAACTTAGACAAAATAAAAATACAAAGGAATGTGTCCTTAAAAACAGAGCAAAATCACAACAACAAAGCTAAATGAAATGAAAGTAATCAATATATGTGAGAATTCAAAGTAATGTTCATAAAGACACTTATTACCTTCAAGAACAGAGTGGAGGATCTCAGTGAGATCTCAAAAAAGAGATAGAAAATATAAAAAATCAACAAATTAGAGATGAAGTAATCAATAACTGAGATAAAAAATACAATAGAGGGAGTAAATAGTAAACTATAGAATGCAGAAAAACAAATCAGTGAGCTGAAAGAGGGAAGAATAGAAAGCAACCAAGCTGACCACCACCACCAACAACAAACAGAAAGAAAGAAAGGGGAAAAAAGAAGAGTTTAAAGGAACTCAATGACAACATAAGTATAATAACATTCCCATTGCATGGATCCCAACAGAAGAAAGAGTAAAGGGTACATAAATTTTAATTGAAGATATAATAGCTGAAAAGTCTTTGAATCTGGGGTAAGAAGCAAACATCCAGATCCAGGAGATGCAGAAGTCCTCAGCAAAATCAACCCAAGGAGGTCCACACCAAGATACATAATAATTAAAATGGCAAAGTAGTGATAAAGAGAGAATTTTAAAAGCAGCAAGAGAAAGAAAACTGTTACATATGAGGGAAATCCCATAAGGCTATCAGTTGATTTTTCAGCAGAAATGATTTTCAGCAGAAATGATTTTTCAGCAGAAAGAAGTGGCACAATATACACAAAGAGCTGAAAGAAAAAAAAATCTGCAAACAAGATTACCCAGCAAGACTATCAATCACAGTAGAAAGAGAGAGAGAGTTTCCCAGATAAACAAAAGTTAAAGGAATTCATCAAACCTGAACCATCTTAACAACAACAACAAAAAGTTAAAGGGAAAAATTTGAGTGGAAAGAAAAGGCCATATTTAGAACTAAGAAAATTAGAAATTAAAAAAAAAATCACCATTACATACAAATATAATGAGGTAGTAAATTAATCATTTATGAAACTAGAACATAGATTAAAATACAAACACAATAAAATCAATTATATCTATAAAAATTACTCAAGGGATACACATAATAAAATGATTTACAGCACATCATATATATAAATTGTGGAGGTGGAAGTAAAAATTCAGTGCTTTTATAATCGGTTCAAACCCAAGTGACCATCAACCTAATACAGACTGCTATAAGCATGGAATATTAAACATAAACCTATTTGGTAACCACAAATCAAAAACCGGTAATAGATGTACAAAAAATAAAGAGAAAGAAATCCAAACATATCACTAAGAAAGCTATCAGAACACAATAAAAAATGATCAAAGCAAAAAAGAGAAAGAGAAGAACTATGCACACAACCACAAAACAATAATAAAATGGTAATGAATACATACCTATGAATAATAACTTTGAATATAAATGGATTAAATGGACTAAATTTCAAATCAAAATATATGGGGTGACAGAATGTATATAAAAAAAGCAAGAACCCTCCCCGCTGAAAAATAAGGAACCATCTATATGCTGCCTAAGAAAGACTCACTTCAGACCTAAAGACACACGCAGATTTAAAGTGAAGTTATAGAAAAACACCTATCATGCAAATGGAAGCACAAAGAAAGCTAGGGTAGCAATACTTATATCACACAAAATAGACATTAAAACAATGACTATAACAAGAAGCAAAGGACACTACACAATCATAAAGGGAATGATCCAACAAGAAAATATAATAGTTGTAAATGTTTAGGCCGCCAACATGAAAGCATCCAAATACACAAAAAATATAATAATAAACATAAAAAAATGAAACAAACAGTAATAGGATAATAGTAGGGGAGTTTAATACCCCAGTTAAATCAATGAACAGATCATCTAAACAGAAAAATCAATCCGGAAAAAATGGCTTTGAATGACACATCGGACATAACAGATATATACAGAATATTCAATCCAAAAACAACAGAATACAAATTATTTTCAAGGGCACCGAAAATATTCTCCAAAATAGATCACATATTTGGCTACAAAAAGAGAGTATCCAATAAATTCAAAAATGTTGAAAAGATATCATACAACCTTTCTAACTACGATGCTATGAAACCAGAAATTAACCACAAGAATAATTATGGAAGAACACAAATACAAAGAGTGTAATAAATATGCTACTAAACAATGAATGGAACAACCAAGAAATCAAAAAAGAAATCTGAAAATACATGGAGAAAATTAAAAATAGAAACACAATGATCCACAATTTTTGGAATGTAACAAAGCTGTCCTAAGAGAGATAATTATAACAATACAGGACAACCCAAAAAAAAAAAAAAAAAAAAAAAAATCTCAAACAACCAATGATATCACCTAAAAAAAAAAACAAAACTAGCAAGCAAGAGAAGAAAAAAAAGAAAGCACAAATCCACTAAAAGGAAGGAAAAAAAAAAGATTGGAACACAATTAGAGACTAAAAAATAATGAAACAGATCATTAAAATCAGGAGATGTTTCTTTGAAAAGATTAACAAAATTAATAAACTTTTAGTCAGACTCATCCAAAGAGTGGAGAGAGAGAACATAAATAACTAAAATCAGAAGTGAAAGGGGAGAAATAACAACCACCACCACAGAAATAAAAAGGATTATAAGAGAATATTATGAAAAATTATATCTCCCAGAATTAGACAAACTAGAAATAATGGATAAATTTTTAGAATCATATAACCTACCAAAACGGAATCAGTGGGAAATAGAAAATTTGAACAGACTGATTACTACCAATTAAATTGATTGAGCAATCAAAAAAGTACCAACAAATAACGTCCAGGACCAGAGAGTATCACATGTTAATTCTACCAAACCTATAAAGAAAATCATTCTCCTCCTTAAAGATTTCAAGAAAACAGAAGAGGAAGGGAAAGTTCCAAATTAATTCTATGAGGCCAGCACTACCCTGATACTAAAACCTAATAGAAACTACAAAAAAGAAAACTATAGGCTAATACCTCTGATGAACATAGATGCAAAAATCCTTCACAAAATATTAAAAACACAAATCTAATAATACATTAAAAATCATTCATCACAATCAAGTGGGATTTATTCCAAGAATGAAGGAGTGGCTTAATATTTGCAAATCAATCAACGTGATGCATCACATTAAGAAGAGAAAACAGAGACGATGACAATGGAGCAGGAGGACCTTGGGCTAGTCTCCTCACAGAAACACAACTAGATAACTATCACATCATCCTAAATGCACCAAAAATCAGCTGGCAAAACAAACTCCACAACTAAAGGGAGAGAAGGGAACATTGGAAGGGTAGGAAGTGTAGAGATGTGGTTTAGGGGAGAAGTAGATCACAGGTACTGTGGTGGTGAAAGAGTTGTGGTCATGGAGAAGGGCAAGACAGAGTAGAGCATGCAGGGGAACACACAAGAACATTTTCCCAAAGCCATTGTTGAGAAACTGAAAGAGGCTGATTTTCCTGAGTTCCTGCAACAAGTGGGGCTTAGAGACAGGAGTTTTAAAAATCACCTGGCTTGGCCGGGATAAAGCCCTGAGGGCACTTCCATGCTTCTATATGGAAGTCAGGCAAAAAACCTGGTGGCAGACAGTGTGGAAACAGTGATTTAAAGAATGTCTGGGGCACACACTCTTTTTGAATTAATTTTTTTTAACGTTTATTTATTTTTGAGAAAGAGAGAGACAGAGCATGAACAGGGGAGGGGCAGAGAGAGAGGGAGACACAGAATCAGAAGCAGGCTCCAGGCTCTGAGCCATCAGCCCAGAGCCCGACGTGGGGCTCGAACTCACGGACCGTGAGATCGTGACCTGAGCTGAAGTCGGACGCTTAACCGACTGAGCCACCCAGGCGCCCCACACACTCTTTTTGGAGTGCATCCCTTAGAAACAGCATTCACAGAGATACCTCTCCAGGGACAATGGAGATTGCCAGCACCATTTTCCCCCCACACCACTCAGCACAAATACAGCTCCACCTACAAAAAGCAGTGGCATGCCTACACTACCTGCCTACTACTTGTTTACACAAAGCACCATACCCCTGGGCTCTGGTAGGACTGCACTTCTCAGTCAAGCTTTCATCATTCAGTCCAAACACAGTGGGCCCCACCCCCAGAAGCCCAGCAGAAAACCCTGCCCACACAATGTCTCCCAACCAGAGAGCTCTGCAGGGCATCAGTACTAGTGGAAGTAGCATCAGGTCTCATTTTACAAGCAGACCAGAGCACATCTAGTTGAAATTCACTACATTCTGGCCAAGGACCAAACACTACCTACTGCAGGCAAAGAGAGTCTCTACAGATGACTGCCCTGAAGGATACAGCAGCCAAAACACAACAGCCAAGTGCATGCAGCACACACCAGAGACACTTTTTAAAGCCTTAGACCCTGGACACTACATGACCTCTTCTTCATAAAGCCACTACTGTCACGATCAGGAAACCTAACCAGCTCTTCTTTTCTTTAACTTTTTGTCTTAGTTTTCATTTAAATTCCAGTTAATATATAGTGTATTAGTTTCAGGTGTACAATTTAGTGATTTAACACTTGCATAAAAGACCTGGTGTTCATCATCTATTTAACCCATTCCCCCACCCACCATCCCTCTGGTAACCATTAGTTTGTTCTCTATAGTTTTTTTTTTAACTTAAAAATGTTTAATGTTTATTTATTTTTGAGAGATAGAGACAGCACAATCCAGGGAGGGGCAGAAAAGGGAGACACAAAATATGAAGTAGAATCTGTGCTGACAGCTCAGAGCTTTGCTTAACATACTTTGCTTAACATAATACTCTCTAGTTCTATCCACATTGTTGAAATGGCATGATTTACATTTTTATGGCTGAGTTATATTAGACACACACACACACATATATATGTATATATGTGTGTATATATATATATATATATTCTTCTTCATTGTCCATTTATCAGTCAATGACCATTTGAGCTACCATAAACACCATTTCTACCATAAACATCAGGGTGCATGTATCAATTTGAATTAGAATTTCCTATTTTTTGGGTAAATATTTGTAGTGAAAATTCTGGATGCTAAGTAGTTTTATTTTTAATTTTTTTGAGGAACTTCCATACTGTTTGCAGAGTGCTGGCACCAATTTATATTACCACCAACAGTGTAAGAGGGTTCCCCTTTTACAATATCCTTGCAAAATCTGTTGTTTCTTGTGTGTTTTTTTTAACTAGTCTTAAAGGTGATACTATATTGTAGCTTTGATTTGTATCTCCCTGATGATGAGTGATATTGAACTCTTTTCATGTATCTGTTGACCATCTGTATATCTTTTTGAAAAAAAAATGTCTATTGATATCTTCTGCCCATTTTAATTGGATTATTTATTTGGGGGGAGTTAATTTCTTTATAGATTTTTGATACTAATTTTATCAGCTATTTTATAATTAACTATCTTCTCCAATTCCAAAGGTTGTATTTTAGTTTTGTTTATTATTTCCTTCGATGTGCAAAAGGTTTTTTATTTTGATGAAGTCCCAACAGTTTATTTTTGCTTTTGCTTCCCTTGCCTCAGGATACATATCTAAAAGATGATGTTAAGGCTGATATCAAAGAAGTCCCTGCCTGTATTTTTCTCTAGAATTTTAACGGTTTCATCTCTCATTTAGGTCTTTCATCCATTTTAAAAGTATTTCTGTGTATGGTATAAGAGAGTGATTCAGTTTTATTCTTTTGCAGGTAACTGTCTTTCCTAACACAGAGAAGAAGGTGGAGACTTAGACAAAATGCCAAGAAACAGGAATTTATCCCAAATAAAAGAATAAGATAAGACCATGGCCAGATATCTAAGTGAAATAGATATAAGTAAAATGATTGATGCAAAGTTTAAAGCACCAATCATAAGAACACTCAATGAGCTTGAGGAAAGAATGGAAGACATTAGGGAGATGTTTAGCACAGAGCCAAAAGAGTTTTAAAAAATCAGTCGGAGGTGAAGAATACAAAAAATGAGATTGAAAACAGGCTTGATGCAATGAACAGCAGGCTAGAAGAAGCAGACAAATAAATTAGTGACCTAGAAGAGAAAATAGTAGAACATAATGTACTTGAACAAATTAAAGAATTGTGGAACACAAGAATATACAAAGGAAATCCAGTGACTCCAATAAATGTAATAATATTTTTACTATAGACATCCCAGAAGAAGACAGAGAAATGGGGAGACAAAATTTCTTTGAGGACATAGTAGCTGAAAATATCCCTAATCTGGAGAAGGAAACAGACATTCAGATCCAGGAGTCAGAGAACTCTCACAAAGAAAGAAAGAAAGAAAGAAAGAAAGAAAGAAAGAAAGGAAAAAAGCTAGCCAACACCAAGACATTATAAATGTATATTAACAAAGAAATATATAGTGACAAAAAATCTTAAGAGCAGCAAGACAAAGGAAGTCCTTAATGTACAAGGGAAGACCCATAAGGTGAGCTGGCGATTTCTCAAAAGAAACTTTGCAAAGCAGAAAGGAGTGACATAATATATTCAATGTTCTGTATGGTAAAAATCTGCAGACAAGAATACTCTACCCAGCAAAGCTATCATTCATACTAGAAGGGGAGATAAATATTTCCAAGCCAAACAAAAACTGAAGAATTTTGTGACCACGGAAATATACCTGCAATAAAAAATAAAGGGCACTCTTTGAGTGCAAAAGAGAGAACAAAACTCACAAAAACAACAACAAAATAAGAGAAATTCTTCAAAAACAGTTACAAAACCAGTAATAAAATGTCACTAAATACAGATATATCCATAATTGATCTGAATGTAAATGGAATAAACACTCCAATAAGAAGATGTAGATTGTCAGAATGTATAAAACAATAAGACATATCAATATGCTGCCTACAAGAGAGTCATTTTAGACCTGATACACCTGAAGATTGAAAGTAAGGTGGTGTAAAAACATTTATCATGCAATGGACATCAAAAGAAAGCTGGAGTAGCAATACTTATACCTGACAAACTGGACTCTAAAACAGACTCTAAAAAGAGATGAGGAAGTATAATATATCATAATAAAGGGAACAATCCATGATGAAGATATGACATTGCATTTCTGCGTCCAAAATTGGAGCACCCAAATATATGAAACAATTAACAAGAAATATAAAGGAACTAACTGGGAATAATATAATACTGGTTAGTGACTTTAATGCCCCACTTACATCAATGCAGAGATCATCAAACAGAAAATAAAAAAGAAAATGATGGCTTTGAATGCCACACTGGACCAGATGGACAGATATATTCTGAACATCCCACCCTAAAAGAGCAGAATACAGATTCCTTTCAAGTGCACATGGGGAAATATCCAGAATAACTCACATACTATGTCACAAATCAGGCCTCAACAAATAAAAAATATATTTTCATCTTATCATTCATCTTTTCTGTCCACAAAGATATGAAACTTGAAGTCAATCAGAAGAAATAATGTGACATGCCCACAAATACATGGAGGTTAAAGAACATACTAGCAAATATTGAATGGGTCAACCAGGAAATGAAAAAGGAAATTTAAAAAATACATGGAAACAATTGAAAATGAAAATATAATGGTACAAAACCATTGAGATACAGCAAAAGCAGTCCTAAGAAGGAAATATATAGCAATACAGGCCTAACTTAAGATGCAAGAAAAATCTCAAATAAGCAACCTAAGCTTACATCTAAAGGAGCTAGAGAAAGGAAAACAAATGAAGCCTAAAGACAGTAGAGGAAAGAAATAACAAAGAATTAAGTGATATAGGAAGTAAAATAACAGAACAGATCAATGAAACAAGAGCCAGTTCTTGGAAAAAATTAATAAAGTTGAAAGTCCTCTACCCTACTTTTCAAAAAGAAAAATAACATACCAAAATAAAATCACAAAAGAAAGAGGAGAAATAACAATCAATATCACAGAAATACAATTATAAAATAATATTATGAAAAACTATATACCAACAAACTGGACAACCTAGAATAAATGGATAAATTCCTAAAATCATATAAACTAAAAAATCTGAAACAGGAAAAAATAGAAAACTTGAACAGACTGAAAAACAGCAAAGAAATTGAATCAGTAATAAAAATCTTCGAACAAAGTCATCTGTCAGATGGCTATACAAGCAAATTCAAACCAACATTTTAAGAATAGTTGATATCTATTCTTCTCAAACTATTCCAAAAATTGGAAATGGAAGTAAAACTTCCAAATTAATTCTATGAGGTTAGCATTACACTAATATATCAAAACCAGATAAAGACTCCACTAAAGAAGAGAATTAAAGGGCAATATCCCTGATGAGCATGGATGCAAAAATTATTAATAAAATACTAGCAAATTGAATCCAACAGTACATTACAAGAATCGTTCATCACAATCAAATCTGATTTATCCCTGGTCTGCAGGGTGGTTCAATATTGACAAATTAATCAATGAGATACACTAAAATAGTTTTTAAAAGTACAAGAACCATATGGTCCTTTCAATAGATGCATAAAAGGCACTTGACAAAGCGCAATATCCATTCATGATAAAAACTCTCAAAAAACTAGGCTTGGAGGGAATATACCTCAACATAAAAAAGGCCATATTTTAAAAACCCACAGCTAGTATCATCTCCAATGGGGAAAAACTGAGAGATTCTCCTCAACTGTCAGGAACAAGATAGGATCTCCACTCTCACCACTGTTATTTAACATAGAACTGGAAGTCCTAGCCTTGGCAATTAGAAAACAAAAGGAAATAAAAGACATCCAAATTGACAAGAAAGAAGTACAAGCTTCACTGTTTACAAATGACATAATGCCCTATATAGAAAACCTGAAAGAATCCACCAAAACATTTCTAGAACTGATACACTAATTCAATACATTTGCAGGATAAAAAAATCAACATACAGAAATGTGTTGCATTTTATACACCAATCATGAAGCATCAGAAACAGAAATTATGGAATCAATACCATTTACAATTGCACCCAAAACAAGATACCTATGAATAAACCTTACCTAAGGGGCAAAAGACCTATACTGTGAAAAGTATAAGACACTGATGAAAGTAATCGAAGAGGACACAAAAAAATGGAAAGACATTCCAACCTCTTGAGTAAAAAAAAAATATTGTTAAAATGTCTATATTACGCAAAGCAATCTACACTTTCCATGCAATCCCTATCAAAACACAAACATTTTTCACTGAGGTAGAACAATCTTAAAATACTTATGGGACCACAAAAAAAATAGCCAAAGTGAAAGCAATCTTTTTTTAATTAAAAATTATTTTAATGTTTATTTCTAAGAGAGAGAAAGAGACAGAATGAGAGTGGGGGAGGGGCAGAGAGAGAGACAGACAAACAGAATCTGAAGCAGGCTCCATGCTCTGAGCTGTCAGCACAGAGCCTGATGTGGGGCTCAAATTCACTAACTGCAAGATAGTGACCTGAGCCGATGTTGGATGCTTATCTGACTGAACCACGCAGGTGCCCTACCAAAGCAATCTTGATGAAGAAAAGAAAAGCCAGAGACATCACACTTGTGGACTTCAAGTTATATTACAAAGCTGTAGGAATCAAAACAGCATTGTACCAGCACAAAAATAGATGCATAGATCAATAGAACAGAATAGAAAACCCAAAAATGAACCTAAAAATATATAGCAAACTAATCGTTAATAAACCAGAAAAAAATTCCAATAGTAAAAAGACAGTCTCTTTAACAAATTTTCTTGTGAAAACTGCATAGCAACATGCAAGTAAATGAAAGGGGACCACTTTCTTACACCATATACAAAAATAAATTCAAAACAGATTAAAGAACTAAATGTGAGACAGGACACCATTAAAATCCTAGAGGAGAACACAGGCAGGAACCACTTTGACATCAACCATAGCAACTTCTTACTAGATAGGTCTCTGGAGGAAATGGAAAGAAAAGCAAAAAATAAACTATTGAGACTTTATCAAAATAAATAGCTTCTGCACAGTGAAAGCAACAATCAAAAAAACTGAAAGTCAACCCTGAGAATGGGAAAAGATATTTGCAAACTACCTATCTGATAAAATGCTAACATCGAAAATATATAAAGAGCTTATAAAACTGGACTCCAAAAAACAAATAATCAAATCAAAAAATGTCCAGAAGACACCTATAGACATTTTTCCAAAGAAGACATCCAAGTGTCCAGAAGACAGAGAAAAGATGCTCAATATACCTGATTATCAGGGAAATGTAAATCAAAACTACTATGAGATATCACTTCACACCCATCAGAATGGCTATAATCAACAATACAAGAGGGCTCCTGAGTGGCTCAGTCATTAATCATCTGACTTTGGCTCAATCATGACCTCATGGTTTGTGAGCAGGAGCTCCATTTCAGGTGAGTACCGCTTCTCTCTCTCTCTCTCTCTCTCTCTCTCTCTCTCTCCTTCTCTGTCTCTCTCTCTGCCCCTCGCTCACTTGCACCCGCTCTCTAAAAAAAAAAAAAAAAAAAAAAAAACACACAAAAAACAAAAAAACAACAACAGAAAAAATAAACCAAAGACACAAACAAGAAACAACAGGTGTTGGCAAGGATGTGGAGGAACAGGAACCTTCCTGCACTGTTGGTGGGAATGCAAACTGGTGCAGCCCTCTGGAAAACAGTATGGTGACTCCTCAAATGTTAAATATAGAACTATATAAAAAATATATGGCATTGGCACTTAAATAGTCTCATGAATCAAAACAGTCCAGAAATAAACCCATGATTACATGGTTAATTATTTTATGACAAAGGAGGCAAAAGTATACAGTGGGAAAAAGTTACTTCAACAAATGCTGCTGGGAAAACTGAACATCTACATGCAAAAGAACAAAACTGAGCACTCTCTTACAGCATACATGAAAATGAATTTAAAATAAAGACCAGAATTACCTTTATTCCAAAACCAGATAGAGACCCCACTAAAAAGGAGAACTATAGACCAATTTCCCTAGTGAACATGGATGCAAAAATCCTCAATAAGATATTAGCCAACTTGAACCAACAATACATTAAAAAAAATTATTCACCATGACCAAGCGGTACTTATACCTGGGATGCAGGGCAGCTGGTTCAATATCTGCAAAACAATTAATGTGATTCATCACATCAATAAAAGAAAGGAAAAGAACCATATGATCCTCTCAATAGATGCAGAGAAAGCATTTGACAAAACTCAGCATCCTTTCTTGATAAAAACCCTCAAGAAAGTAGGGATAGAAGCAGCATACCTCGAGATCATAAAAGCCATATATGAACGACCCGACGCTAATACCAGCCTCAGTGGGGAAAAACTAACAGCTTTTCCCCTTATTTCCTAAGGTCAGGAACAAGACAGGAATGCCCATTCTAGCCACTGTTATTCAACATAGTATTGGAAGCCTTAGCCTTTGCAATCAGACAACACAAAGAAATAAAAAGCATCCAAATCAGCGAGGAGGAGGTCAAACTTTCACTCTTCGCAGATGCCATGATACTCTACATGGAAAACCCAAAAGATTCCACCAAAAAACTGCAAGAATTGATTCATGAATTCAGCAAACTTTCAGGGTATAAAATCAATGCACAGAAATCAGTTGCATTCCTATACACCAACAATGAAGCAACACAAAGAGAAATCAAGGAATCTATCCCATTTACAGTTGCACAAAAAAACATAAAATACCTAGGAATAAATCTGACCAAAGAGGTGAAAAATCTGTACACTGACAACTATAGAAAGCTTATGAAAGAAATTGAAGAAGACACAAAAAATGGAAAAAATATTTCATGCTCCTGGATAGGAAGAACAAATATAGCTAAAATGTCAATACTCCCAAAGCAATCTACATATTCAATGCAGTACCTATCAAAATAACACCAGCCTTCTTCACAGAGCTAGAACAAATAATCCTAAAATTTGTATGGAATCAGAAGAGATCCATAATAGCCAAAGCAGTCTTGAAAAAGAAACCCAAAGCAGGAGACATCACAATCCCAGTCTTCAAGCAATACTACAAAGCTGTAATCCTCAAGACAGTATGGTACTGGAACAAGAACAGACACTCAGATCAGTGGAACACAATAGAGAACCCAGAAATGGACCCCAAAACGTATGGCCAACTAATCTTTGACAAAGCAGGAAAGAATACCCAATGGCATAGACAGTCTCTTCAGCAAATGGTGCTGGGAAGACTGGAAAGCGACATGCAGAAGAATCAACCTGGACCACTTTCTTACACCATACACAAAAATAAACTCAAAATGGATGAAAGAACTAAATGTAAGACAGGAAGCCATAAAAATCCTCGAGGAGAAAGCAGGCAAAAACCTCTTTGATCTTAGCTGCAGCACCTTCTTTCTCAACAGGTCTCCAGAGGCAAGAGAAACAAAAGGAAAAAAGAACTACTGGGACCTCATCAAAACAAAAAGCTTCTGCACAGTGAAGGAAACAATCAGCAAAACTAAAAGGCAACCGACAGAATGGGAGAAGATATTTGCAAACGACATATTAGATAAAGTGTTAGTATCCAAAATCTATAAAGAACTTAACAAACTCAATACCCAAAAAACAAATAATCCAGTGAAGAAATAGGCAAAAGACATGAATAGACACTTCTCCAAGGAAGATATCCAGCTGGCCAACCGACACATGAAAAAATGCTCCACATCACTCATCATCAGGAAAATACAAATCAAAACCACAATGAGATACCACCTCACACCTGTCAGAATGGCTAACGTTAACAACTCAGGCAACAATAGATGTTGGCGAGGATGCAGAGAAAGAAGATCTCTCTTGAGTTGTTGGAATGGAAGCTGGTGCAGCCACTCTGAAAAACAGTATGGAGGTTCCTCAAAAAAATAAAAACAGAACTACCCTATGACCCAGCAATTGCACTACTAGGCATTTATCCACAGGATACAGGTGTGCTGTTTCGAGGGACAACTGCACCTCCATGTTTATAGCAGCACTATCAACAATAGCCAAAGTATGGAAAGAGCCCAAATGATGTCCATCGATGAATGAATGGATAAAGAAGATGTGGTGTGTGTGTGTGTGTGTGTGTGTGTGTGTGTATATATATATAATGGCATATATATAATATATATATAATGGTATATATATAATATATATATAATGGTATTATATATATAATATATATAATGATATATATATAATGATATATATATATAATATATATATATATAATGGAGTATTACTCAGCAATCAAAATAATGAAATCTTGCCATTTGCAACTATGTGGATGGAACTAGAGGGTATTATGCTAAGTGAAATTAGTCAGAGAAAGACAAAAATCATATGACTTCAATCATATGAGGACTTTAAGAGACAAAACAGATGAACATAAGGGAAGGGAAACAAAAATAATATAAAACCAGGGAGGGGGACAAAATATGAAACTCATAAATATGGAAAACAAACTGAGAATTGCCGGAGGGGTTGTGAGAGGTGGGATGGGCTAAATGGGTAAGGGGCATTAAGGAATCTACTCCTGAAATCATTGTTTCACTTTATGCTAACTAATCTGTATGTAAATTTTAAAAAACAAAACAAATAAATAAATAAATAAATAAATAAATAAAAGTAAAGACTAAAATGTGAAACCTGGAAACTCAAAATCTTTACAAGAAATCGTAGACACTAATTCCGTTGACTTTGGCATTAAAAGCATTTTTCTATTATGTCTAATATGTTTTCACTTTACTTATATCAGACCCTCTGCCAAGCTAACAGCACAGGATTTAGAGATACTTCATTAGTCAATGATCTCCTTATTGGAGAGGGAGAGAGAGAGAGAGAGAGAGAGAGAGAGAGGAGTATACATAGAACATTCCTGGTTTTTCAGGATGCTGCCTGAATGTCCAGTTTCTATATCATGCCTCCCAGAGTGCTGAGGGGAATAGCATAGTTTGGATATTTAGGGACAACTAAGAGCAAATAAAAAAATGTTGGTGGCTTACTGAATCTGGCAAGGCTCTGCAAAATGGAAAGAATGCACACAATCTTGAGAGTCCCATAGAAGTCTAAGAAAGAAGTGTACTGTGCATACAGCAAACCAGCATAGGTAAAAGGGACAGTATGTATAATGTTAATGGAATACTGGTATATTGCAATGGCAGATTGCAAATTGTGCACAAATTTGAAGCTTTTCCTGGGAGGAAGGGAGGAAGATGGAGCATATACATGCATAAAAATGGGTTGAAAACCTTCCAAAATCTTTATATGGGGTGATTCCCCGTTGAAGCCAGTCCATAAGGAATGGGAGAAGTGTTTATATCTTCAAATGTATAGACACACACACACACAAAGATGCAAGGAATACAAAGAATCAGGAATATATGATAAGACAAAAGCAAGAATATCAATACCCACTACCTAACTTTAAAGAAATGGAAATCTATGAATTGCTAGACAAGGATTTAAACAAAATCATGCTAAAGAAGCTCAATGAGTTACAAGTAAAAAATATATATATATAAACAATTTAAAAAATCAGGAAAATGATATATGAACAAATGAAAATATCTACAAAGTGATAGAATCCATAAGAATAAACAAAGCAAAAATTCTAGATCTGAAAAAATATAACTATGCAGGAAAAAATGAATAGAGAGCTTCAAAAGCAGACTTGATCAAACAGAAGAATCAGTGAACTTCAAGAGAGATTATTTGAAATTGTCCATGCAGACAAACTACAAGGAAAGGAAAACAAAGAGTGGATAAAGGCTAAGGGATATATAGGACCCTAGCAAGGGAATCTATGTACCTATTATGGCAGAGTCAGAAGAGCATAGAAGTAAAAAAAGCTTATTAAAAGAAACAATGGCTGAAATCTTTACAAATCTGAGGAGGTAAATGGACATCCAGAATTGTAAAGTACAAAAGTCTCCAGTAGAATGAATCAAAAGAAGTCTGAACCAAGATTCATGATAATCTAATTGTCAATTTCAAATAAAGGAAGATAATTTACAAATCAGCAAAAAGAAAGCAACTCATTATATACAAGAGAGACACTGTAAGACTCAGCGGATTTCTCAGCAGAAAATTTGAAGGCTAAAAGGTAATGGTGTGATAAATTCAGTGCTGAAAGAACAAAACTGCCAATCAAGAATATTATGTATGACAGAATAATCCTAAAAATTGAAGGAGAGTTAAAGAACTTTTCAGACAAACAGAAGCAGATACAATTGATTTCCACTAGACTAGACTTATAAAAAGATTCCAAAATTTACTCTTCAATTTAAAATGAAAAAATGATAAACAGCAACATTAAAGCATATGAAAATATAAAACTCACTTATAAAGTGTAAAGATAAACATATAGACAGATAAAAATTCTATAATACTATAATAGTGTGTGTTAATTACTTTTAATTTAAGTATAAAAGTTAAAAATTATTAGGAATAAGTATAACTACAAAGATTTGGTAATGGTACACACATACACAAAGATGTAAAATGGGAAATCACTAACATAAACTGTGGGGGGTAAAAGCAAATCAGTTGAGTTTTTGTGTGTGATTAAAGTTAAATTGTTATCAGTTTAAAATACACTGTTGTAAAGGCACCTGGGTCTCTGTCAGTTAGCCATCCAACTCTTGGTTTCAGCTCAGGTAATGATCTCATGGTTTGCAAGTTTGAGCCCTGCATTAGGCTCTGTGCTGACAGCCTGAAACCTGCTTGGGATTCTCTCCATTCTCTCTCTCTGCCTCTCTCTCTCACTCTCCCTCCCAAAATAAATAAATAAACTTAAAAATTAAAAAAAAAATAAAATAGACTGTCTTAACTTAAAAAAATATGTTTTATATAACTTTCAATGTAACCACAATGAAAATACCTATGGAAGACACACAAAAAAAAGAGAAACCACATAACTACCTAAAAATCAATGAAATGAAAGTATATTACTACCAAAATAATACCAGCTTATCATTAAAGCATACCAAAGTATATCACTACCAAAGAGTCAATGAAATGAAAAGGAAGAAAGAATGAAAGTAAATGAGAAATAGCAAAATGAAGACAGAAAACGATAAACAAAATGGCAATATTAAGTTCCCCGTATTCAAAAGACATAAGGGGCTGAATGCATAAAAAATTTAGACCTAACTATATACTTGCAAAAAAACGTACTTTAGATTTAAGGACAAATATACACTGAAAGTGAACTGATGTAAACAGATATTCTATTCAAGTGGTAAGCAAAAGAGAACAGCAGTGGCTATATAAATATCAGACAAAATAAAATTCAAGTCAAAAAATGTCACAAAAATAGTGTAGAACATTATATAATCATGAAAGGATAAATTCATCAGGAAGATACTTCTCTCTCTCTCTCTCTCTCTCTATATATATATATATATATATATATATACTGAGTATACGTATACATACATAAATATATATATTTATGTATGTATACGTATACTCAGTATCAGAGGACCTAAATATATAAAGAAAACACTGACCAAAAAAAGAGAAATAGACAAGAATAAAATACCAGTAGGAGACATTACAACTGATGCACAGAAATAAAAAAGATCATAACAGATTATTATAAACAATTCTATAACTCCCAAAATCGACTAACCTAAAAGAGATGAATAAATTCCTAGAAACACAAAACCTACCAAGATTGAATCATGAATAAATAGAAAACTTGAACAGATAAATCATAAATAAGAATATTAAGTCAATGATAAATAACCTCCCAACAAAGAAAATTCCATGCCAAATGGCTATGGTCAATTCTACCAAACATTTAAACAAAAAGTAATACCAATCATCCTGAAACTCTTCCAAAAAAATAGAAGAGGAACCACTTTCAAACTCATTTTATGAAGACAGCCTCACCCTGGTAACAAAGCCAAAGATACCACAAGAAAAGAAAAAAAAATCCCTGATAAAAATATATGTAAAAATCTATAAGAATATGTTATCAAACTGAATTTAACATTACACTAAGAGGATTATACACCATGACAAAGGTATTAATCCCTGGATGGCAAGGATGGTTCAACATACACAATTAATGTGATGCAACATATTAACAGAATAAAGGATAAAAATTATATGATCATCTCAATAGATGCATTAAAGTATTTGACAAAACTAAAAATTATTCCATGATAAAGTGTTCAATTAACTTGATTTAAGAGGAATTTACCTCAATATAATAAAGGCCACGTAAGAAAAGCCAACTAATCTACTCAATAGGGAAAAACTGAAAACTTCTCCAAGATCAGGAAAAAGACAAGGGTGCCCATTTTGTCACTTTTATTCAATGTAGTACTGAAAGTCCTAACTAGAAAAACTAGACAAGATAAACAAATAAAAGACATCCAAATCAGAAAGGGATAATTAAACTGATCTCTGACTGCTGATGACATGAAATTATATGTAGAAAACCAAAAAACTCCTAAAACAAATTGTTGGAACTAATAAATGAATTCAGCAAAAATGAAGTATATACAGGCTTTCACCTCCTTGGTTAAATGCATTTTTAGATATTTTTATATTTTTGGTGTTATTGTAAGTGAGACTGTTTTAAATTTAGTTTGGGTTTGTTCATTGCTGGTGTTTGAAATACAATTGATTTTTGTGTGTTGATGCTGCATACTGCAACTTTACTGAAATTTTTATTAGCTCCAGTAGCTTTTTTTTGTGAAATATTTCGGATTTTTCCACATATAGGAAAATGTCTTCTGAGAATAGAGATAGTTTTACTTTTTCCTTTCCAACTTTTATTTCTTTTACTTTTCTAATTGTTCTGGCTATAACTTAAAGTATAATGTTGAATAGCACAGTAGTAAAAGTGAGCGCCCTGTATTGTTCCAGATATTAGAAGGGAAGTTTTCATTTTTTCTCCAGTGAGTATGATGTTACCTGTGGGTTTTTCATAATTTTCTTTGTTGTATTGAAGAAGTGCACTTTATTCCTAGCATTCTAAATGTTTAAATCATGAAAAGTTATGACATTTGTCAAATAAATGGCATTTCTGCGTCAATTGAGATAATCATGTGTTTTTCCCTTTGATTTCCTATATGTTCTATCACATTGATTTGCTTCCTTATGTTGAACCATTGAATGTCTGGGATTAATCCCACTTTGCTCTGTTACTTTTCATATACTGTTGAATTCAGTTTTCTATTATTTAGTTGAAAATTATTGTATCTATATTCATAAGTGATATTAGTCCATACTTTCTTTACTTGTGGTATCTTTATCTGAATTTGGTATCATGGTAATGCATGCCTCATAGAATTAGTTTGAACAATGTTCTATCATCTTCAGTTTCTTGGAAGAGTTTAAGAACTATTGATGTTAATAATTTTTATTGTTTGGTAGAATTCACCAGTGGAGCCATTTAGTGCTGGACTTTTCTTAATTGGAAGATTTTTGATTACTGACTCAGCATCTTCAACTTGTTATAGCACTGTTGAGAATTTGTTTTTTCTTGAGTCACTTTAGATAATTTGTGTGGTTTTAGGAATTTGTCCATTTCATATGAGTTATCTCATTCTTGATATAATTGTTCATGGTATAGTCTTATGACACTTTTTACTTCTGTAATATTGGTAGTAATGTACGCACTTAAATTTACAAATGTAGTTACTTGTACCTTATCTCTATTTTTTGTTAGTCTAGCTAAAGTTTTGTCAATTTTGCTGATGTTTTCAAAGAAAGAACTGTGGTTTCCCTTATTCTCTCTATTGTTTTCTACTCTCTATTTTATTTATTTCTATTCTAATTTTTATCATGTTCTTTCTTCTAATAACTTTGGTTTTAGTTTACTCATCTTTTTCTATTCTCTCTGGGTGTAAATCTGGGTAATTGATATGAGTTCTTTCTTCTTTATCATTAAATATGTGCAGCTATAGATTCCCCTCTAAATATTATCTTCACTGCATCCTATAAGTTTTGATATGTTTTTCCATTTTTAACTATTTTCATATGTCCTTTGTGATTTCTTCTTTAATCAATTGATTTTGTTAAGAGTACATGTTGAATTTTCACATATCTTTAAATTTTCCACTTTTCCTTTTCTTTTTGATATCTACGTCCATTCCATTGTGGTTAGAGAAGACACTTCATATTATTTCCTGGTTGTAAAATTTGTTGTAACTAGTTTTGTGGGCTATCACATGGCCTATCCTAGAGAATGATCTGTGTGAAGTTGAGAATAATGTATTCTGCTGTCACTGGGTGTGATGTTCTCTATAAGTCTGATAAGTTTAGCAGGTTTCAAGTGTTGTTTAAATACTCTATTTCCCTACTAACTTTCTGTCTGGGTCTTATATCTATTATTGAAAGTAGGATGGTGAAGTCTCCCACTATTATTATACAGTGATATCAAAGCCAGAAAAAGATACAACAAAAGAAAGAAAACTGGCAGACCAATATTCCTTGTGAATATAGATGGGAAGTCTTCCACAAAACATTAGAAAGTCAAATCTTGCAGCATATTAAAAGGATGACACACAACAACCAAGTGAAATGTGTCCCAGGAATTAAAGATTGCTTTGATATATGAAAATCAATAAAAGGAATGTGACATGTTAATTGAATTAAGGGAAAAATACTTCAGATCTTCTCAACAGATACAGAAAAAATATTTAACAAAATCTAACACTCCTCATGATTTAAAAAAAATTACACAAACAAAACTGAAGGGAATTTCCCCAACTGTTAAAGGGCATCAATGAAAAGTCACAAATAGCATCATACTTAATGGTGAAGAATAAAAACTTTCTCCCTCAAATCAGAAATAATACAATGCCACTCATGCTACTTACATTAAACATCATACTCGTAGTTCTAGCTAGTGAAATTACACATAAAACAAAGGCATCCATATTAGAAATAAAGTCATAAACCTACCTCTATTCATAAATATCATGTGACTATGTATGGAAAAATGTAATAAATCCATGGGGGAAGAGGAACTTTCAGAGTTACTAAGTGAGTTCATTAAATTTGCAGATAAATATAAAAATTTGTTGTATTTCTATGCATTATGAATAATCTGAAATTAAATTGTAAAATAATCATATTTACAATAACATCAAAAGAAATAAAATACATAAAGACAAATTTAGGGAAGGTAGTTCAAATCTTGTGTACTGAAACTACAAAACATTGTGTAAAGAAATTAAAGAAGATCTAAATAAATAGAAAGATATTCCATGTTTTTAGATCAGGAGATTTAAGGTTATTAAATAACACTACTCAACAAATTAATCTACAGATTTAAAAAAATTCTTATAAAATTCCAACAGTTTTTTTAAGTAAATAGAAGAAAAATAATTCTAATAATAAAATGGAAATGCAAGGACACTGAATGGCCAAAAAAATCTTGAAAAGAAGAACCAAGTTTGAAAATTCACACAAACTGATTTTAACACTTACTGAAAACTCCAGTAATCAAGAGAATGGTCCTGACATAAAAACAGACATATAGACAAATACAACGGAGGAGAGTGCACAGAAAAAAAAAATCATATGCAGTCAACTATCGTTGATAAGGGTGCAAAAAATACAAAATGGGTACAATATAATCTTTTCAAAAACGGTGTTGATAAAACTGGATGTCCTTATACAATTTTTTTTTAAATGTGGAGGACCTTTATCTTTCATCATACACACAAAAAAGTGAATTAAATACTTAAACATAAGACCTGAAACTGCAAAACTCTTTGAAGGAAACATAGCTTTAAATATTATGACTATGGTTTAGGCAATATGTTCTTAAATATGAACAAAAACAAACAAACAAAATTAGCAGGCATTCTGATTCAAAATGGCAGCATAAGAACTATGAATTCACCTCCTCCATGGACCACACCAAATTACACCTATTAATAAAATATTTATTCCTGAAGAAGTGAGGGCTCATTGAACAGCTACTGAACCATCAAAGACAGAGAGAGTCACAAGAGAATAGCAAGAGACAAAGACACACTATTGTTTAAAATAGTAACTAGCATGTACAGTCACAGCTCCAGTGAGCCAGCAAAAGTCACCAAACACACAGAGTCTACATAGGGGTCACCATACCTTCCTTCATACCATTCTTTCAAGTTTAGAAGTAACTATTTTGCCTAATCCACCGAAGCAAACACAGAAACTCAAGCAAAATGGTGGAGACAGAAGAATATGCTACAGAAGAAATAACAAGAAAATAACTTCAGTAAAATATTAAATGAAACAGAGATGAGCAATATGCCTGATAAAGAATTTAAAGTAATAATTGTAAATATACTCACTGGGCTGAAGAAAAGAATGGAAAAACTCAGTAGGACATTCAGAAAAAGAGACAGGAAGTATTAAAAAAACAATCAGAGCTGAAGAGTACAAGTGAAATAAAAAGTACATTATAGGGAATCAACTGTAGATTGGAGAATGCAGAAGAATGTATCACTGATCTGGAAGACAAGGTAATGGAAAGCATACAATCTAAACAGCAAAAAAAAATTAATGAGGTTTTATTAAGAGACCATTTATATGCCATTTACAACAGATTCACCTCAGGCCTAAAGATGCATACAGACTGAAAATGAAGGAGTGGAAAATATTTTAGCATGCAAATGGGAGCAAAAAAAAAAAAACAAAACAACAGGGTATAACTACTTATATCAAACAAAATAAATGTTAAAGAGTGTAACGAGACAAAGAAGGATATTATAATGATACAAAGATTAATCCAATAATAGGATAGAACAATTAAAAATATCTATGCACCCATGGGTGGAGAGTTAAAATAGCTAAGTAGTAGGGTGACCCTGGTCTTGCCTCATCCCTCAAACACAGATAGATTAATATCAAATCATTTTAAGCACCTATAAAATTGATCTCAGAATTAAGAAAAAACAATCTGCTCAATTATAGGGAGAGAACATGATATGTACAAGGTACAGAGATATGAATTGTGGGAGAGAAAAGCCATGGTACCCTAGAATGGAGGATGACCTTTTTGCAAAGAGAAGAGAGAGAGAAGAGCTCATCAGGTTCATGCAGGAAAAACACTCCCCCAAAATGATTGACTGGAGAATTAAGGGGAACTGAGTACCCCAAGATTTTACAAACAATGGGGCTCATATTTTGAGGTTTTAAAAGTACCTGCCATTCACCGCTATCAACCTGGGTGGGCAGCAAAACTCCTGGGAAGGAGGGCAGAGCCCCAGAGCAGCCATCAGAAAGTGTGGTGAAGGGATCCCCTGGGCCACACTGGGAAAGAATGTTCCCTTTCCTGGAGTACATTTGGAAGAGAGAACATTGCCTCTCCAAGGATGGAAGACCTGGCATGCACCTTTGACCAGTGGTTCATCAGGAAGGGACAGAAGAGTACACAGGAGGAAGATACCCAGTTCCAACATTTCTCTGTGCTTCACCATAAATTCCAGACATCGTATTGGTCTTGCAACTGATTTTCATGGAGAAAATGACAAGAGACACAACACTGTGGGACTCTCTTCTGGAGGAGGGGAGCAGTTCAATGCCAAGTTGGATTCTTTAAGATTTGCAGTTTCAAATCCCAGTAAACCACCAAAGATAAAACACAGGAGAATTGTGGTGCCAGGCATGTGGATGGCCCAGGCACAGACAGATTGAGGGAAGGTTTCTTACTGAAGCCTGGGATACAAGAGGATAGATTATTTTTCTGTGAGGGAATTCTGAACAAAAGTGGTGGTGATGTCCCCTCCCCAGAGAAGAGAGATTACACTGGTGCTATGTTCCCTAAGCCCACCAGTATGGTCAGACTTCAGTAATCAACACAGCAGCCCCACAGAAATGTGGAACTTCTTACACAAAATCCCACTCCTTTGCACCTTGAAGAGACAGCCTTATAGGGCAAGTCTGACTGTGAGGCAGTGCAGCAAGCCTCTCCACCAGAGGATCAACACAAGCCCCCGAATGTACCAAGTCTACTGATCATAGAGTGCTCCAAAGCATCAGTTTCAGATCTGGTGGAAATGGGAGTAGGAATTACTTTTTTATTGTATTTCCTTTGGAATCAGGCTTATAGTCTTTTTCTTCTTTGTTTCCTTTTCTCTTTTTTGGATCAGGCTTCTTCCCCCCGCCCCACCTCTGGAATCATGTTTATAGTTTTTGTTTGCTGTTTGTCTTTCTCTCCCTATCTTTTTATTTTTGATCAGGTTTTTTTGTTAATCATACTTATTGTAACAAACAAATCAAAGCAACTAGGTAAAGGTCCAAACACTCCCTACTGCAATCAACAAGAAACTCTTCAGAGGACTTAACTGTGGGAAAGAGCAGCCATAATGCAACAGCAAAGGGCACAGAGCATACACCAGAAACACTTCCTGAAGTGCCAGGCCCTTGATCGTGTATGACTCCCTCTTAATACAACATTAGTCTCAGAAGTAGGAAACAAATAAGCCTTCATAAAACACAAAAGACAAAAACATATACAAAATGACAAGATGGAGGAATTCTCTCTAAAAGAAAGATCAAGAGACACTGAGTTCTCTAATTCTTACATTGTGCTCTTTTGCTCTTTAGTCTTCCTCTTTTTTTTCTGCTTCATTATTCTCCATAAGTTTGTCACTATATCGCTGATTCGCTGCTCTGTTTCTTCCATCTTTACTGCCGTGGCATCTATTTAAGATTGCAGCTCGGTTATAACATTTTGTATTTCATACTGACTTTTACTTGTTTTATTTCTGCAGAAAGGGATTCTAATTTATTTTCAACAACAGCAGGTATTATTTTTTTATTTGATTTTTACTTTTATTTATTTTTTTTAAATTTACACTCAAATTAGTTAGCATATAGTGCAACAATGATTTCAGGAGTAGAGGGGTTGTGTCCCTTCAAAACAGCACACCTGTATCTGAAGGAAAAATGCCTAGTATTGCAATTGCTGGGTAATAAGTTATTTCTATTTTTAGTTTTTTGAGGAACCTCCATACTGTTTTCCAGAGTGGCTGCACCAGCTTGCATTGCCACCAACAATGCAAAAGAGATCATCTTTCTCCGCATCCACGCCAACATCTGTTTTTGCCTGAGTTGTTAATGTTAGCCATTCTGACAGGTGTGAGGTGGTATCCCATTGTGGTTTTGATTTGTAGTTCCCTGATGATGAGTGACGTTGAGCATTTTTTCATGTGTCTGTTGGCCATCTGGATGTCTTCCTTGAGAAGTGTCTATTCATGTCTTTTGCCCATTTCTTCACTGGATTATTTGTTTTTTGGGTGTTGAGTTTGATAAGTTCTTTGTAGATTTTAGATACTAACCCTTTATGTGATATATCATTTGCAAATATCTTCTCCCATTCTGTCGGTTGCCTTTTAGTTTTGCTGATTGTTTCCTTCACTGTGCAGAAGCTTTCTATTTTGATGAAGTCCAGTAGTTCATTTTTGCTTTTGTTTCTCTTGCCTCCAGAGACTTGTTGAGTAAGAAGTTACTGTGGCCAAGCTAGTATTCTTATTACCGTGATTCTAAATTCTGGTTTGCACATCTTGCTTTTTATCTGTGTTGATTAAGTCCCTGGCTCACATTTCTTCCTGTTCTTTCTTTTGGGGTGAATTCCTTCGTTTCCTCATTTTGAAGATAGATAAGGAATTAATAAAGTAAAAAATATATATGTAAATTAAGCAATTAAAAACAACACAAAAAATCAAATAAAGGATTCTAGATACTAGGTGTGTTTTGGTCTCGTTATTTATAGAAACTTGATGGATTACAGAAGAAAGGTAAAGATAAGAAAAGTAAAAAGAGGAAAAAGGAAAATGTTTGAAAATTTTAAAAAATGAATATAATGAGATAAAATGAAAATATGGAAGTAAAATGGAGTATAAAATTTATAAAAATGTAAAAATATAGTAAAAAATTTCCAAAAAATCTTTTCAATAAAAATGGAAAATAAAAATAATTGTTTTCTCTTTCTGTATTCAAGAATGAGAAAGGAAAAGAGAAAGAAAGAAAATTGAATAGCTAGGCCAGTGAAAAGAATTAAATATTATTGAAATTACATTGTGTTTCCTCTAGAAATCAAACTATGAAGCACTTTAGAGGCCATAAAATAATCAGGCAGAGAGACTTGCAGTATTCCTCAAGGGTGCAATTGACCCAGTCTCAGAACATGAAGAGACAGAAAAATTGGCAGGTTTATGTGAGCAAATCATAGCAGAAATTTTTCCTAACCTGGGGAAAGACAAAGATCAAAATTCAGGAAGCACAGAGAACCTACATTAGATTCAGCAAACACTGACCATCAACAAGGCATATCATAGTCAAATTCAAAAAATACTCAGGCAAGGAGAGAATCATGAAAGCAGAAAGGGAATAGATGTCCTCAACCTACAAGAGAAAACAGATCACATTTGCAGCAGACCTATCCACAGAAACTTGGCAGGCCAGAAAGGAGTGGCAGGATATATTCAATGTGCTTAATTGGAAAAACATGCAGTCAAGAATTCTTTATACAACAAAGTTGTAATTCAAAATAAAAGGAGAGATAAAAAGGT
This sequence comes from Panthera uncia, assembly GCF_023721935.1. Taxonomy (NCBI): domain Eukaryota; kingdom Metazoa; phylum Chordata; class Mammalia; order Carnivora; family Felidae; genus Panthera; species Panthera uncia. The sequence goes on along the minus strand of NC_064817.1, from coordinate 69,334,833 downwards.
TCCCAGACAAACAAAGATTAAAGGAGTTCATGACACTAAACCTTCCCTACAAGAAATTTTCAGGGGAACTTTATGAGGGAAGAAAAATGGAAAAAAAAATGCAAAAAGACCAAAAGCAACAAAGACTAGAAAGGACCAGAGAACACCACCAGAAACCACAACTCTACAGGCAACATAATGGCAATAATTTATATCTTTCAGTACTCACTGTAAACATCAATGGACTCAATGATCCAATCAAAAACACAGGGTTAAGTATGGATAAGAAAACAAGCTGTTTACAAGAGACACATTTTAGACCTAAAGACACCTTCATATTGAAAATTAGGGAATGGAGAACCATCTATCATGCTAATGGTCGCCAGAAAGAAGCCAGAGTAACCATACATATATCAGACAAACTAAATTTGAAAATAAAGATAGTAACAAGGGATGAAAAAGGGCATTATATCATAATTAAGTGGTCCATCCACCAAGAAGACCTAACAATTGTAAACGTTTATGCTCCAAATGTGGAAAAACCCAAATATATAAATCAAAAACATAAAAAAAAAACTGATTGATAATAATTCCAGTGTAGTAGGGGACGTCAATACCTTACTTAACACAATGGACAGATCATCTAAACAGAAAATCAACAAGGAAACAATGGCATTGAATGACACACTGGACTGGGTGGACTTAACAGATATAGACATAAAATTTAATCTTAAGGAGTGAATTACATATTCTTCTTCAGTGCACATGGAACATTCTCTAGAATAGGTCACATACTGGGACACAAATCGGCCCTCAACAAGTACAAAAAAGATTGAGATCATATCATGCATATTTTCAGACCACAACACTAGGAAATTTGAAGTCAACCACAAGAAAATATTTGGAAAGATAACAAACATTTGGAGACTAAAGAACATCAAACTAAAGAATGACTGGGCTAACCAAGAAGTTAAAGAGGAAATTAAAAATTATATGGAAGCCAATAAAAATGATAACACCTAGCCCAAAACCACTGGGATGCAGCAAAGGTGGACATAAGAAGGAAGTATATAGCAATCCAGGATTTCCTAAAGAAGGAAGAAAGGTCTCAGATACACAACCTAACCTTACACCTTATATAACTGGAAAAAGAAAAACAAATAAAAACCCAAACGAGCAGAAGGCAAGAAATAATAAAGATTAGAGCAAAAATCAATGCTACAACAACAACAAAAACAACAAACAACAAAACAAACAAAACAAGCAAGCAAACAAACAAACTAACAAAAAACAGTAGAAAAGATCAACGAAACCAGAAGCTGGTTCTTTGAAAGAATTAAAAAAACTGGTAAACCCCTAGCCAGTTTGATCAAAAAGAAAAAGGAAAGGACCCAAATAAATAAAATCAAGAATGAGAGAGGAGAGATCACAACCAACACAGCAGAAATACAAACAAAAATAAGAGAATATTATGAACAATTATATGCCAATAAAATGGGCAATTTGGAAGAAATGGACAAATTCCTAGAAGCATATACACTACCAAAACTTAAGCAGGAAGAAATAGAAAATATAAACAGACCCATGACCAGCAAAGAAATCGAACTAGCAATAAAAGATATCCCAAAAAACAAGAGTCCAGCACCAGATGGCTTTCCAGGAAAATTCTACCAAACACAGAGGAGTTAACACCTATTCTTCTGAAGTTGTTCCAAAAAATATACATGGAAGGAAATCTTCCAAACACTTTCTATACAACCAGCATTACATTGATTACAAAATCAGACAAAACCTCACTATAAAGGAGAACTACAGACCAATTTCCCTGATGCACATGGATGCAAAAATCCTCAACAAGATACTAACCAAGTGGATCCAACAATATATTAAGAGAATTATTCACCATGATCAAGTGGGATTTATTCCTGGAATGCAGGGCTGGTTGAATTCTGCAAACTAATCAATGTGATACATCACATCAATAAGAGAAAGAACAAGAATCACATGATCCTCTCAATAGATGCAGAGAAAGCATTTGACAAAATACAGCATCCTCTCTTGATAAAAACTTGAGGGAATTAGGGATAGAAGGATCATAACTCAAGATCATAAAAGCAATATATGAAAGTCCCACCGCTAATATCATCCTCAATGTGGAAAACCTGAAAGCTTTCCCCTCAGGTCAGGAACAAGACAAGGATCTCCACTCTCGCCACTGTTATTCAACTTAGTATTGGAAGACTTAGCCTCTGCAATCAGACAACACAAAGAAATAAAAGGCATGCAAATCAGCTAGGAAGAGGTCAAACTTTCACTCTCCGCAGATGACATGATACCCTATATGAAAAACCCTAAAGATTCCACCAAAAAACTGCTAGAATTGATTCATGAATTCAGCAAAGTTGCAGGATATAAAATCAATGCACAGAAATCGGTTGCATTCCTATACCCTAACAATGAGTCAACAGAAAGAGGTATCAAGGAATCAATCCTGTTTACAGTTGCACCAAAAACCATAAAATACCTAGGAATAAATCTAACCCGAGGTGAAAAATCTATATGCTGACAACTATAGAAAGCTTATGAAAGAAAATGAAAAGACACAAAAAAAGGGAAAAAGATTCCATGCTCCTGGAGATGAAGAACAAATATTGTTAAAATATCAATACTCCCCAAAGCAACCTATATTCAGTGTAGTACCTATCAAAATAACACCAGCATTCTTCAAAGAGGTAGAACAAATAATCCTAAAATTTATATGGAACCATAAAAGACCCTGAATTACCAGAGCAATCTTGAAAAAGAAAACCAAAGCAGGAGGTTTTGGTCGCAATCCCGGACTTCAAGCTGTACTACAAAGTTGTAATCCTGAAGACAGTATGGTACTGGCAGGAGAACAGACACTCAGATCAATGGAACAGAATAAAGAACCTGGAAATGGACCCACAAACCTAAGGCCAACTAATCTTTGAGAAAGCAAGAAAGAATATGCAATGGAATAAAGACAGTGTCTTCAGCAAGTGGTGTTGGGAAAACTGGACAGCGACATGCAGAATAATCAACCTGGACCACTTTCTTACACCATACACAAAAGTAAACTCAAAATGGATGAAAGAACTCAATGTAAGACAGGAAGCCATCAAAATCCTCAAGGAGAAAGCAACCAAAAGCCTCTTTCATCTTGCCCCCAGCAACTTCTTACTCAACACGTCTCCAGAGGCAAGGGAAACAAAATCAAAAATGAACTACAGGGATCTCATCAAAGTAAAAAGCTTCTGCACAGCAAAGGAAACAATCAGCAAAACTGAAAGGCAACCGACAGAATGGGAGAAGATATTTTCAAACGACATATCAGATAAAGGGTTAGTATCCAAAATCTAAAAGGAACTTATCAAACTCAACACCCAAAAAACAAATAATCCAGTGAAGAAATGGGCAAAAGACATGAATAGACACTTCTCCAAAGAAGACATCCTAGTGGCCAACCGACACATGAAAACATGCTCAACTTCACTCATCATCAGGGAAATACAAATCAAAACCACAATAAGATACCTCCTTACATCTGTCAGATGGCTAACATTAACAACTCAGGCAACAACAGATTTTGGCAAGGATGCGGAGAAAGAGGATCTCTTTTGCATTGTTGATGGGAGTTCAATCTGGTGCAGCCACTCTAGAAAACAGTATGGAGGTTCCTCAAAAAACTAAAAATAGAACTACCCTACCACCCAGCAATTGCACTAATAGGTATTATCCACGGGATAGAGGTGTGCTGTTTGAAGGGACACATGCATCCCAATGTTTATAGCAGCACTATCAACAATAGCCAAAGTATGGAAAGAGCTCAAATGTCTATCGATAGATGAATGGATAAAGAAGATGTGGTATATATATATATATATATATATATATATATACACACACACAATGGAGTATTACTCAGCAATTAAAAATAATGAAATCTTGCCATTTGCAACTATGTGGATGGAACTGGAGGGGCCTATGCTAAGTGAAATTAGTCAGTCAGAGAAGACAAAAATCATGACTTCACTCATATGAGGACTTTAAGAGACAAAACAGATGAAAATAAGGGAAGGGAAACAAAATAATATAAAAACAGGGAGGGGGACAAAACAGAAGAGATTCATAAACATGGAGAACAAACTTAGGGTTACTGGAGGGGTTGTGGGAGAGGGGATGGGCTAAATAGGAAACGGGCACTAAGGAATCTAGTCCTGAAATCATTGTTGCACTATATGCTGACTAAATTTTATGTAAATTTTTAAAATAATAATAAAAAATGAAAAAAAGCAGAATCAGACCTATAAATATAGAGAACAAACTGATAGTTGCCAGAGGAGAGAGGGCCTGCGGGATTGGCAAAGTGATTGAAGAAGAGTGGGAATTACAGGCTTCCAGTTATGGAATGAATAAGTTATGGGGATAAAATGCACAACATAGGAAATATAATCAATGATATTGTAATAGTCTTGTGTGGTAGCAAATGGTAGCTATACTTATGGTAAGCATACCATAACATATACAGAAGTTGAAGCACTGTGTTAGACACCTAAAACTAATGTAAGATTGTGTGTGAGCTATACTTGAAAACAACAACAGTGGGGCTCCTGGGTGGCTCGGTCTGTTAAGAATCCAACTCTGGCTTAGGTCATGATCTTATGGTTCATGGGTCGAGTCCTGTGTCAGGCTCTGTGCTGACAGGTCAGGACATGGAGCCTGCTCCAGATTCTGTGTCTCCCTCTTTCTCTGCCCCTCCCCTATTAGTGCTCTGTCTCTCTGTCAAAAGTAAACAAACATTAAAAAACCAAAACAGCAAATAACAGAGTCCAAGCCCAGATGAATTCACTGGTGAATTATACCATATATTGAAAGAAGTATTAACACCAATAAGTCAAAAATCTTCCAAAAAATAGAAGAAAAGGGAACAATTCCCAAATCATTCTTTGAGACTGATGTAACTCCAATATCAGGAAAAAGGCAAAAGAGAAAAAGAATATTATATACCAGTGTTTCATCATACAGATGCAAATTCCTAAGCAAAATACCAGGAAACCAAATGCAACAACATATTTAAAAAAGCCACCATGACCAAGTGAGATTTATTCCAAGAGGTGATTTCACATATAAAAATCAATGTACTACATCATATGAATATCATTAAAGACCAAAAACACAAAGTGGTGTGAATAGACACACAAAAGAATTTAACATAATTGAACAGCCCATCATGACAAAAATACTCAACACACGAGAAATAGAGGACTTATTCACTCTGATAAAACTATGAAAAAATCTATAGCTAAAATCATGGAATATATACTTTATCCCTAAGATTGGGACAACACAAGAATGTCTGTTATTGCCACTTCTATAGAGTATTGTACTGGAAGCTCTAGCCAAAAAGTTTACACAAGAAACAAATAAAAGTTATCCAGATTGGAAAGGAAGAAGTTAATCTATCTTTATTTGAAAACATCATGTTCTAGTATGTAGATACTCATAAGGAATACAAACACAAACGCGTGCGCACACACACACACACACACACACACTACTAGAGATAACATGAGTTCAGCAAATTTGCAAAATACAAGATCAGTATACAGTAACAATTGTGTTTCTACACACTATCAATGAACAATAAAAAGTTAAATTAAGAAAACTACCAAATTAAAATAGCATTAAAATGTTAAAACATTTATGAGGCATCTGAGTGGCTCAGTCAGTTGAGAGTCAGACTCTTGATCTCAGCTCAGGTCATGATTCCAGGGTCGTAGGATCAAGCCCCACATCAGACTCCACACTGAGCACAGAGCCTGCTTAAGAGTCTCTCTTTTCTCCTCACTGCCTCTCCCCCATTAGTGTTCTCATAAATAAATAAATAAATAAATAAATAAACAAACAAACAAACAAACAAAACATTTAGTAACACATTTATCAAAAGAAGTACAAAACATATACCCTAAAAATTACAAAACATTGTTAAAATAAAGAAGACATAAATAAAATAAGTGAATATACATCCCATGTTCATGTATTGGAAGACAATATTGCTGATGTGGCAATATTTTTCAAGCTGACCTACAGATTCAGTCAAATCCCTATAAAATTCACAGTTGATTTCTTTGCAAATATTAACAACTGAAAATAAAATTAATATAGAAATGTGAGGAATAGTGAACAACCATAACAATTTTGAGATAAAAAACAAAAAAGGAAGGTAAACATTTTCTGATTTCAAAATTAATACAAAGCCAAAGTAATCAAGATAATTTTGTATTGTAATAAGATTAGGTATACATATCAATGGAATATAATCAAAAGTCTAGAAGTAAACCCTCAAATGTTATGGTCAATTGATTTTTGTCTAGGGTAACAAAATGTTTGAATGGTTATTGAGTAAACTTTTCAACAAATAGTACTTGTACTACTGGATATTCCCAAGCAGAAGAATGAAATTTAACTCCTTCACTATACTATACATGAAATTAACTCAAATGAATCATGTATCTAAATGTAAGGACTAACACTATAACACTCTCAGAAGAAAATATTGAAGTAAATAATTCTGCATTTGTATTAAAAAAAAAAGCCTTCTTATATGACACCAAACACACAAGGGATGAATATAAAATTCAGAAATCAATTCCATTTACACTAGAATCAAAATAATAAAATACATAGGAATATATTTAACAATGTTCACATTTTGAACACTAAAAACTACAACACATTGTTGAAATAATTTTTAAATAATTACAAAATTGGAAAGATATTTTATGTTCATTGATAGAAGATAATATTAAGATAGCAATATTAACCAAACAATCTATAGATTCAACGCAAACTCTGTAATGAACACAAAGGGTTTTTTTTGTTTTTTTTATATAAGTTTCTATTTTAGTTCAGGTATGTTAACATACATTATTATATTAGTTTCAGGTATACAGTATAGTGATTTAACAATTAAAATTCCATACATCACCCAGTGTTCATCATGATAAGTGCACTTCATCCCCATCACCTATTTAACCCATCCTCCTAATCACCTCCCCTCTGGTAACCATCACTTTGTACTCTGTAGTTAAGAGTCTATTTCTTGATTTCTCTCTCTCTTTTTTTTCCCTTGGCCCATTTGCTTTTTTCCTTAAATTCCACACATGACTGAAATCATACAGTATTTTTCTTTCTCTGACTGACTTAATTCACTTAGCATTATGCTCTCTAGCTCCAACCATGTCACTGCAAATGGCAAGATTTCATTTTTTAATGTTTATTTATTTGTTTTTGGAGGTAGAGAGAGACAGAGACAGAGAGACAGAGAGAGAGAAAGTGCCAGCATGAGCAGGGGAAGGAGAGAGAGAGGGAGAGAGAGAATCCCAAGCAGGCTCTGTGCTGACAGCTTCAGTGTAGGGCTCGATCTCACAAACCATGAGATCATGACCTGAACCAAAATCAGGAGTTGGATGCTTAACCAACTGAGCCACCCAAGTGCTCCAAGTTTTCATTCTTTTTTTATGACTGAATAATATTCCATTGTATACACATACGACATCTTCTTTTTCCATTCATTCATCAGCGGACACTTGGGTTGTATTCTTATCTTGAGTACTGTAAATAATACTGCTATAAACATAGGGGTGCTTGTTTACCTTTGAATTAGTGTTTTGGTCTTCTTTGGGTAAATACCCAATAGTGTGACTGATGAATCATAGGGTAGTTCTAATTTTAACTTTCTGAGGAACCTCCATACTGTTTTCCACAGTGGTTGCACCAGTTGGCATTCCCACCAACAGTGCAAGAGGGTTCTCCTTTCTCCATGTCCTCGCCAACACCTGTTGTTTCTTGTTGTGTTGATTTTAGTCATTCTGACAGGTGTTAGGTGATATCTCATTGTAGTTTTGAGTTGCATTTCCCTGATGGGAAGTGATGGCGAACATCTTGTCATGTGTTTGTTGGCAATGTGGATGTTTTATTTGGAAAAATGTCTGTTCATGTCTGCTGCCCATTTTTAATGGGATTATTCACTTTGGGGGTGTTGAGTTTTATTAGTTCTTTATAAATTTTGTGTACTAACCCTATATCAGATATTTCATTTGCAATATCTTTTCCCATTCTGTAGGTTGCCTTTTAGCTTTGTTAATTGTTTCCTGTGCTGTGTGGAAGCATTTTATTTGTATGTAGTTATAACAGATTATTTTTGCTTTCATTTCCCTTGCCTCGGTACACCTATCTATAAAAAAGTTGTTATGACTGATGCCAAAGCAGTTACTGCCTATGTTCTTTTCTGGATATTTATGGTTTCAGGTCTCATATTTAGGTATTTAATCCATTTTAAATTTATTTTTCTGTATGGTGTAATATGGTATACCTTATTACAGTTTCTTGCTTTTGCATGTTGCTTTCCAATTTTCCCAACACCAGTTGTTGCTGAGACAGTCTGTTTTCCATTGGATATTCCTTCCTGCTTTGTCAGAGATTAATTGACCACATAGTTGTGGGTTCATTACTTTGTTGTCTATTCTATTCCATTTATCTATGTGACTATTTTTGTGCGAGTGCCATACTGTTTTGATGACTACTCCTTTGTAATATCATTTGAAATCCAGAATTGTGATGCCTCCAACTTTGCTTATCTTCCTCATGATTTCTTTGGCTATTTGGGATCTTTCCCGGTTCCATACAAATTTTAGAATTGTTTCTTTTAGTTCTGTATAAAATGCTGTTGGTATTTTTATGGGGATTAAATTAAATGCATAGATAGCTTTGGATAGCAAAGACATTTTGACAATATTTGTTCTTCTAATCCATGAGCATGGAATGCCTTCCCACTTCTTTGTGCTATCTTGATTTTTTTTTCATCAGTGTTTTATAGTTTTAAAGTACAGATTTTCACCCTTTGGTTAATTTTATCCCCAGGTATCTTATGGTTTGTGGTACAATTGTAATAGGATTGTCTTCTCAATTTCTCTTTCTCTTGCTTCATTATTAGTATATAAGAATGAAACAGATTTCTGCACATTGATTTTTTATCCCGTGACTTTACTGAAATCATGTATCAGTTTTAGCAGTATTTTGGTGTAATTTTTCAAGTTTTCTTTATATAGTATCATCATCTGCAAATAGTGAAAGTTTTACTTCTTTCTTACCAATTTGGATGCCTTTTATTTCTTTATGTATTCTATGTATTCTAATTGGTATGGCTAGGATGTCCAGTACTTTGTGAGTAAAAGGAGAGTGGACATACCTGTCTTGCTTGTGATCTTAGGGGATAAGCTTTCAGATTTTCCCCACTGAAGATGATGTTAGCTGTGGGTTTTTCATATATGTCATTTGTCATGTTGAGGAATGTCTTATCTAAACATACTTTATGAAGGTTTTTCTCATGAATGTATATTGTACTTTATCAAATGCTTTTTTCCTGCATCTATTGATATGATCATATTGTTCTTATACATTCTTTTTTTGATGTGGTGTATCATATTGATTGATTTGCAAATATTGAGCCACGTTTGAACTCCAGGAATAAATCTCACACAATCATGGTGAAGTTTTTAAATTATATTATTGAGTTTTGTTTGCTAGTATTTTGCTGAGGACTTTTGCATCTATTTCATCAGGGATACCCAAGGGTTTTTTTTAAATAGAAGTGGGAAAATTAATTCTAAAATTCATATAAAATTGCAAAGGATCCAGAATAACCAAAACTGTCTTGAAAAGGAATAACAAAGGAAACTCATCATTCTCTGTTTAAATATTTAAAACTTACTAAAAAATATATTAATCAAAACAGTGTGGTACTAGCATAAGCATAGACATATAGACCAATAAAATTGAATTGAGAATCCATAAATAAACCCTACTTCTATGGTCAGTTATTGACAAAGATGCTAAAATTATTCAATGGAGAAAGAATAAGCATTTAAATAATGATGCTGAGACAACTTGATATCCATATGAAAATGGAGTTGGACTGCTACCTGACATCATATACAAAAATTAACTCAGGGCACTTGGTGGCTCAGTCAGTTGAACATCCAACTCTTGGCTTCTGCTCAGATCATGATCTTGTGGTTCATGAGTTTGAGCCCAACATTGGCCTCCACATTGACAATATAGAGCCTTCTTGGGATTCTCTCTCTCCCTCTCTCTCTTTCTGCCCCTCCTTCACTCATGCTGTATCTGTCTCTCTCAAAAAAATAAACTTTAAAAAAATTTTAAAAATTAACTCAAAAGTCACTAGCAACCTAACTCTAACAGCCTAAAGTATAAAACTCTTAGAAGGTAATTTATACATAAATATTAATTACCTTAGATTTGTTTAATGGGTTTTTGGATATGACAATAAAAGAATCAGCAAGAAACAATAAATAAATTGAACATCATCAAAATTACAAACTTTTGTGCATCAAGGGATGATATCAAGAAAGTGAAAACCTTCATTATGGTAAAAAAATTACAAAGCTTATGCTGAATAATGGTTTACTAACCAGACTGTATAAATAACTGTTTTTTTAGAGCTCTTACAACTGAAAAAAAATAGACAAATAATCCAATTTAAAAATGGACAAAGGACTTAAACAGACACTTCTCCAAAAAATATGCAAAAGGCCAACAAGCATATATAAAGATTTTTGATGTCATTAGTTATCAGGAAAATGCAAACAAGCCTAAATAAGTTACCACTTCACATTCAGTAGGAGGGGTATTTGAAAAAAGAAAAGAATGACTGTGGGTGAAGATGTGGATAAATTGAAAAATTTGTACATTGCTGATTAAAACATAGAATGGTATATCCACTGTGGAAAACATTTTGGCAGTCACTAAAAAAACTAAATGTAGCATTACCACATGAAATAACAATTTCACTCCTAGATATATACCCCGAAGCATTAAAAATAGGTATCAAACACAGGGCGCCTGGGTGGCTCAGTCAGTTAAGCATCTGACTCTTGATTTTGACACACTTCATGATCTCATGGTCGTGAGATTGAGCCCCACCCCCATCTCTACACTGACAGTGCAAAACCTGCTTGGGAATCTCTCTCTCTCTCTCTCTCTCTCTCTCTCTCTTTCTCTCTCCTCTCTCTCTCTCTCTCTCTGTCTCTGCACCTCCCCTGCTCATTCTCTCTTTCTCTCAAATAAACATTAAGAAGAATAGGTATAAAAAAAATGCTTGTACATGGATGTTTATGGCAACACTACTCACAATGGCCCAAAGGGGAAACATCATAAATGTCCAGCCACTGATGAATTGATTAAAATACATGATATAACCATATAATGGAATATTATTAGCCATAAAACAAATAAAATACTGATATATGTTGCAACATAAATAAATCTTGAAAACACTATAAGTGAAAGAAGCCACACACAAAATGTCTCATACAGTATGATTATATTTATATGAATATCCAGAATAAATAAGCCCATAAATTCAGAAAGCAATTTAATGTTTCCCAGAGACCAGGGTAAAGTGAGGAAGGAAGAAAGACTGCTTAATGGAAATGGAGGTTATTTTGGGGGTGAAAAATATTTTGGAACTAGACAGAGATGATAGCACAACTTTTTGAATGTATTAAATGCACTGAATTGTAGTCTTTAAAATAGTTAAATTTAGGGTCGCCTGGGTAGCTCAGTCAGTTAAGCGTCCGTCTCTGGCTCTGGTCATAATCTCATGGTTCCTTGGTTACAGCCCCATATCAGGCTGTGTGCTGACAGCTTGGAGCCTGGAGCCTGCTCCGGATTCTGTCTCCCTCTCTCTCTGTCTGCCTCTCCTCTGTTTGTGTTTTCTCTCTCTCTGAAAAATAACCTTTTTTTAAAGTTAATTTTATTTTATATAACTTTTATTTTATGTGTAAAAAAAGCACAAGTGACAAAATTATAAGCAGTTAGAAAATTTTAAATTAAAAACTTTTGTCCTTCAAATTACATAGTCAAGAATGTGTAAAGATAACCCACAATGGGGTGCCTGGGTGGCTAAGTGGGTTAAGCGCCTGACAGTTGATTTCAGCTCAGGTCATAATCTCACAGTTTCTGAGTTTGAGTCCTGCATCAGGCTCTGTGCTAATGGTGCAAAGCCTGCTTGAGATTCTCTTTCCCCCTCTCGTTCTCCCCCTCCCCCACTCATGTTCTCTCTCTCTCTCTCTCTCTCTCAAAAATAAATCCATGAACATTTAATAATAAATAAATAAAAAGCTTTGCTTTGTTTAAAAATTAAAAAAAAAAGATAACACACAGAATGGGAGGACATATTTTCTTTTCTTTTTTTTTTTTGGAGGACGTATTTTCAAATAAAAAAATCTAACAAGTTTTTAGTATCCAGAATATAATTGGCTCTTCCAACTCAATAATAAAAAATATTAATAACAATTACAATGTCCAAAATATTAGTAGACATTTCTCCAAAAATATATGCATATGCTCAATATGCAATAAAAAGTTTTTCTTCAATAGCTATCAAAGTGCAAATCAAAACCACAATATTGTACTACTTCACAAACCCAAAGATGGATGAAATTTAAAAAGACACATAATAAGTGTTGGTGAGAATGTGGAGAAATTAGATCCTTCATGCTGTGCTGAAGGTAAAATCTAAAACGAAGGACTTGTTGTAGAAAACTTTTGGACATTTCCTCAAAAGTTTAAGCATACATTTACCTTCTGATCCCATAACCTATTGCTACCTATGTACCAAGAGAAGTGAAAATATGTGGTCACATAAAAAATTGTACATGAATGTTCATTGTAACATTATTTACTTATATTAGCCCCAAAGTGGAAACAATGTCCATCAATTGAAGAATGGAATAATAAAAACTGGCATATCCATAAAATGGTATATTATTCAGCAATAAAAAGAGATGGCATACTGATAAGTGGCACAACATAGATGAACTTTGAAAACACTATGATGAATGAAAGAAGATGGTCATATTAGGACACATATTGAATCACTCCATGTATATGAAATGTCAAAATATGCCATCTATGCAGATAGAAACAGATGAGTGGTTGTCAAGGGTCAGTATGTTGATGGCATTAAGGAATGACTTCTGATAAATATGGGTTTTCTTTTTGATGAATAAAAATATTCAAAAATTAGATTGTGAAGATAGTTGTACAACACTGTGAATATACTGAAACCCTGGACTGTACACTAGTGAATTTTATGCTATGTGAGTTAGGTCTATAAAGCTGTTAAAATAAAAGTGACTATATTAACATAAGTATATATCTGACCTTTCTTTCTTTATTGATGTATTTGTTTCCCTTTGTGACATTATTAAACTTTCTTGATTATTATTGTTTAATAGTACATCTAAAAATGACATAATGTAAATTGTGAAATGATATAAATTGTGAAATTTTCTTCTTTTCAAAATAGTATTAACTTTTCTATATTTATTTGTAGGTAAAATTTAGACTCATTTTTTTCAATTTGTACAAAAAAATCCTACTGGGATTTTGATTGGTACTGACTTAAATATAGAAAAACTAGAGTAAAATTAACAATATTGAGTCCTGAAATTCATAAACATAGGTAACATCTTCACAAATACAGATCTTTAATTTCTTTCAGAAATATTTTGCATATTTCACTTTGGGTTCTTATACATATTTGATTCATGTATTCATAGGTATATTGTCTTTTGATGTTTTTGTATATAGTCATACAATTTTAAAATATTATCTTTTATATTGTTTTTAAATTTTTATTACTATCAAAATACAATCAAAATTTCTATATTAACCTTGTCTCCACTAACGTTGATAAACTAATTGATTACTTCTAGTAGGTCTTTTGTAAATTTCTTAGACTTTTTTATGTAATCATTCATTTCATTTGCAAATAGAGACCTCTTCATTTGCAATATTTGAGCCTTTTATAATTTTCTTTTTTCCTTTCGTTGGCTAGAATTTCTAATAAAATGTTGAATAAAAGTGGTGACAGCATTTATCCTTGCCTTTTTCAGAGCTTAAAAGAAAAATATTCAATTTTCAACATTATGTATGACATTAGGAAGAGCATTTTACTAGAAGCTTTAGAATAAGAAAGTTTGCTGAGATTTTATTATTAGTTTGTAGTTCTTTGATGTTGTTTCCATCTGTTGAGATAAGTATATGATTATTCTACTTTATTCTGTGAATGTGGCTAATTATATTATTGTGGTCATTCCTCAGAAATAGTAGGGTCTCCTATCTAACATTCAGTTTATTTTTTTTATGTTTATTCATTTTTGAAAGACAGAGAGAGAGAGAGAGCACAAGCAGGGATGGGGCAGAGAGAGAGGGGGACACAGAATCTGAAGCAGGCTCCAGGCTCTGAGCTGTCAGCACAGAGTCCGAGGCGGGGCTCGAACACACGAATCGCGAGATCATGACCTGAGCCTAAGTCGGACACTCAACAGACTGAACCACCCAGGTGTCCCTAACATTCAGTTTAGATGTTCATGCCATGCTACATCAACAGAGCATGAAAAGTTTTATTATTCACAATATTATTCACATTATTATTATTCACAAAACAAAATGAGGTTTTCTGGAAAAAGCAGCCTGGCTCTTAATCAGGTCTGAAAATGGCTTAAGAGAGCAGAGAAAAGAACCTGGCTTGGGATTTTTATGGTCTTTAGCTGTTATGATTGATATGAGGGTTACCATGTGTGGTAGGTATATACTTTTTGTCAGCACCAACAGAATGAGCATCCAGAAATTTTAATTTGCTTTCCCAGATGTGGGGCAGATGGGGAAAACAAAGTGGTTAACTCTTTAAAAGCTGTGATTAGTTGAATATTAGAAAAATGGAATCAGACTTTAAAAAATATTTAACTTTATTTATTTTGAGAGAGATAGAGAGAGACAGAGGCAGAGAGACAGAGAGACAGAGACCCAAGGAAGCTCCATATTGTCAATGTGGAACACAGTGCAGGGCTTGATCCCATAAACTGTGAGATAGTGATCTGAGCTGAAATCAGGAGTCGGATGCTTAACCAACTGAGCCACCCAGAAGCCCCTGGAATCAGACTTTTTATTATAATCTACTCCTGCTGTTTGATCACTGAATGTACCATGTTGCGGCCCATTGAATTATAACTTGTTTAAGAAGTCATTATGTTACATTATGAAGTCTGAGGCTTAAGGATGTTAGTGAAGTGAAAGTTCCGTTAAATGCCTTGTTCAACAGCCTAGTATTTTGTATTCTCTGAAGTGACATGGGTGCCTTGGTCACTATCAACGATGTCTAGAATTACAAAGGGAATAAGAAGTATATGGGTGAGGACTTATTTTGTGGCTTTAGTAGATATGGAAACATATGTATGACTTTGATTTATCTTTTGTGTATCTGTGAGGTAAGAGATTCCTTAAACCCCAAATGGACTCAAATTACTTATTAATGTAAGTTTTGATTTCAAGTGTTAAATCAACATGTTTTCCTGGAGTAAATGCAATTTGCTCATGAAGTGTTATCTTTTACATATGTTGTTAGAATTTATTAGCTAATATTTTTGTTAGTGTTGTTTTCTCTCTATGTTCATGTGGGATATTTGTACTTTTAAGTACTTTGCATTTTTTAAAAAATACTATTCTTCTCAGGTTTTAGTATCAGATTTATTATGGCATCACAAAATGAATTGGAATGATAGCTCTCATTTTCTGAAAGTGTAAGATTTATATTGATTCTTCCATAAATGTTTGATAGAATTCATCAGTAAAGCAATCTGGGTCAGATTATTGTGGAGAAGATATTAAATTACATATTTAAAATTATATAACAAATATAAAACTATTTACATTTTGTATTTTTACTTTTGTCCATGTTGACAAACTATGTTTTCAAGGATTCCATATTATGTCTACTTTGTGGAATACATTAGCCTAAGCCATGTTTTTGTTATATTTTCATTATCTGCAAAATTTGTAGAGATGTCCCTCTTTACTCCCTCATACTGATAGTTTGCTTTCTCTCTTTTTCTTATCAGCATTACTAGGTGTATATCCATTTTATTAGCCATTTTAAGAATGGACATTAGGCTTTGTTGTTTTTATTTTTTCCAACTTTTCTTTTTATGTTTACTTTTTATTATTTATTATCTTCTGCTTTGGAAGCTTAAATCATGGGCTTTAAAATTTTCTTCTTACATAATATGAACATTCAAATTATAATTTTCCCTTAATTAAATTTCTACAATATTGATATTTTAAAAATATCCTTTGTGATTTCTTCTTCCATTGTGGGATATTTCAAAAAGTGTTTTTAAATTCCAAATACTTAAAACCTTAAAAAAAATTTAAACATTTTTATTTATTTTTGAGATACAGAGAGAGACAGAGTGTGAGCAGAGGAGGGGCAGAGAGAGAGAGGGAGACACAGAATTGGAAGTAGGCTCCAGGCTCTGTGATGTCAGCACAGAGCCCGACGCAGGGCTTGAACCCACCAACTGTGAGATCATGACCTGAGCTGAAGTCGGATGCCCAACCGACTGAGCCACCCAGGCGCCCCTAAAACTTTTTGAATAGCATACTTTTTTGATGTTTATTTCAGAGAGAGAGAGAGTGTGTGAATGGGGAAGGGACAGAGAGTGAGGGAGACACAGAATCCGGGGCAGACTCTGGGGCAGGCTCCAGTCTTCTCTCTTCTCTGTGTGTCTCTCTCTCTCTCAAACTTTCTTCCTTTGCCCTGTCATATTTTGTTTTATTTCCTCTGTCCTCTGTTTTGCTATCTGCTTTTATGTTATTTTTAATTGTTACAATATCCAACCTTATCACAGAATACTTCAAATTAATATTGTAACAATTTACCTCTATAAGAAATTAAAATTGGGTAATTATTTTGCCCTTCCAAACTTTTGGTATGCAGTTTGTCTCAAACAGTAAATTTTCCTTTTAAAAATTAAGAAATAAAAGTAGACTTTTAAATTTATTTATATATTTGACATTTCTGGTGATCCTCTTATAGAATTTCCTTGTAGATTCAAATTTCTTTCAAGTATCACTTTCCTTTATTATTATTATTTTTTTTAAATCTCTATGACCAATGTGAGTCTCAAACTCATAATCCTGAGATCAAGAGTGTCACACTCTACTGACTGAGCCAGCCAGTTACCCACCCTTTATTGTTTTAAAGGTTTTTTTTTTTTAATGTTTATTTATTTTGGAGAGAGAGACAGGCAGAGCATGAGGGGGTAGGGGCGGAGAGAGAGGGTGACACAGAATCTGAAACAGGCTGCCGGCTCTGAGCTGTCAGCACAGAGTCCAATGCAGTGCTTAAACCCACCAACCAGGAAATCATGACCTGAGCTGAAGTCGGACCTTAACCGACTGAGCCACCTAGGCACCACCATTTTTTAAAAGTTTTTATTTTAATTCCAATTAGTTGACATATAGTGTTATATTTGTTTCTGGTGTACAATATAGTGATTAAACAATTCCATACATCACTTGGTTCTCTTCATGACAAGAACAGACTTAATCATAGAGAACAAACTGATGGTTACCAGAGGGGAAGGAGGAGAGGGGGAATGGGTTAGATAGTTGGTGGGGATTAATAAATTAACTTCCATTTAATATAAGGAATTCCCTTTAGTAAATTTTATAATGTAGTTTTGTTGGCAACACAAGCTTTTGATTTTTGTTCACCTAAAAATTATTTTGCTTTAATTTTTGAAGGATGTTGTTGCTGGATATTGAATTCCTAGGCTTCCTTTTCTATCCTAGCACTTTTAAGATATAATTCTATTGTCTTCTAGTTTTTATTGATTATTATGAAAAAGTAGTAACCATACTTAACATATTCCTCTGAGTTAATTCTTTTTCTGACTGAAAAAATTTGCTCTTTATCTTTGATTTTTAGCAGTTTGACTATAAATGACTCTATGTGTGGCTTATTTTTTTTTTACAATTTTTCTATCTTCAATGAGATATAATTGACATATAATATTGTATAAGTTTGAGGTATAAAATGCATTGATATGTTATGCTCACATATTGTAATATGATTACTACTATAGAGTTAGCTACCATCTATATCACATCACATAATTTCTGTTGCAATTTAGTGGTGAGAACATTTAAGATTTACTATCTTAGCAAATCTAATGTATATACTATGATATTATTAACAGTAACCACCATGCTATAAAGTAGATCCCGAAAACTTTTTTGTCATATAACTGGAAGTTTGTACACTTTGACCAAAATCTCATTTCTTCATTCCAAGCCCCTAGTAACCACGTTTCTACTCTCTGTTTCTATGAGTTCACATTTCTTAATTCCACATATAAACATAATACAGTATTCATCTTTCTTTGCCTGACTTATTTCATTTAACATAGTGCCCTCATGTTGTTACAAATGACAAGAATTCCTCCTTTCTATTGGCTATATATAGGAATATATATAATCTTCTTTATCCATTCACCCATTGACAGAAACTGATATTGTTTTTATATCTTGGTTATTATAAATACTGTTGCCATAAAATTGGGAATGCAATTATCTCTTCAAGGTTCTGTTTTCACTTTCTTTGAATATATACCCAGAAGTGGATTTGCTGAATCGTATAGTAGTTTTACTTTTAACTTTGTGAGAAACACCCATACTGTTATTTACAGTAGATGTACAATTTTATATTACCCACCATCACTATACACAGATTCTGTTTTTCCACATCCTAACAAACACTTGTTATCTCTTGCCTTTTTGATGATAGACATGTTTTTAAATGTTAGTCAATACTTCATTATTGTTTTGATTTGCATTTATCTGATGGTTAGTGTGGTTGGGTACCTTTATATATACCTGTTAGACATATACATTCTCTTTGGGGAAAAAAAGGTCTATTTAGTTCCTCTTCCCATTTTTTTTTGAAAGAAAGACAGAGAGAGAGAGTGCAAGTGAGGGAGGGGCAGTGAGAGAAGGAGGGAGTCTCAATATGAGGCTCCACATCCAGCACAGAGCCTGAGGAGAGGCTCAATCTCACTACTGTGTGACCATGACTTGAGCTGAAATCAAGAGTCCGCTGCTTAATCAAGCCACCCAGTTGCCCTCCTCTTCCCATTTTTAAATTAGATTGCTTGTTTTTTTGCTATTGAGTTTCTCTGAGTATTTAAAATATATTTTGGATATTAATCCCTTATGAGATATGTAATTTGAAAATATTTTCTCCAATTCCATAGTTTGCCTTTTCACTTGGATTGACTGTTTCTTTTGTTGTTAAAAACAAAGGATTTTAGTTTGATGTAGTAATAGTAATTGTTTTATTTTGTTGCTTGTGATTTTGGTATCATATTAAAAACACTGTCACCAAGACCAATGTCAAGGATCTTTTTCCCTATGTTTTCCTCTAGAATTTTAATGATTTCAGGTTTTATATTTAAATATTTAGTTTATTTTGAATTAATTTTTATGAGTAAAGTAAGATAGGAGTCCAATTTCATTATTCTGCATGTGATTATTCAGTTTTTGAACACTGTTTATTGAAAAGACTATCATTTTCCCAATTACTGTTCTTGGTTCCCTTGTCAAAAATTAGTTGACCATGATTGTGTGGGATCATTTCTCAGCTCTTCTTTCTGTTCCACTGATCTATGTGTCTGTTTTTAATGTCAGTACCATGTGTTTCAATTATTACAGGTTTGTAATATAGTTTGAAATCAAAATAAGTAATACCCTCAGCTCTATTTTTTCTCAAGATTTCTCTGATTATTCAGGGTCTTTTGTGGTTCCATATAAACTTTAAGACTGTTTTTCTAGGAGAGCAGCTTGGGAAGATGGCAGAGTGGGAGGACTCTAAGCTTATCTTGCCAAGCGTTTACAAATACATATCACTCACATCTGAATAAATAAACTGGAAAGTGATCTGAAGACTGGAAGAACAAACTCCACAACTAAAATATAGAGAAGCTGCCTTTGAGAGGTTAGGAAGATCAGAAACAGTGTTGGGGAACTGTCTACAAGGAGGAAGCTATGGACTCAGAGGGGGATAACATCAGAGGGCCCTCATGGGTAAAATGAATCCCTATGATGGCTGGCTTTGAAAACCAGAAAGGCTGAATTTCCTGACTGTATAACCAGCAGGACATAGAGCTTAGAGCTGTAAAAGTCAGGTGACTCAGCACTGGGTGATTCTAGAGTGTGATAGTGGTCTTTGCCCTTAAAGGCACAACAGCCCCTGGAGAGGCACTATAGAAGCAACAGTTTATACAATGCCTGAGAAAATGGAGAAAGAACTGTTTATTCTGATTTTGGAGCATATTAGTGTCTTCTCTGGGAATAAAGGAGCAGGCAGACAGCATTTTCATCTTCCGATGCATAAAAACAGGGCTACTTGTAGGAGGCAGCATTTCACAGACACATGCTACCTTACCTACTAGCTATGTGCCTTACCCATGAGTTTTCCTGAGGAAGTGCCCATGCCAAGTCTACTGGCCTTGGCCCTGGGCTCAGTGCAAATGTGGGCTAATGCTGCACACACAGGCACAATGCATCTTGCAGCTGTAGCCTCCTCCACATGTCACACCTGTGGCTGTCACCATGCTCACTATGCTTCAGGGATCCAGCCTTGGAGTAGTGGCTCAGCACAAATTTTGCTAACACAACTACCCCACTCCTGAGTTCTTCCATGATCACGTTGCCTCAGAGCCAGCCTGTCTGGGTCTCACTAATACCACAGAGAGTAAGCACAGCCCACAACAGAAAGTGAGATAGTGTAGACATCTGGACTGAAAGAAAAAGGGACTCAGACACAAAAACAGGACACAAGCAACATACGTAGAAAGCTCCTCTGAAGTATCAGGTTCTGATGAACAGAAGATACTGCACTGCAGGGCATTATAGGACATCTTCTTCATAAAACCACTACTTTCAAGAGCAGAAGATGTATCTGACTTTCCTAACACAGAGAAACAGACACAGAGAGGTAGATAGAATGAGGAGACAGGGGAATGCATCCCAAATGAAAGAACAGGACAAAATCACAGGGTATTTAAGTGAAACAGAAATAAGTAATATGCATGCTATAGAATTTAAAGTAATGATCATAAAGATACTCACTTGACTTCAGAAAAGGATGAAGGATATCAGTGAGACCCTTAACGAAGAGATATAGAATAGTATATCAGAGATAAAGAACTAAATAAATGAAAATAAAAACACAATATATAGAATAAATTGAAGGCTATAAGAAGAAGAGGAACATATCAGTGACCTGGAGGATAGAGTAATGGAAAGCAATAAAGCTGAGCAAGTAACAGTCAAACAAATACTGCATAGTGAGATTAGACTTAGAGGACTTAGAAAACTTAGTAACTCCATGAAGCATAATAACATTCATATTATAGGGATCTGAGAAGGAGGAAAGCTAGAAAAGGGGAAAAATGTATTTAAAGAAATAATAGCTGAAAATTTCCCAAACCTGAGAAGGAAAACAGAGATCTAGATTCAGGAGATACAGAGACACCCAAAATATTCAACTCAAGCAGGTCCATACCAACACACATACTAATGAAAATGTCAAATAAAGTGATAAATAATTTTATAGGTTGCAAGAGAAAAGAGATCGTTAGATTAAAAGGAAAACCCATAATGCTTTTAGCTGATTTTTCAGTAAAAATTTGCAGGTGAGGGGTACCTAAGTGACTCAGAAAGCTGGGCATCTAACTTCAGCTCAGGTCATGATTTCACAGTCTGTGAGTTTGAGCCCCATGTGAGGCTCTGTGCTGACACCTCAGAGCCTGGAGCCGGCTTCAGATTCTATGTCTCCCTTTCTCTCTTCCCTCTGCCACTCACACTCTGCCTCTCTCTCTCTCTCTCTCTTAAAAATAAATAAACATCAGGGGCGCCTGGGTGGCTCAGTCGGTTAAGCCGCCGACTTCGGCTCAGGTCATGATCTCGCGGTCCGTGAGTTCAAGCCCCGCGTCGGGCTCTGTGCTGACAGCTCAGAGCCTGGAGCCTGTTTCAGATGCTGTGTCTCCCTCTCTCTGACCCTCCCCGGTTCATGCTCTGTCTCTCTCTGTCTCAAAAATAAATAAATGTTAAAAATAAAAATAAAAATAAAAATAAATAAATAAATAAATAAACATCAAATTAAAAAAAAAATTGCAGGCAAGAAGGGAGTGGCATGATGTTTTAAAAGTGCTGAAAGGAAAAAATCTGTATCCAAGAATACTCTATCCAGCAAGGCTACCATTCAGAATAGGAGAGATAAAGGGTGCCCTAGAGAAAGAAATTCATGACTACTTAACCAGCACTACAAGAAATGTTAAGTGAGATTCTGTGGCCAGAAAACAAAATTGATAAGTAAGAGTAAGAAAAAGAGAAAGTACACAAGAAAAAAAATTAAGTATACCTATAAAAATAAGTCAATAGAGACACACAATAAAAGGATGCAAAATATAATACCAGATATCTGAAACATAGTTGGGAGAGGAGTAGTAATGAGTTTTAAATTAAGTGACAATCACTTAATATAGAACACCAAATGCACAAGATGTTATATATAAACCTAATGGTAATCACAAATCAAAAAACGGTAATAGATATGCAAGACATAAAGAGTAACCAATCCAAGTATATCACTAAAGAAAACCAGCAAGCCATGGAAGAGAGAAAAAGAAGATTCAGAGAAAAATTATGAAAATCACAAAACAAGTAACAAAATGATGATGGATACATATTTATCAATAATTACTTTGAATGTAAATTGATTAAATGCTCCTATCAAAAGACATAGGTTGACAGAATTGTAAAAAAGAGGCCCATATCTATGCTGCATAGGAGATACACATTTCATACCTAGACACCTGGAAATTGAAAGTTAGAGGATGGAGAAACAGTTATCATACCAATGGATGTCAAGAGAAAGTTGGAGTAGTAATATTTATATCAGAAAAACAGACCTTAATTCAAAGACTGTAGAAAGAGACAAAAAAGGACACTATATAATAATAAAGAAGATAATACAACTAGACAATATAGTAATTGTAAGTATTTGTGCACCCAACATGGAGGAACCCAAATACATAAAACAGTTAAAAACAAACATAATGGAACTAATTGATAGTGATACAATAAAAGTAGGGGACTTTCATATCCCACTTACACTGATGGATATATTCCCAAAAGGAAACTAACAAGGAAACAGTGGCTTTGAATGACACACTGGACCAGATGGATTTAACACATATATTCAGAACATTGCATCCTAAAACATTAGATTACACATTTGTTCTAAGTGCAGATGGAACATTCTTTAGAATAGATCACATATTAGGCCACAAAACAAGCCTCAACAAATGAAAAAAAAATACTGAAGTCATATCATGCAACTTTTCTGATCAGAGCATTAGGAAACTAGAAATCAAACACACAAAAATTTGGAAAAGACACAAATACCTGGAGTTTAAATAACATGCTACTAAACTTTGAATGGGTCAACCAGGGAGCCAAAGAAGAAATTCAAAAAAAAAAATGCATGCAGACAAATGAAAATGTAAACACAAAGGTCCAAAAACTCTGGGATACAACAAATGCAGTTCTAAGAAGGAAGATTATAGCAATACAGGCCTACAACAAGAGACAAGGGAAATCTAAGATAAATAACCTTACAACTAAAGGAGCTAGTAAAGGAAGAAAAAGCATAACCCAAAACCAGTAGAAATAAGGAAATACTAAAGATTAGAATAGAAATAAATTATGTAGAAACTAGAAAACAACAGAATAGATAAATATAATCAGTAGCTGCTTCTTTGAAAAGACCAATAAAATTGATAACCTCTAGCTAGACTCACCAAAAAAGAGGGGAGGGGAGGACTCAAACTAAGAAAATCACCAACAAAAAAGGAGAAATAACAACCAACACCACAGATATAGAATTTTAAGAGAATACTATGAAAAACTACATGTCAACAAATTAGACAACCTAGAAGAAATGGATAATTATCCATAAAGATATAACAATCCAAAACTGTATCAGGAAGAAATAAAACATTTGAACAGATCAATTAGTTGTAAGGAGATTGACTGTCTAAAAAAATAATAATAACTCAACAAATGCAAGTCCAGATCCAGAAGTCTTCACAGATGAATTCTACCAAGCACTTCAAGAAGAGTTAATACATATTCTTCTCAAACTATTCCAATAAATAGAAGAAGAAAGAAAACTTGTAAATTCATTATATGAGGCAAAATCACCATGACACCAAAACCAGAGAAAGATATCACACACAAAAAAATATGTACTACAGGTCAATATATCTAATAAACACACATGCAAAAATTCTCAACAAAATACTACCAAATCAAATCCAACAACATATTTAAAAAATCAATCATCACAACAATGTAGGATTTATTCCCAGGATGCAAGTGTGGTTCAATATTCACAAATCAAATAACATGATATATCAAATCAATAAGAGAAAGGATAAAAACAATATGATCATTTTAATAGATGCAGAACAAAATTTTTGACAAAGTATAAAATCCATTCATGATAAAACAACCCTCAACAAAGTAGGTTTACAGGGAACATACATCAACATAATAACAGTCATATATGAAAATATCACAGCTGGGGCACTTGGGTGGCTCAGTCAGCTAAGTGTTTGACTTCAGCTCAGGTCATGGTCAAGGTGTTTGTGAGTTCATGCTCCTTGTCAGGCTCTCTGCTGTCAACACAGAGACCACTTCGGATTCTCTGTCCCCCTCAGTTTTCCCATCCCTGGCTTGTGCTCTCTCTCTGTCTCTCTGTCTCTATCTCTCTCTGCCTCTCTTGCTCACTCGCTCTCTTTCTCTCTCAAAAATAATTAAAACATAAAAAAAACACAGCTACCATTAGCCTCAATGAGAAAAAATTGAGATCCCCCTTCTAATTTCTGTAACAAGACAAGGATGTCCATTCTCACCATTTTTATTCAACATAGTATTGGAAGCCCTTGCCAAAGCAATAAGACAACAAAAAGAAATAAAAGGCATCCAAATCGGTAAGGCATCTTTATTCATAATGACATGATACTCTATACAGAAAAGGTGAAATATTCCACCAAAAAAACTGCTAGAACTGATAAATAAATTTAGTAAAATTGCAGGTTACACAAAGTATAGAAATCTCTTGTTTTTCTATACACTAATAATGAAGCAGCAGAAAGACAAATTAAGAAAACAATAACACTTACAGTGACATCAAAAATAGTAAGATATCTGGGAATAAACGTAACCAAAGATGTGAAATAACTGTACTCTTGAAAGTATAAGACACTGATAAAAGAAATAGAAGACAACACAAATAAATGAAAAGGCATTCCATGCACATGGATTAGAAGAAAAACACATATTGTAAAAATGTCTATACTACCCAAAGAAGTCTACACATTTAATGCAATCCCTATCAAAACACCATCAGCATTTTTCACAGAACTAGAACAAACAATCCTACAATTTATATATAACCGCAAAATATTTGAAATAGCCAAAGCAATGTTGAAAAAGAATAACGAAGTTGGAGGTATCACAATGCCAGATTTCAACTTATATTACAAAGCTGTAGTGATCAAAACAGTATGGTACTGGCACAAAAATACATACATTGATTAAAGGAACAAACTAGAAAAAAACAGAAATTAACATACAATTCTATGGCAAATTAATGTTTGTCAAAGCAGGGCAGAATATCCAACGGGAATAAGTCTCTTCAGCAAACTGGATAGCTACATGCAAAATAATGAAACTGGATCACTTTCTCACACCATACACAAAAATAAATTCAAAGTAGATTAAAGATATAAATGTGAAACCTGAAGCCATAAAAAATACAAGAAGAGAGGAAAGACCATAATTTCTTTGAGATCAGACATAGCAACATTTTTTCTAAATATGCTTCCAAAGGCAAGGGAAATGAAAGCAAAAATAAACTTTTGGGATTACATAAACATAACAAGCTTCTTCACCACAAAGGAAACAACCAATGAAACTAAAAGATAACCTGTGGAATGGGAGAAGATATTTGCAAATGACATATCCCATAAAGCATTAGTATCTAAAATATACATTAGTATCTTTGCTAATATACATTAGTATCTAAAATATACTTTACAACTCAACAACCAAAAAAAAAAAAAACACCAAATAATCCAATTAAAATGGGCTGTAGAAATGAATGGACATTTCTGTAAAGACATCTACATGGTCTACAGACACATGAAAAGATGTTCAACATCACTCAACACCAGGGAAATGCAAATCAAAACTACAATGAGATATCATTCACATCTGTCACAATGGCTAAAAACAGAATGACAAGAAACAAGTGTTATGAGAATGTGGAAAATAAAAACCTCTTGCACTGTTGGTGGGAATGCAAACTGGTGCAGCCATTCTGGAAAACATTGTGAAGATTTGTTAAAAATTTTAAAATAGAACTAAGCTACAATCCAGCAATTGCACTACTTGTTATTTACCCAAAGAATACAAAAACACTAAGTCAAAGGGATACATTCACCCCTATGCTTATAGTAGTATTGTTTACAGTAGCCAAGATATAGAAGCTATCCTGGTGTCCATCAACTGATAAATGGATAAAGAAGTTGTATATATGTACAAGGGAGTATTACTCAGCCATAAAAAGGATGAAATCTTGCTATTTGCAATGGCATGAAGGGTACTAGATAGTTTAATGGTAAGTGAAATAAGCCAGAGAAGAATTTCCATTTTTAATTTTTCTGAGGAAGCCCCATACTCTTTTACCAATTTGCATTCTCACCAACAGTGCATGAGTGTTTCTTTTTCTCCACATCCTCACCATTTTTTTTTGTTTGTTTGTTTCTTGTCTTTTGATTTCATGCCTTCTAACAGACTTGAGGTAATATCTCACTGTAGTTTTTATTTGAATTTCCCAGATAATTAGTGATGTTGAGCATATTTTCATCTGTCTGTTGACCATCTAAATGTTTTTTTTTTAAGGAAAATGTCTATTCGTGTCCTCTGCCAACTTTTTAACCAAATTGATTTTTGGGTGTTGTATTGTTTAAGTTGTTTATATAATTTGGATAAGAATCTCTTATCAAGTGTATCATTTGCAAATATCTTCTCCCATTTACTATGTTGTCTTATTGTTGCTGATGGTTTCCTTTACTGGGCAAAACCTTTTGATGTTGATGTAGTCTCAATATTTTATTTTTGCTTTTGTTTTCCTTGTTTTAGAAGACATATCTAGAAATGTGTTGCTATGTCTGATGACAGAGAAATTACTTCTGGTATTGTCTTACTGAATTTTTATGGATTTAGGTCTCCCATTTAGGTCTTTGAACTTATCTTTGTGTATGATATTAGAATATATTACAGTTTCATTCTTTTACATGTAGATGTCCAGTTTTCCCAGCACTATTTACTGAAAAGACTGCCTCTTCGCCATTATACATTCTTGTCTCCTTTATCATTGTTTAATTGACAGTTTAATGTGGGTTTATTTGGGGGTCTCTATTCTGTTCCATTGATTTATGTGTCTATTTTTGTGCCAGTAGCATACTGTTTTGATTACCACAGATTTGTAGTCTATCTTAAAATATGGAAATGTGATACCTCCAGCTTTGTTCTTTAACAAGATTGTTTTAGCTATTCAGGGACTTCTGTAGTTTCATAAACATTTTAGTATTATTTGTTCTAGTTTGTAAAAATGCTGTTGGTAGTTTGATAGGGATTGCATCAAATATGTAGATTGTTTTGTGTAGTATGGACATTTTAACAATATCAATTTGTCCAATCAATAACAACGTAATGTCTTTCCATTTGTTTGTGCTATCTTCAATTTCTTTCATCATGGTTTTATAGTTTTATAAGTATAGGTATTTCATCTTTGATTAAGTGTATTCCTAGGTATTTTATTCTTTTTGGTGTAGTTTTAAATGTTTTTTTTTTATATTTCTATTTCTGCAACTTTGTTGTTAGTCTTTAGAAAAGCTACCCATTTCTGGGTTTTCATTTTGCATCCTGCCACTTTTCTGAATTTTTTTCACTTCTAGTAATTTTTTATGGGATATTTAGGATTCCTTCATATAGTGTCATGTCATCTGCAAATAGTGACAGTTTATCCTCTTCTTTACCCATATGGATGCCTTCTTCTTCTTGTCTTATTGCTGTGGCTGAGACTTGCAGTGCTATGTTGAATACACATGCTTAGAATGAACATCCTTGCCCTGTTCCTGACTTTAGATGAAAAGCTTTCAATTTTTCACCATTGAGGATGATGCTATCTGTGTGTTATTCATATTTGGTGTTTATTATGTTGAGTTTTGTTCCCCATTTTTTGAGATTTTTGATAAATGTGTTGAGTCTTGTCAAAAATTTTTATGCATCTATTGAGATGATCATAATTTCTATATTTTGTTTTGTTTATGTGGTGTGTGATGTTGATTGATTTACAAATAATGAATGATCTTTGTATCCTGGTGGTGGTGAATGATATTTTTAAGTACTGTTGTATGTAGTTTGGTAATATTTTGTTGAAGATTTTTGCATCTATTTGCATCAGGGATATTGGCTTATAGTTTTCTTTTTTTTGTGTGTAATGTCTGGTTTTGCTATCAGGGTAAGACTTGTCTCATAGAATGTATTTGGAGACTTTTCTTTTCCATTTTCTGCAATAGTTTCAGGGGAATAGGTATTAATTCTCTTAAAAACTGTCACGTTTTATGGCTAACATGTGATATATTCTGGAGAAGGATCAACGTACACATAAAAATCATGTGTGTTCTGTTATTTTTGGATGGAATATTCTGTATAAGTCTGTCATTTCCAACTGATCCAATGTTTCATTCAAAGATATTGTTTCATTATTGTTTCTCTGTTCATCTAACCTGTCCATTGATATACAGTAAAACCTTGGAATGTGAGTAACTTGTTCTTCGAGTGTTCCACAAGATGAACAAACATTTCTAATAAATTTTAACTTGATAAAGGAGTGATGTCTTGCAATATAAGTGGTATATGATGCCGAGTGTCACATGATCATAAATGAGCCAATGGTTCTTCTCTCTCTTGCTTTGGGATTGCGGGTGATTGTCTCCCATGCTTGGATGCTTAGTCTCAGGATTCAGTGTTTGGCAGAAATCAGTGATTTTTCGTTACATTGGAAGGTGTCCACAACTGACATTAGTGTATTTTTTGTCACATCAAACACCTATGGACAGTCCTTTGCTTTTCCATTCAAAAGTAAGCTTAGGAATGTTTTGCTTCATTGTATGTCAGGCTGCTACAGATATAGACCTTTTCCTCTGCTGCTTTATTGTCAGTTACATTAAATACAGTACATGACAAAATTTTGTTAGTATTATACTGTAGTCAACATCCGTTAGTGGTAATGAAAGTTTTCCTACAGAATTACAGTCCTCTTTCTTGCCTCTCTCACACCAGCCACAAAGATTTTCAAAGGTAAGCACAGGTTAATTTGTTTATTTTTCTATATACTTTCTTTATATTCTTTATTATTTTGTATTATATAGAATACAGCATTGTAATCATTTTTATAAGAATATTTTTGTGTTTTGGAATGAATCATCTGAGATTCCAATACTTCTTATGGGAAAATTCACTTTGATACACAAGTGCTTTGGATTACAAGCATGTTACCAAAATTAATTATGCTCACATACCAAGGTTTTACTGTATGTGGAGTGATAATGTCCCCTATTATTGGGTTATGATCAATTTCCCTTTATCTGTCTGTTAATATTTTCTCTATGTATTTAGGTGCTCCATTGTTGGGTGCACATATATATATTTTTTCTTGTTCTTTTTTTCTTACAAGATATTATTCAAATTCAAGTATTTAACATATAGTATAGTATTGGTTTCAGGAGTAGGGAGTAGAATTTAGTGATTCATCACTTATGTATACAACTGCTCATCACAAGTGCCCTCCTTAATTCCCATTACCCATTTAGTCCATCCCCCCACCAACAACTCCCACCCAGTAATGCTCAGTTTGTTGACTAAAGTTAAAAACCTTTTGTTTTTATATTATTTTATTTATTTGCTTTCCCCTATGTTCATCTGTTTTGTTTCTTAATTTACATGTATGAATGAAATCATATACTATTTGTCTTTCTCTGATTAACATATTTAGCTTAGTATAATGCAATAGTTCCATCCATGTCATTGCAAATGGCAAGATTACATTCTTTTCCATGGCTGAGTAATATATCACATCTTCTTTATCCGTTGATCTGTCATTCCAAATTGGGGCTTTATCCATAATTTGGCGATTGTCAGTGGTGCTACTATAAACATTGGGGTGTAGTTTGCATTCAAATCAGTATTTTTGTATCCTTTGGATAAATACCCAGTAGAGAAATTGCTGGGTCATAAGGTAGTTCTATTTTCTTTTCTTTTTGAGGAAACTCCAAATTTTTTTCAAACATGGATGTTTGAAAACAGTTAACATTTCCACCAACAGTGTAAGAGGATTCCACTTTCTCTGCAACATAGCAACATCTAATTTCCTGAGTTGTTAAATTTAGCCATTCTGAAAGGTGTGAGGTAATATCTTATTCTGATCTGATTTGTATTTCCTTTATGATGAGTGAAGTTGGGCATCTTTCCATGTGCCTCTTAGCCATCTGGATGTCTTCTTTGGAAAAGTGTCTATTTATGTTTTCTGCCCACTTATTAACTGAATTATTTGTTTTTTAGGTGTTGAGTTTGAAAGGATGTTTATAAATTTTGGATACAAACCCTTATTCTGATATGTCATTTGCAAATATCTTTTCCCATCCCACTGGTTGCCTTTGAGTTTTGTTGATTGCTCCTTTCACTGTGCAGAAGCTTTTTATCTTGAAGTCCCAATAGTTCATGTTTGCTTTTGTTTCCCTTGCCTCTAGTGACATGTCTAATGAGAAGTTGCTCTGGCGGAGGTCAGTGAGGTTGCTGACTGTGTTCTCTTCTAGCATTTTCATGGTTTCCCGTGTCATATTTAGGTCTTTCATCCATTTTGAATATATTTTTGTGTATGGTGTAAGAAAGTGGTCCAGCTTCATTTTTCTGCCTGTCACTATACACTATTCCCAACACCATTTGTTGAAGGGCTGTTTTTTTCCATTGAATATTCTATCATGCTTTGTTGAAGATTAGTTGACTACATAGCTGTGGGTCCTTTTCTGGTTTTTCTATTCTGTTCCATTGACCTATGTGTCTGTTTTTGTGCCAGTACCATACTGTCTTGAAGATTACAGCATTGTATTACAGTTAGAAGTCCAGAATTCCAATGCCTCCCACTTTGATTTTCCTTTTCAACATTACTTTGGCTGTTCAAGGTCTCTTCTGGTTCCATACAAATTTTAGAATAGTTTGTTCTACCTCTATGAAAAATGCTGGTGCTAATTTGCTAGGGATTCGATTGAATATGTAGATTGCTTTGGGAAGTATAGGCATTTTAATGATATTTGTTCTTCCAATCCATGAGTATGGAATGTTTTTCCATTTCTTTGTGTCTTTTTAAATTTATTTCATAAGGCTTCTACAGTTTTCAGAGTACAAATCTATTACTTCTTTGGTTAGGTTTATTCCTAGGTATCATGTTTTGTGTGGGTGTGCAATTGTAAATGGGATGGATTCCTTGATTTCTCTTTCCCCTGCTTCATTATTGCTGTGTAGAAATGCAACCAAGATGAGGCACCTGGGTGTCTCAGGCGGTTAAGCGTCCGACTTCAGCTCAGTTAATGATCTTGCACTTTGTGACTTCAAGCCCCGTGTCAGGCTCTGTGCTGACAGCTCAGAGCCTGGAGCCTACTTAGGATCCTGTGTCCCCTTCTCTCTCTGTCCCTCCCCCGCTTGTGCTCTATTTATCTCTGTCTCTTAAAAATACATAAACATTAAAAAATTGTTTTTTAAAGAAATTCACATTCTGTACATTGATTTTATGTCCTACTACTTTGCTGAATTCACGTATCAGTTTTAGCAGGATCTTTTGGTGGAGTCTTCCAGGTTTTACATGTAGAGTATCATGTCATCTGCAAAGAGTGAAAGTTTGACTTCTTCTTTGCCTGTTTGTAGGCCATTTATTTCTTTTTGTTGTCTGAGCCTAGGACTTCCAGTACTATGTTGAACAAGTGTTCAGAGTGGACATCCCTGTCATGTTCCCAACCTTAAGGGGAAAGCTCTGTTTTTCTTTGTGGATGATATTAGCTGTGAGCCTATCATATATGACTTTTACTATGTTAAGGTATGTTTTTTATATCCCTACTTTCTTGAAGGTTTTTTATTAAGAATGAATGCTGTATTTTCTCAAATGTTTTCCTGCATCTACTGAGAGGATCATATGATTCTTATCTTTTCTTTTATTCATGGGGTGTATCACATTGATTGATTTGTAATATTGAACCAGGTGTGCATCTGAGGAATATATTCCCCTTGATCATTGTGAATAATTCTTTTAATGTACAGTTGAATTCAATATCCTCGTACCTTGTTGAGAATTTTTGCAGCTATTTTAATCAGGGATATTGGGTAGTAATTCTCCTTTTTAGTAAGATCTTTGGTTTTGGAATCAAGGTAATGATGTTTCATGGAATGAGTATGGAAGCTTTTCTTCAATTTCTGCTTTTTGGAACAGTTTGAGAAGAATAGGTATTAGCTCTTCTTTAACTGTCTATTAGAATCTTCTGGGAAGCTACCTAGCCCAGGACTCTTTTTTGTTAGATTTTTGATAACTGATTCAATTTCCTTGCTTGTTACGGGCTTGTTCAAATTTTCTATTTCTTTCTGCTTATGTTTTGGAAGTGTGTGCATGTCTAAGAATTTGTCTATTTCTTCCAGACAGTCCAGTCCCTTGGCATAATTTTTCATAGTATTCTGTTATACTTGTATTTCTGTGGTATTGATTGTGATCTCTCCTCTTTCATTCATTGTTTTATCTATTTGGGTACTATCTATTTTCTTTTTGATAAATCTAGCTAAGGGCTTACCAATTCTGTTTCATCTTTTAAAAAACCAGCTTGTAGTTTCATTGATCTGTTCTACTGTGGTGTTTTTATTTGTTTCTATATTACTTATTTATGCTCTAGTTTTTATTATTTCCCTTCTGTTGGTTTTGGGCTTAATTTTCTGCTCCTTTTCTAACTCCAATAAGTGTAAGGTTATCTTGTATATTTGGGACCTTTCTTGCTTCTTGGTATAGCCCTGAATTGGAATGTACTTTCCTCTTAGGACTACATTTGCTTTATCCCAAAGGGTTTGGATAATCTTATTTTCATTTTCATTTGATTCTATGTATGTTTTATTTCTTCTTCAATTTCCTGGTTGACCCATTCATTCTTTAGTAGCATGTTCTTTAACCTCCTTGTTTTTGAGGGCATTCCAAATTTTTTCTTGTCGTTGATTTCATGTTTCATAGTGTTGTGATCTAAAAATATGCTTGGCATAATCTTGATTTTTTTGTACTTATTGAGGGTTGATTTGTGACCCAGTATGTGATCTATTCTGGAGAATGTTCCACGTGCACTCATAAAGAATGTGTATTCTGATGCTTTAGGATGAAATATTCTGAGAATATCTGTTAGGTCCATCTGGTCCAATGTGTCATTCAAAGACATTGTTTCCTCTTGGATAACCTCTTACATAATGACCATTTCTGTAAGTGGGGTGTTGAAGTCCCCTACTATAATGACATTATTACCAATGAGTTTATTTATGTTTGTTATTAATTGATTTATATATTTGGGTGCTCCCACATTGGGGGAATGTTTATAATTCTTACATATTTTTGATGAATAGACCCTGTAATTATGATATAATGACCTTCTTCGTCTCTTGTTATAGTCTTTTTTTTTTTAACCTACTTTGTCTGATGTAAGTTTGGCTACTTCAGCTTTCTTTTGACCTCCATTAGCATGATAGATAGTTCACATCCACTCATTTTTAATCTGTAGGGATCCTTAGATCTAAAATGAGTTTCTTGTAGGTAGTATAATGATGGATATTGTTTTTTATCCATTCCAATGCCCTATGTCTTTTGATTGTAGCATTTGGTCCATTTACATTCCAAGTATTATTGACAAATATTAATTTAGTGCCAATGTATTATCAGTAGATTTTGTGTTTCTGGTGATGTTCTCTGGTCCTTTGTAGTTTTTGCTGCTTTCATCTTTTTTTTGTTCCTCCACTCAGAGAGTCCCCCTTAAAATTTTGTGTAGGGCTGGTTTAATGGTCACAAACTCCTTTAGTTTTTGTTTGTCTGGCAAAGTCTTTATCTTTCCTTCTATTCTGAATAACAGCCTTGCTGGATAAAAGATTCTTGGCTGCATATTTTTCCTATTCTTCACGTTCAATATTTCCTGCCAAATGCCTTCTGGTCTTCCAAGTTTCAGTGGACAGGTCTGCTACTAACCTTTTATATCTACCCTTTTAGCTTAAGGACCTTTGTCCCTAACTGCTTTCAGAATTCTCTCTCTATTCTTGTATTTTTCCAGTTTCACTATGATATGTCATGGTGTT
This sequence comes from Panthera uncia, assembly GCF_023721935.1. Classification (NCBI taxonomy): domain Eukaryota; kingdom Metazoa; phylum Chordata; class Mammalia; order Carnivora; family Felidae; genus Panthera; species Panthera uncia. Next base: position 69,300,348 of record NC_064817.1, on the reverse strand, counting down.
GATATGTTTTGGTTGATTTTTAAGGCAGTTTTCTGTGCCTCTTGGACTTAGATGCTTGTTTATTTCCCCAGATTAGGAAAGTTCTCAGCTATAAATTGTTCAGATAACCTTTTGCCCATTTTCTCGCTCTTCTTCTGGGACTCCTATGATACCGATATTGTTTCATTTCGTGGGATCACTTAGTTCTCTAGGGATCCCCTCATGATCTATGCAGTCCTTTCCCTTTTTTTTCAGCTTAACTATTTTCCATAAATTGATCTATTTCACTGACTCCTCTGCTTCTTCCACCTTGTCACCATATCCAGTTTATTTTGCAACTTGGCTAGAGCATTTTTTAATTCATCCTGACTAGTTCTTAGATCTTTGATCTCTGCAGCAAGGGTTTCTCTGGTGTCTTCTATACATTTTTTACAAGACCAGCTAGTAGTTTTATGACTGTTGCTCTAAATTCTTGTTCATATATATTGTTTATCTCTTTTTTTGAGCTAGTCTTTGACTGTGATTTCTTCTTGACCTTTCTTTTGAGGAGAATTTCTCCATCTTGTCATTTTGGCAATTTTTTTTTGCATGTTTTAAAAGCTTGTTGCATTTCCTGCACCTGCGAGTATTACTATATTAAAAAGGGGTCATACACTTTCCAGGGCCTGGAACACCATTTTTTTGGGGGGGAGGGTTATGCTGTGTGCACTCTACTATTTCGTTTGGGATACTCTTTCCATTTGGTTAGTCCTTTGCCTAGCTCCTCCTTTTTTGCAGTGGCAGAGTGTTTGTACCTTTAACTACATGTGCTTTGATTTGTTTGTTTAAGTAACCCTAGAGGGGGGATAAGGGTTAAAAAGTAACCCTGGGGGAAAAAAAAACCTGATCCCACAAAAGGCGGAAAGGGTAAGAAACAATGACAACAACAAGAAAAACAGAGAATCAAAAAGCTATAAGTCTGATTTCAAGGAAAAGAAAAGAAGAAAAAAAGCAGAAGAATGGAGAAAAGAAGGAAAAAGAAAAGAGTAATAAAGCCTGGTTCCAAAAAGAAAAAAAAAAAAGATAAAAGGAAATGACAAAAAAATAAATATCAGAAACTATGAGCCTGATTCCAAAAAAAAAAAAAAAAGAATAAGGAGGTAAAAAAGAAAAAAAATGGTTGTCTATTGGTGTCTGGGTGGTAGTGGCTGTGCTGGTCTGAAGGAGAGGCCAGCTGCATTGGTTCAGAGTAAGTCTTACCCTAGTAAATAAGTAGTTTCCAGGCATGGAGGGGCAGGGTTTCATGTAAACAGGTCTTGCTTCCACTGGGAGCTGCTGTGTTCCTCTCTGAATCCCACCATGTTGGTTTTAGGGAGGAAATGGCACCACCCCAATCTCTTGTGCCCTGAATGGATTTCAACCCTGATGTTCAGGCAGCTCTCAGAGAATAGCAAGAGAGCAAGGGAAGTCAGAGCACCCTGTACCAAAACTTCCACCACCACCACCACCACCACCCTCCCCTCCCCCGCCCCCGCACAGCTGGGATTCAAAATCCAGTCTTAAAAGACCTGAAATGGCACAGATCTTCTCCCTTCCTCCAGAGTAGAACGTCTCCACCATGCTGATGAAAGGCTTTTGGTTGACACCTGCAGAGTCTTTTGTCCTTGGGGAGAGAATAAATCCTCTTCCAAATGTACTCCAGGAAGGGAACTGTTCTCTCCCAGTGCACCCCAGAAATCACTATACCACACTCTGAACTCTGGGGCCAGCTCCCTCCTCCCCAGGATTGTGCACCACAGCTCTGCTCCCAAGAAAGCTGCACATTTCCAAAATGTCAGTTTGAGGTCTAAAAGTTGTTTGCAAAAAAAAAAAACAAAACTGAATACTCAGTACTTCTCACTCCCCAGTCCATGGTCCAGAGAGGTTCTCCTCTTGCACTAACTCGATGCCACACTTTCTCAACCTTTCTTTCTTTCTCTCCTTTTGTCTTTCCACAGAAAGTGTTCCCTCCCCTCTACAGCTCCATATTTTTTTCTCCTGCAATTCACATCCACACACCTTGCATCTGCCAAGCTGTCTCCTTCCAATTGTGGAGATCCTTCTGTCCCTCTGCAGATCTATTTCCTGGGTGTTCCAAATAATCTGACCTCAATACAGCTGTGTTTGAGGATTCAGGAGAGCCCAAGGTCCCTCTATGTCTCTGCCATCTTAACTCCTTCAGCCATTATTATTATTTTTTTTTAATTAAGCTTTCTGCCCCTTTCTATCTTATATTTCTGGGACTCCCACATAGAATATATTAATTCATTTGGTCATGTCTCATAACCAGGATGCCTTCTTCACCCTTTTTCATTCTTTGTTGTTGTTGTTGTTCTTCTAACTGCTTAATTTAAAATAGCCTCCTTTGAATTACTGTTTCTCTCTTCTGAATGATTGATTATGTTGTTGAAGATATGTATTGAATTTTTAAATCTCAGTCATTAAATTCTCAGTTCTAGTATTTCTATTTGGTTCTTTTTTATGGTTTTCATTTCCTTATTAAACTTCTTACTTTGTTCATCCATTGGTTTTCTGAGTTCATTTAGTTGTTTATCTGTGTTTTCTTTTACCTTGTTGAGATAATTATTTTGATTTTCTTGTCAAGCAATTTGTAGATCTCCATTTCTTTGGAATCAATTACTGGAACTTTTCTTTGGCGATGTTATATTTGTCTGAATCTTCTTGGCCCATGTAGCCTTTGGTTTGTTCATTTTTTAATGTTTATTTATTTATTTTGAGAGAAAAATAATGTGTTCAGGGAGTGGAGTGGGGGAGGGGCAGAGAGATAGGAAGAGAGACAATTCCAAACAGGCTCTGTGCCAACAATGCAGAGCTCAACACAGGGCTTGATGTCATGAACCATGAGATCATGACCTGCGCTGAAATCAAGTCAGACACTGAACTGACTGAGCCATCCAGGCATCCTGTGTTTGTTCATTTAAAAGTGCAAATACCCCTTCCCATATTTACAAAATGGTTTCGGCAGGTAAAGACCTCCTCTCAGGTTCCTGGACTTATGGGATTGCATCCAGGATCACAGTTAAGTAGGGCTTGAGTCAGGTAATATCGCTGTCACTATGTCTGTAGTGGAGTCCATCGTTTGTGCAACTGTTACTTGGAACTTAGGTGGGCTTGGGTCCTGCCTTATTCATGGAAGAATAGGACTGCCTCCAGGACCTTTATCAGTAGGGTTAGTGCTGGACATAAGTCTGCTTCAAGGAAGTTAGGTCCACAGAGGGCAGGCATGTTACCAGGTAGGTGTGGCTCTCATCAGGTCCTTAGGATCAACCCCGCCAAGTCACTGGGCAAGATCCCTGGGTGGATAGGACTAGACGCAGACCACAGCTGAGAAAGACTGGAACCAAATAATAGGGCAATATCAGTGTCAACAACTAGGACTGAAGTCTTCAGTCTTATCTTTAGGGTTACAGAGATACATGCCTTCTGTCAAGTTTCTGGACAAGTGATACTCTCCCTGGACTGTGACCAATATGGGCTAGAGCCAGGTCAGAGGTCTGCTTCAGGATCTGCAATCAGGCCACAGCAGACCTGCCAACTGAGGCATGCATGGGCACGTCTCTTGTTGAGTCCCTGTGTGGGCCGTACTGCTCCCAGACCACAGCTGAATGAAGCTGGAGCCAAGCCACAGACTACTTCAGTGTCCATAGCCAGGACCAAATCCAGCTGGTCGGTGTCTTAGGTCCCATGGCAGAATGTGTTGGTGGCAGGACCAAAGTCAAATGGGGCTCCAGCTAAGTACACAGGGCTTCTGGGTCTTTAGCCTGTATCACAATCAAAGATCCTGTGACCTGGGCATGAGCCTGCTTTCTAAAATTGCCTTGCTTGGTTTCGGGCTAGATCATTGTTTTATAATTTCCTACATGGATCCTAAAGCTCCCACAAAAGCACTTTTTACCATAAATGGATGCTAAATTACTGTTGTGGGGACATATCAGCAGGGGACTTCCTATTCTGCCATCCTGCTCAACATGATATTATTTTATGCAACCTGAATGTCTAACATATGAGGTACTTTAAATTATTGTACCTCTGAACTGTGCAATACAATGAAGTCATTAAAAAAACATGTTGCAGAGCACCTGGGTGACTCAATTGGTTAAGCATCCGACTTCAGCTCAGGTCATGATCTCATGGTTGGTGGGTTTGAGCCCTGCGTCAAGCTCTGTGCTGACAGCTCAGAGCCTGGAGCCCGCTTCGGATTCTGTGTCTCCCTCTCTCTCTGCTCCTCCCCCACTCTTACCCTGTTTCTGTCTCTTGAAAATAAATAAATGTTTTTTTTTTTTTAAAAACAGCATGTTGCACTGTAAAAAATGATGCTATATATTGTTATTTGAATAAACAGTTCTAAAATATTATGTACAAGGATACTCTGATGTGTTAAGAGCTTATAAGTTATCACTATTGTCTTCAAACAAGAAGGTGAACTGAAAATCAGCAACTCTTCTTATATTCATCAGGAAAGTGAGGTTAGAGGGCAAACAATTGCCAGGAAAATTTGAGAAATTGATACTAAGAATTCACCACTGAAGCTAGGACTAGTTGGAACTTAAACTCTCATTGATGAATTGCTGGAGGCTCAGGGTGGACTAACTTGAGAATTAAAAACTTGGCAAGTCCAGTTTTGGTGGGGCTCCAAAAACTTTATGTTTTATTTCCAGGAACCTAAACAAATCGACAGGATGAAGGTTGGAGAAAAATCCTCTGATTCTCCTGGTACAAGAAGGGAAAATGTAACCATTTTTAAAAACACCTAGAGCATTCTGGTCTCCTTAACCATGGCACATTCTCAGAAGAAACCATGCATGAAAAACTAACCCACATTATTATTATTATTATTACCATTATCATTATTATTATTATTATTTTACCAGAGACTAACCTGGGGGAAAAGAAATACCCAACTTCAGTTCCCTCTGGTTGTTCTGCTCATCTAAGAGAAAAAAAATCTAAGAGGCACTTGTGAAAGTCAGTCCAGAGACACATGCTCCTTAAATTACTGAGACCCAGTCATAGGAGTATATAATTCTTCCTCTCCCTCACACCATACCACCATATCAATCTTGTTCCTGTATGATAATAATGGATTACAACATAACTACAATATTCACACCGTATTTAAAAATAACTCTCTAGGGAAATCCAAAGACAACAAGGGAAATAAAAACAAGCACTCTAGAGAAAAATTTAACCTCCTCTAACTTCAGCTACAGCAAACAGTAAACACAGACTATCTCCAAGCCAGGAAAACAAAACCTTTAACCAGTACATCAGGTCTGATTTTGAACAAAAAAATTACAAGACATGCTAGAAGACAAAAAACCCAGTTGAAAAGATGAACAAATACCAAGATTAGACTATGATATGACATAAATTTTGGAATTATCAACTGGATTTAAAATAATTGTGATAAATATGCTAAGGAATCCAATAGAAAAAGTGAACAGCATGGGAAAATATACAGGTAATGTAAGCAGAGAGATGGACATGATAAAAAAGTATCAGAAGGATGTAGTAGAAATCAACAACACTATAAAAAGAAGAAAAGAATGTTTTCAGTTGGCCATCATTAGAGTAAACATGGCCAAGGAGAGGATCAGTGAGCTTGAAAATATGTCCATAGATACTTTTAAAACATAAATACAAAGATGAAAAGAATGATTTAACAATCTGAGATAAATATTCAAAATAACATTAGCAAGGAGACACCTGAGTGGCTCTGTCAGTCAAGTATCTGACTGGCTCAGGTCATGATCTCATAGTTCATGAGCTAGACTCCCACACTGGATGAGCCCTAGTCTCGCTTTGGGTGAGCTTGAGCCCTGCTTCAGGTGAGTAGGAGCCCTGCTTCAGGTGAGCCCTGCTTGTTTCTTTTCCTCTCTCTCTCTCTCTGCCCCTTCTCTGTGCCCTTTGCTCACTCACGCCCTCTAGTAAAAAAACAAATAATAATAGCAACAATGTATACAATGAAAATAGTTTGTGGATAACTGAAATGAATAACAATATGATAAGAGATGGGAAGGAGGAATTGGGAATAATACCTTATAAAATACTTACACTATCCGTGAAGAGGTACAGTATTATTTGAAAGTTGATTTAGCTTTATTGTAAATATATACTGCAACATTGAGGGCATCCACTTAGAATTTTTAAAAATAAATTTATTTGAGGGGCACCTGGGTGGCTCAGTCAGTTGAGCGTCCACCTAAGGTCATGATCTCACCTTTCGTGAGTTCGAGCCCCGTGTTGGGCTCTGTGCTGACAGCTCAGAGCCTGGAGCCTGCTTCAGATTCTGTGTCCCCCTCTCTCTCCGCTCCACCCCTGCTTGTGCTCTCTCTGTCTTTCAAAAATGAATAAACAATTTTTTAAATAAATTTATTTGAAATGTTAAGTATGAAGACAAAAATTTAATCATATAAAATGCTCAATTAAAGCCAAAGAAAGCATAAAAAGAGTAGAAGACAAAATAACAAAAGAAAAAAATAACAAAGCAATGAATTGAACATAGATAAGTATGTATTGGATTAAACCAACTATATTTATAATAACCTTAAATATGGTCTAAATACACTAATTAAAAGATAGAAATTGCCAGAGTGGTAACAAGACCCAAACATGTGTTATATTCAAAATAGTATGTACATTATGACTTGAATTTTTAAAAGCTTTAGAGCCATGTGAACCTGGCTGACTCAGTCAGTAGAGTACACAACTCTTGTTTTCAGCGTTGTAAGTTCAAGCCCCACGTTGAATGTAGAGATTATTTTAAAAAAGAAAAGCTCTAGACCATATCCATATCTTTATTTTGATAACACAAAAAAAAACAAGATGAAAAGGGCATAACTAAAAAATAATTATAAAAGGGATTATATATTAGTAGTAAAATGGTAGGCAGAATTTGCTTTGTCTTTTTACATATTTCAAACATCATCTACAATGAAATTATATTGTTTTGTAATGAGAAAAAATAAATTTTGTGAAAATAACAGTGCAATTGGAAATGTTTGTGCATTTTGTAAATCACTGTCTAACTTTTATAGAGAAAGTTACCTATGAATTAGAATTCAACCTAAATAACAAAATATGACTGACCCTAGTTCTGGGTTTTAGCACAATGCTTATTAATACATATTTTTATTAAAAAATACCACCTATAATAATATTCCGTACTCATTGTAGCACAGTTAGAAACTTTAGAAACAGAAATAATCAACTCTATAGGTAACATTTCCAACATTACAGTGTAGTATTTAGAGACTTATAGATGTCTCTGTGTGTGTGTGTGTGTGTGTGTGCGTGTGTGTGTGTTTCTGTATGATTGTGGTACCCATAGTTTTGTAGGGTTTTTTTCACTTATTTATATATAGTGAACATTTTCTTTTTTTTTAACTTTATTTTTGAGAGAGAAAGAAAGCACGAATTGGGGGGAGGGACAGAGAGACAGAGAGAATCCCAAGCAGGCTTTGCACTGGCAGCGCCCCCTTGAGGTGGGGCTCAAACCCTTCAACAATGAGATCATGACACGAGCCAAAACCAAGAGTTGAATGCTTGCCTGAACCACCCAAGTGCCCCAATTATGAACACTTTGTTAAGACCTTTATGTATACAAAATATCCATGGCTGCAGAAAAGTCCCCTAAATGGAGGTGCTTATTTATTTAACTAATACCTATAGTTAAATATTTAAATTTTATTTTCTCTTGATACAAAAAAATGCGAATGTGAATAATCTTGTATATCCGTTTTTATAAGTTAAGGGAAGGATTTTACAAAATAAATTTATAAAAGATAATTACTAAGTCAAAAATCTGCAAATAGGAAGTTTTTGAAACATATTGATAAATTTTCCTCCAAAAAGTTTAACAGCAAACAATATCTACTGGCATGTGTGTATCAATTTTCCACCCATATTCATTAATACTAAGCATTCTTTTTCCTTTCTGTTATTATATGTAAAATAGGGTTCTTATTTCACTTTGTATTTTATTGCAAGTAGGATTGAGTGTGCTTCAAATCTGAATTATATATATATATATATATATATATATTTAGAGAGAGAGCACAAGCAGGGAAGAGGAGCTCATTAGAGAAAGAGAGTCCTAAGTAGGTTCCACACTCAGAATGGAGCCCAATGTGGGCACGATCCCACGATGCTGGAATCATGACCTGATCTGAAATCAAGAGTCTGATGCTGAACCAACTGAGCTACCCAGACACCCCCAAATTTGAATTGTTTACTAAAGTCATTAATCTGTCTATTTTTCATTTGACTTTTTTTATTAAATGGCAATAACTCTTTTTTTTAAATAACTCTTTATATAATAAAGTTACTAGCCCCTTGTCAGTCTGTAGTGCAGATATATTGCCTGTTGTTTTCCTTTAACTTTTATCTTACAGTATGTTTAATATGCAGATATGGTTGAGTACTAAGATTAAAATCCCTCAGTCTTTTCCTTAATGGTTTCTGTCTTAAGGGTTATGCTTAGACAGGCTTTTCTTTTCACAACACAATATAGATATTAATCTATATTGGTTTAATTACTTGTATGGTTTCTTTCAAAATTTATACTTTCTTTTTTTTTTCTATTACTGTGTTTTTGAATTTTATTTTATTTTATTATTTATTTTTTATTTTTTATTTTTTAATATATGAAATTTACTGTCAAATTGGTTTCCATACAACACCCAGTGCTCATCCCAAAAGGTGCCCTCCTCAATACCCATCACCCACCCTCCCCTCCCTCCCACCCCCCATCAACCCTCAGTTTGTTCTCAGTTTTTAAGAGTCTCTTATGCTTTGGCTCTCTCCCACTCTAACCTCTTTTTTTTTTTCCTTCCCCTCCCCCATGGGTTTCTGTTAAGTTTCTCAGGATCCACATAAGAGTGAAACCATATGGTATCTGTCTTTCTCTGTATGGCTTATTTCACTTAGCATCACACTCTCCAGTTCCATCCATGTTGCTACAAAAGGCCATATTTCATTCTTTCTCATTGCCACGTAGTATTCCATTGTGTATATAAACCACAATTTCTTTATCCATTCATCAGTTGATGGACATTTAGGCTCTTTCCATAATTTGGCTATTGTTGAGAGTGCCGCTATAAACATTGGGGTACAGGTGCCCCTATGCATCAGTACTCCTGTATCCCTTGGGTAAATTCCTAGCAGTGCTATTGCTGGGTCATAGGGTAGGTCTATTTTTAATTTTCTGAGGAACCTCCACACTGCTTTCCAGAGCGGCTGCACCAATTTGCATTCCCACCAACAGTGCAAGAGGGTTCCCGTTTCTCCACATCCTCTCCAGCATCTATAGTCTCCTGATTTCTTCATTTTGGCCACTCTGACTGGCGTGAGGTGATATCTGAGTGTGGTTTTGATTTGTATTTCCCTGATAAGGAGCGACGTTGAACATCTTTTCATGTGCCTGTTGGCCATCCGGAGGTCTTCTTTAGAGAAGTGTCTATTCATGTTTTCTGCCCATTTCTTCACTGGGTTATTTGTTTTTCGGGTGTGGAGTTTGATGAGCTCTTTATAGATTTTGGATACTAGCCCTTTGTCCGATGTGTCATTTGCAAATATCTTTTCCCATTCCGTTGGTTGCCTTTTAGTTTTGTTGGTTGTTTCCTTTGCTGTGCAGAAGCTTTTGATGTTCATAAGGTCCCAGTAATTCACTTTTGCTTTTAATTCCCTTGCCTTTGGGGATGTGCCGAGTAAGAGATTGCTACGGCTGAGGTCAGAGAGGTCTTTTCCTGCTTTCTCCTCTAAGGTTTTGATGGTTTCCTGTCTCACATTCAGGTCCTTTATCCATTTTGAGTTTATTTTTGTGAATGGTGTGAGAAAGTGGTCTAGTTTCAACCTTCTGCATGTTGCTGTCCAGTTCTCCCAGCACCATTTGTTAAAGAGGCTGTCTTTTTTCCATTGGATGTTATTTCCTGCTTTGTCAAAGATTAGTTGGCCATACGTTTGTGGGTCTAGGTCTGGGGTTTCTATTCTATTCCATTGGTCTATGTGTCTGTTTTTATGCCAATACCATGCTGACTTGATGATGACAGCTTTGTAGTAGAGGCTAAAGTCTGGGATTGTGATGCCTCCTGCTTTGGTCTTCTTCTTCAAAATTACTTTGGCTATTCGGGGCCTTTTGTGGTTCCATATGAATTTTAGGATTGCTTGTTCTAGTTTCGAGAAGAATGCTGGTGCAATTTTGATTGGGATTGCATTGAATGTGTAGATAGCTTTGGGTAGTATTGACATTTTGACAATATTTATTCTTCCAATCCATGAGCAGGGAATGTCTTTCCATTTCTTTATATCTTCTTCAATTACCTGCATAAGCTTTCTATAGTTTTCAGCATACAGATCTTTTGCATCTTTGGTTAGATTTATTCCTAGGTATTTTATGCTTCTTGGTGCAATTGTGAATGGGATCAGTTTCTTCATTTGTCTTTCTGTTGCTTCATTGTTAGTGTATAAGAATGCAACTGATTTCTGCACATTGATTTTGTATCCTGCCACTTTGCTGAATTCATGTATCAGTTCTAGCAGACTTTTGGTGGAGTCTATCGGATTTTCCATGTATAATATCATGTCATCTGCAAAAAGCGAAAGCTTGACTTCGTCTTTGCCAATTTTGATGCCTTTGATTTCCTTTTGTTGTCTGATTGCTGATGCTAGAACTTCCAGCACTATATTAAACAACAGCGGTGACAGTGGGCATCCCTGTCGTGTTCCTAATCTCAGGGAAAAAGCTCTCAGTTTTTCCCCATTGAGGATGATGTTAGCTGTGGGCTTTTCATAAATGGCCTTTATGATCTTTAAGTATGTTCCTTCTATCCCGACTTTCTCAAGGGTTTTTATTAAGAAAGGGTGCTGGATTTTGTCAAAGGCCTTTTCTGCATCGATTGACAGGATCATATGGTTCTTCTCTTTTTTTTTGTTAATGTGATGTATCACGTTGATCGATTTGCGAATGTTGAACCAGCCCTGCATCCCAGGAATGAATCCCACTTGATCATGGTGAATAATTCTTTTTATATGCTGTTGAATTCGATTTGCTAGTATCTTATTAAGAATTTTTGCATCCATATTCATCAGGGATATTGGCCTGTAGTTCTCTTTCTTTACTGGGTCTCTGTCTGGTTTAGGAATCAAAGTACAAAATTTATACTTTCAAATTTAGCAGTCATTACACTTGAAAATTCCATATAAGCACATTTAAATATATCTTGTAATGAATGCAAATGATTTTCAATCTTAAAAAGAATATTTACTAGTATATATTTTTAATATTCTATAACTACTATCATAAGGCTTTGAATAGATATAGATATGAATGTGCATTTGTATATATTTAAGCAAATCAACTATTTTCTTCTCTCCTTTAGAAGCATCTGTATTGTCTGTATAGGGATATGTGCACATACATGTTAATGATGTGGGTCTTTATCATACAACTGATGTTTTAGTCATAATTTTTCACTATGTTGTCATGGTTGTATCTTAAAACATCTTACAGAAGCTACTTTTCAAAACATTGCTGTATTTACACTTTTAGTATGTCAATAATTCACTTCCATACATTTGAGGAGTGTTGGCATAAAATCATAATAACACTTTAATATATATTTTTATAGTCCATGCAGTCAAACTAGACTATGTAATTTGAGGTGTACTCTTATTAGCTGCCATACATGTTTTACACCAATTATCAACCAAAATTTCCTTTAGTAATTATTTTAGATAAGTGTAGATCTAATAAGCTTGTCTTGATGATAATGATGCTGATGATTTTTATCCTTTTAGTTAAAGAAAGCTAATATTAAGTAGATGCTTATGGCTTTTAATTTGTACATAACTGGAGCCATTTTAATTTTCAAAATGGAATCACATATTAGTGGCTAAAAGTAATGTACTTTGCCCTCAGTTTTCCACTAGATACTGTTGTTCTGTGATGAAACTCCTCTTTTAAGGAAAAATAAATCTAAATGTATTGAATAGCATTCCATTTCTGTGATTTATCATTAGGCTTCGTGAGACCGACCATGTTAAAAATAAATATTTTAAACATTAGATTGCATAATGAGAAATTCTGTCCAGATGACTATCGGAGTTATGCTTTTATGGCATGAATGTTGCTTTAGTGCTTATGGCCTCTACAAATGATATCTCTGGACTGCAGTCACACATATGCACTTTGATTTTGTCTATATCCATCACTGTGTACTTCCTCAAGATATAGGGGAACATTAGCCCTGAAAGAAAATCCTTTACTATTATGAAGTTCTTTAGCATCCTTGAAATTCAAATATTATTTATCACATTTTCTGGCAGCCTGATTCACATGGAAGTTACACAAAGGCAATGTATGTGTTCTGATTAGTTAACTTGAACTGCATATTTAGGAACCAGTGTTTGCTCAGAGATAATCTCACAATGTTACTCAGTGATCAAAAAGAATGAGAGGGAGAAGCCAAGATGGTGGAACAGCATGGAAATTTTTTGTGTGTCTCGTGTCCATGAAATACAGCCAGACCAACACTAAACCATCCTACACACGTAGAAAACTGACTGGAGGACTAACAACAATCTGCACAACCGGAACCACAGAATTCAGCAGGTACGTGGCATGGAGAAGTGAACTTGGGGAGCGAGAGACGCAAGAAGGGAGGTGCTTTTGCGAGCAGAGAGAGGACAGAGACTGGGTGGGGGGGACAGAATACAGGAAAAGCATCCCTCCCCAAAAGCAGCTGGAGAAAAGGTAGAAAATTGGAAACAGCCGCAGTGACTAAACTAAAAAGGGAGAAAGGACAAAGGAGAGGGTTTAAGTTCCATTAAGACTGTAAACAAGGGGAGCACAGTCTGCAACTCCACAGCTCCATATCTGGCGGTGCTCTAGTGGGAAGGACGAATTCCCAGAAAAAGAGTGGGGTCCGGGAGGGTCTCAGGCCACATGGAAAAAGCAGTTCCACTGCTGGATGGACATTTGGTAGAGACTGTTGAGGCTACCTGGTCCCAGCAGACCCCAGAGCGTGGCCACATTCACTGGTGCTGGAACAAGGTCATTAAGGGTGAAGCCTGGTGCCAGATGTGTGTTGTGATTTTCCATAATCCCTGAAACGCTGCTGCTACACTATCTCACATTTTCTGGGGCGGCTGACACCTGGCTGTAGTCTCGGGACACCAACAGCAGCAGGATCCAGCAAGAATTCCTGGGTGCAGCCGACATTCGGCCATTGCTTGGTGAGACCCTCCCACAGAGGGGCAGAAGGGGTCAAAGCCTCAGTCCTTCAGAAGTAAGGGGCTGGGGAAAGCAGCTGCATCTGAGACAAAACTTGGGAGTGAGGTACTGCCTGGGGCCTGGTTACAAAGAGTGAAAAAGCAGGGAGGGGACAAAAGCTGAAGACAGAGGACAGGTGCCTGATTGCTGATTCTGGAGAACAGACTGGGTAGCTGGGTGGCGCCATTTTCACCACTCCTGCGCATGCACCTATGCACCTATGTCACAACACTCCACCTCAATAGGCTACCAGCGCCATCTAGTGGAAAGCGGAGCCATCACACTGAGCCCTGCCCAACTGGGCCAACCTCGCTCTTCAAGAACACAAGTCTCAATGCCAGCTTAGTTTATGGATTATAAAGCGCTACATAGACTGATTTCTGGGGGAAGAGGAAGTAATTTCAGTCCTACTTCAATCTGTTAGCAGGTCTATCTATTCAATTTTCTTTCTTTTTTTCCCTCTTTTGCACTTTTTTCTTGAATACAGAAAGAGAAAAATTCATTTTTATTTTCAATTTTTATTAAAAATATTTTTCATTAATTTTTATTACTATATTTTTTACTTTTGTGTAAATTATTTCAAATTCTATTTTGCTTTCATCATTTTATTTTAGTCAATATATACTGAAGTATATTCACCATTTCAAATTTCAAACAATCACCTTTTTTCTTTTTCTTTTTTTCTCTTTCTCTTTCTTTTTTTTTCTTTTTCTTGAATGCAGAGAGAGAAAAACTTCATTTTTACCTTCAATTTCTATTAAAATATTTTTCTTTAATTTTTTTTACTATATTTTGCTTTTATGTAATTTTTTTTCAAATTCTATTTTAATTCATTCATTTTATTTTAGTCTACTACAGTGTATTCACTTTTTCAAATTTTCAAACGATTTCCTTTCCTTTTTTCTTCTTTTTTCTCTTTTTTTTCTCTTTTTTGTTTCTTTTCTTTTTATTGAATATATAAAGAGAAAAAATTCATTTTTATTTTTAATGTTTAATAAAAATACTTTTCTTTAATTTTTTCTACTATATTCTTTAGTTCTGTGTATAATTTTTCAAATTCCATTTTACCTCCATCATTTCACTTTAGTCTTCTTCAGTGTACTGAATTTTTAAAATTCTCAAATTATATATATATATATATATATGTGTATATATATATATATATCAAAAGCAACAAAGATGTCAAAGGACCAGAGAACACCACCAGAAACTCCAACTCTACAAGCATCATAATGGCAATGAATTCATATATTTCTGTACTCACTCTAAATGTCAATGGACTCAATGCTCCAATCAAAAGACATAGGGTAACAGAATGGATAAGAAAACAAGATCCATCTATATGTGGTTTATAAGAGACCCACTTTAGACCTAAAGATACCTTCAGATTGAAAATAAGGGGATGGAGAACCATCTATCATGCTAATGGTCAACAAAAGAAAGTCGGAGTAGCCATATTTATATCAGACAATCTAGACTTTAAAATAAATACTGTATCAAGAGATGAAGAAGGGCATTATATCATAATCAAGGGATCTATCCACCAATCTAGAAGACCTAACAATTGTAAACATTTATGCGCCAAATGTGGAGCACCCAAATATATAAATCAATTAGTCACAAACATAAAGAAACTAATCAATAGTAATACCATAATAGTAGGAGACTTCAAGACCCCACTGACAACAATGGGCAGATCACCTAATCAAAAAATCAACAAGGAAACAATGGCTTTGAATGACACACAGGACCAGATGGACTTAACAGATATATTCAGAACATTTCATCCTAAAGCAGCAGAACATACATTCTTCTCCAGTGCACATAGAAAATTCTCCAGAATAGACCATACACTGGGACACAAATCAGCCCTAAGTAAGTACAAAAAGACCAAGATCATACCGTGTGTATTTTCAGAACACAATGCTATGAAACTTGAAATCAACCACAAGAAAAAATTGGGAAATGTAAATACTTGGAGACTGAAGAACATCCTACTAAATAATGAATGGGCTAACCAAGCAGTTAAAGAGGTATTTAAAAGTGTATGGAAGTCAATGAAAATGATAACACCACAACCCAAAACCTCTGGGACACAGCAAAGGTGGTCATAAAAGGAAAGTATATAGCAATCCATGCCTTTCAAAAGAAGGAAGAAATATCTCAGATACACAAACTAACCTTACGCCTTAAGGAGCTGGAATAAGAACAGCAAATAAAACCCCAAACCAGAAGAAGACAGGAAATAATAAAGATTAGAGTAGAAATTAATGCTATCAAAACCAAAAAAACAAAACAGTAGAACGGATCAATGAAACCAGAAGCTGGTTCTTTGAAAGAATTCACACAGTTGATGAACCACTAGTCAGTCTGATCAAAAAGAAAAAGGAAAGGACCCAAATAAACAAAATCAAGAATGAAGGAGGAGAGATCACAACCAACATAGCAGAAAAAAAAAACAATAATAAGAGAATATTATAAGCAATTATATGTCAATAAAATGGGCAATCTAGAAGAAATGGACAAATTCCTAGAAACATTCACACTACCAAAACTGAAACAGGAAGAAATAGAAAATTGGAACAGACTCATAACCAGTAAGGAAATCCAATTAGTAATTAAAAAATTTGTCAAAAAACAAGAGTCCAGGGCCAGATGGCTTTCCAGGGGAATTCTACCAAACATTTAAGGAACAGTTAACACCTATTCTCTTGAACTTGTTCCAGAAAACAGAAATGGAAGGAAAACATCCAAACTCTTTCTATGAAGCCAGGACTACCTTCATTCCAAAACAAGACACCCCATTAAAAAGCAGAATATAGACCAATATCCCTGATGAACATGGATGCAAAAATTCTCAACAAGATAATAGCCAACCAGCTCTAACAATACATTAAAAAAATATTCACCATGACCAAGTGGGATATATACCTGGGATGCAGGGCTCATTCAATATCACAATTAACATGATTCATCACATCAATAAAAGAAAGGACAAGAACCATATGATCCTCTCAATAGATGCAGAGAAGGCATTTGACAAAATACAGCATCCTTTCTTGATAAAAATCCTCAATAACATAAGGATAGAAGGAGCATAGCTCGAGATCATAAAAGCCATATATGAACGACCCAACACTAATATCATCCTCAGTGGGGAAAAACTGAGAGCTTTCCCCCTCAGGTCAGGAACAAGACAAGAATGTCCACTCTCAGCACTGTTATTTAAAATAGTATTGGAAGTCTTAGCCTCTGTAATCAGACAACACAAAGAAATAAAAGGCACCCAAATCGTCCAGGAGGAGGTCAAACTTTCACTCTTCGCAGATGACATGATACTCTATATGGAAAACCCAAAAGATTCCACCAAAATACTGCTAGAATTCATGAATTCAGCAAAGTTGAAGGATATAAAATCAATGCACAGAAATCGGTTGCATGTCTATAAACCAACAACGAAGCAACAGAAAGAGAAATCAAGGAATTGATCCCATTTACAGTTGCACAAAAAAACATAAAATACCTAGGAATAAATCTGACCAAAGAAGTGAAAAATCTATACACTGAAACTTATAGTAAGTTTATGAAAGAAATTTAAGAAATCACCAAAAAATGGAAAAAGCTTCCATGGTCCTGGATAGGAAGAACAAATATTGTTAAAATGTCAATACTACCCAAAGCAAACTACATATTCAATGCAGTCCATATCAAAATAACACCAGCCTTCTTCACAGAGCTAGAAAAAATAATCCTAAAATTTGTGTGGAACCAGAAAAGACCCAGAATATCCAAAGCAATCTTGAAAAGGAAAACCAAAGCAGGAGGCATCACAATCCCAGCCTTCAAGCAATACTACAAAGCTGTAATCCTCAAGACAGTATGCTACTGGCACAAAAACAGACACTCAGATCAATGGAACAGAATAGAAGACAGTATGGTACTGGCACAAGAACAGACACTCAGATCAATGGAACAGAATAGAGAACCCAGAAATGGACCCCAAAACGTATGGCCAACTAATCTTTGACAAAGCAGGAAAGAATATCCAATAGAATAAAGACAGTCTCTTCAGCAAGTGGTGCTGGGAAAACTGGACAGCGACATGCAGAAGAATGAACCTGGACCACTTTCTTACACCATACACAAAAGTAAACTCAAGATGGATGAAAGACCAATGTAAGACAGGAAGCCATCAAAATCCTTGAGGTGAAAGCTGGCAAAAACCTCTTTGATCTTGGCCACAGCAACTTCTTACTCAACACGTCTCCAGAGGCAAGGGAAACAAGAAAAAATGAACTACTGGGACCTCATCAAAATAAAAAGCTTCTGCACAGCGAAGCAGCAGAAACAATCAGCAAAACTAAAAGGCATCCAATGGAATGGGAGAAGATATTTGCAAATGACATATCAGATAAAGGGTTAGTACCCAAAATCTATAAAGAACTTATCAAACTCAACACCCAAAAAATATATAATCCAGTGAAGAAATGGCCAAAAGACATGAATAGACACTTCTCCAAAGAAGACATCCAGATGGCCAACCAACACATGAAAAAATGCTCCACATCACTCACCATCAGGGAAATACAAATCAAAACCACAATGAGATACCACCCTACACCTGTCAGAATGGCTAACATTAATAACTCAGGCAACAACAGATGTTGGCAAGGATGCGGAAAAAAGAGGATCTGTTTTGCATTGTTGGTGGGAATGCAAGGTGGTGCAGCCATTCTGGAAAACAGTATGGAAGTTCCTCAAAAAATTAAAAATAGAACTACCCCACAACCCAGCAATTGCACTACTAGGCATTTATCCACAGGAAACAGGTGTGCTGTTTCGAAGGGACACATGCACTCCCATGTTTATAGCAGCACTATCAACAAGAGCCAAAGTATGGAAAGGGCCCAATGTCCATCGATGGATGAATGGATAAAGAAGATGTGATATATATATATATATATATATATATATATATGTATACATATACACACAATGGAGTATTACACGGCAATCAAAAAGAATGAAATCTTGCCATTTGCAACTACGTGGATGGAATTGGAGGGTATTATGCTAAGTGAAATTAGTCAGAGAAAGACAAAAAATCATATGACTTCACTCATATGAGGACTTTAAGAAATAAAACAGATGAACATAAGGGAAGGGAAACAAAAATAATATAAAAGCAGGGAGGGGGACAACACAGAAGAGACTCATAAATATGGAGAACAAACTGAGGGTTTCTGGAGGGGTTGTGGGAGGGTGGATGGGCTAAAAGGGTAAGGGGCTAAGGAATCTACTCCTGAAATCATTGTTGCACTATAAGCTAACTAATTTGGATGTAAATTTAAAAAAAATAAAAAATAAAGTTAATTTAAAAAAAAGAATGAATTCTTACCATCTGCAGCAATGTGGGTGGAACTAGAGTGTATTATGGTAAGTGAAATAAGTCAGTCAGAGAAAAAAGTTATCATGATTTCACTCATACATGAAATTTAAGAAACCAAATAGATGAACATAGGGGAAAGGAAGCAAAAATAAAATAAAAACAGATAGACAAGCCATAAGCGACTCTTAAATACAAAGAACAAACTGAGGTTTGCTGGCAGGGTGTTGGGTGAGGGGATGAGCTAAATGGGCGATGGACATTAAGGAGGGCACTTGGGATGAGCACTGGGTGTTATATGTAAGTGATGAATCATGAATCATTAAATTTTATTCCTGGAATCATTATTACACTATATGTTAACTATATATTGTTATATATAACTATATATATATATGTTATATGTATATAACTATATATATTATATATATATATATATTATATGTATATAACTATATATATTATATGTATATAACTATATATATAACTACATATATATAAACCTTGGATATTAATTTAAAAAATATATTAAAAACAACCTTCTAGTTATAAGTAAGTTCTAGGATGTAATGTACAGCACAGTGACTATTAAACAAAAAAATAATTTTAGTCATTGAGAAATTTATTTATGTACCTTATCTTCTTCACTTTTAAAGTTTAATTATGTGGTATTACTTCTAAGCAACTTCTGATTTTCAAATAGAATGTGTTCAAGAATTTCAATGATTTCTTTGTTCAGAATAAAAACTACATTTTTATATCAGTCTTGTCATTTGTAATGTTTACCTTCTTAAACCAACAAGAAATACAATTAAACTAATGGAATAGCTGATCTATAGATAGAACCATCACTGCTTTAAAACTTCCAGCTACTTATCAAATCTAACAATATTGTCCACAAGGAAAAAATGGCCTCATTATGATTTCCATAATAGACCCAAATGATATAACAACCAGTGTATCCTTAGTAGCAAGATATGGAATTATTTCATCATTTCAGTCTATTGAGTGATGAGACAAAGAGTTTCATGGGACCGTGAATGTTGTAGAAGGTCTGACGTTGGGGTTAGCCTGGACAAGGAAGTTTAGGTGGCAGAGGGTGAGTGAGTGTTCAGTGGGAGCATGTCAAAGTGGTAGAACAGCCTACACCTAAAGTAGCAAAAGGAGTGAAACTTTGAGTGGTAGGAAAGGAGATGAGAGAAAGCTGGAGCCATCGTTCATAAATAAAAGATGATCCTTGCTATGCCATTTAGTATTCAAGGATTGAATTATTAGTAAAGGTGTAAGAATTAAGTTGACTAAGTCTTCAGTTGAAAGGTTTATTTCAAATAAAACTTTCTATGGCAAATGATTTTATTGATGTTTGTAGAGGCTTAAATCCAAGTATTAAACCTTTCTTCATATTGATCAATCCTGAGAATAAGTCATGTTTTCATAATTCACTAAGATTTTAAACATCAGTAAAAACTGATAACAAGTGTGTCATCCCTAACTACAAGGAATACTGCTTTTAAATTAGAAATATGTAGAGGAAAACATGTTTTTTTTTAATTGTTTTTCAATATATGAAATTTATTGTCAAATTGGTTTCCATACAACACCCAGTGCTCATCCCAAAAGGTGCCCTCCTCAATACCCATCACCCACCCTCCCCTCCCTCCCACCCCCCATCAACCCTCAGTTTGTTCTCAGTTTTTAACAGTCTCTTATGCTTTGGCTCTCTCCCACTCTAACCTCTTTTTTTTTTTTTCCTTCCCCTCCCCCATGGGTTTTCACTCTTATGTGGATCCTGAGAAACTTAACAGAAAACATGTTTTTTAATGTTATTTTATGACAGGTAACCGTCTCTCTTCCTGTACCATCTCTGTTCAATCCATCCCACACTGCTCTCAGATTCATCTCTCAAATGGGTTCCTGTTATGTTTATTGCTACCTATTGTATATTTTTTACCATAAATTTACTGTATTATGGGCTTAGCTTTCTTCCAAAAAAAAGTCATCCAAAGATGAAGAAACATTCCTCCCATCATAACATAATGAATTCTCATGACATGGCCTAAAAAGTTCATTAGTTGAGTTTAACTGCATTTGCATTTATTTTAGTGCATACTAGCTACCATAGCTCTCTGATTTAAATAGGTAAGGGAAGTTGTTGATGAGGCATAAGTCAATTCTAATAATTTTAATAAATATGCCCAGATATTCTAGGCAGCCCTACTATTGCTAAATCAGTGTATTTGCCTTCCTGAAATTCCTATTTCCTGTATTTCTCTAATGTATCATGACTTAAAACAGGGTCCCAGGTCTGTGTTCTCAGTTCTGTTATTGTTAATTTAAAACTAGAAACTGTAGAGAAAGATCACAATTTAACTGAGATAAGTTGAAAAAGGGGGAAATCTCACATGGACATTGTGAGTCAAGAGAAGGGACTTTAAACTATTAAAGAGCTATGTTTCAGAATTATTATCAACATCTAGACATTTAATATATAAACTTATTTCCACCCTTCCCAATGATAGCTAACTACCCTAATACCTTTCTTTTTGTGGGGAATAAGCTTAGGAATCCCCCAGACTTACACCAATGGGTTAACAAGGCATAAAGTAATACAAAGTCATAAAATGCTCACACTCGAGTTTGAGTAAACCAGATTAGCACTCCATGAATAGGGGTTGCAAAGACACCCAAGAATAGTAGGGCACAAAAATGCTTGGAATAGGGAGGTGCAAAGGCACCCCAAAATTGAGAGGTAGAGGCAAAGGCCTGAAATAGAAATGGCACAAAGATGCCCAATACATAGGAATATGAAATGAACAAGATTAGATATTTAGGGTGAAAACACCCCAAATTTAGTACTATAGCAGAAAGCTGCTTTCACAGGGGAATAAGGCCAGGTTAGGTAAATTGGTGAATGGGACTATGGACTGCAGTGTTGCAGGCAAAACAGCCCAGAGTGGAGATGGTTAACAAAATAAAAGGTGCCTTGTCAACCCTGAGGTTATTTCCCCTGTCTCATCCCCTAGACTAGCTAAGATAAACAGAGGTGCTTCCTCATGTCTGCTGTAAACAACTTTCCTCCAGACTGTCTGGCACCCGGATTTTGTTTTGCATTAACCCAAACCCCTAACCACAAATATCCTCAAGACCCCCTTTCCCTCACGTCCACAAGTTAATGATCACAAATTCATTGTCCCTTTGTGCACGTCCATAACCATGTTTGTAATATTTCTGATCCTAATAAAAACGGGACAAGGACCCTTATTTGGGGCCTTGTCTTTTCCCAGACATTAGCCATCTCTCACTTTAAACCTGCACCCACTCTTTTGCTGGCGAAAAGAGAACTTTAGACTTAGAGTCTACGACATCTTTTTATACATCATAAATTAGCTGCACATATTATTCCAGAGAGAATTGAATCATGTGAAATTTTTAAAACATTCAGATTTACTTTCAGTAACTCATTGAGAAAGAAAAGCAGATGTGTTTTTTTGTGTATACACTGTGTGTGAACACACATGCATGCACATGAGTTCAAACAGGAATGAATCCATGCTGATTAATTTTATATTACCAGTAACACCTGATGGATTTCTATTATTTTTTAATAATGAGTGTCTTAGCTGTGTTTATGATTGGGGGTAGTTTCCTCCATGAAGTGCAATTTGAAGTGGCAAAATTTTGCAGTATCAGTTTTGTGCTTTCCAATACTAAAATCTGTCTAACAAAAAAGTAGCCTTGTTGGCATTATAATTGTTCAGATGTTAACTGTGTGCCTACATTGAGGTATGAGGCTATTGATGGTATTCAAAGATCCTCCTACTCACCTATTAATCTAAGATTCTATTATAAGCTATTTTTTGAACATCATCCACAGAGTCACTTTTCCCTGAGTAAGAAGGCACAATATTGGTATTTGTTGATGGAGGGGGGCTTTCATGACTAAATCCCCTGACATTCATTTGTACATGATCAGTTGGGAAGCGTGACAACAATTGGATCTCCAAAACTGTTAGGTGCTTTGAAAGATATGGGAACATCCTTATACTAGAATTATAATTATATATGAAGATACTATGATTATACACCTATGGAGGTAGGAGCAGTTGTGTTCCCCCACTGTTACTGCATAAGCAGTGAACTTGAGGTCAGAGTCTCTGAAGTTTTCATGCAGCAGATCATCTAGCCAGTCTCAGGATGAATGAAAATTGTAGGATCTCCACAGAGGGGGGAATGATGTAACATTGATCTTCCCAACACTAGAAGACAGTTTAAGAAAGAGTTGAAATACAGGGAAACCACTGGCCTGCAATGAAGGAATCCCTATCTTGTACCAGCTCTTTTCTCTAGGTTAATGTTCTTATGCTGATGAGGGAGGTAGTGGTGAGGAGGAGGTTGTGGAAGGGTAGTCAAACATTTGCATTGAAATGGAAAGCAATTCTATTCCAGGAAACATGAAGGTGCAGGGTGGGCTTCAATCTCAATGTTTTCCTATCCCATTCCATTCTCCCCAGAAAGGCCAATGAGTGAACTTCAAATAACCAGTAGATTCCCATAGGTGCTTCTACTTCCCAAGAAATCCCACCAGTCCACCAGACTCAGATTCAAATTGACCCAACAATATCAAGCCAGTGTGGATAACTGCTACCAGATGGGGTTAAACTATAGTCAGATTTGGCACCTACACCCCTGGGAGTTGGGCAGCAAAGGGCACAGGCTTCCTATGATCATTACATTAAGCTGTAAATAATGCAACACTGCATATCATGTGATTGACTATTTGGTACCCTTCTTATCGTGTTATGGTGGGGGGAGAAGTCGTACTACCAGAGCAGGCCTGCTTAGCCAACAAAAAAAACCCATAGTGGCCTTTCTCCTCTAGAGCAGAGAAAGAACTTAAAGTCTCTTCAGTACTCTTTAAACTTCAATAAACAAAGATGGTGAGAGGAAACATATGGAAGTAAGCAATACGGTTCCAAACTAGAAGACCTAAAGTCTGTGGTGAGCCAGCTAGAAATACTGTGAAATACAACACAACTTTTACAAGACCAGGTGAGTAGCAGAATGTGTAGGAATAACTGAGAGGTTCCTTATTGAACAGGAATTTGGATGGACTCAAGGATTTTAGTGGAAATGAACCGAAGAGAAAGTGAAAACATTTTAGATAAAATAAGGCAGGGCCATGGTTTCAGTTTGTTTTTTCATTGGGCTTTTAAAAATTCTGGCCTTGGTTTTTCATTAGGCTACAATGAATATTTGGATGTACAGAAATTTCTTTGGGACATAATAGTTAGATGCCTTTTCCACTTTTTTTTTGTTCTCCACTGCAGGTAGTTCTCAAGAAGAAACTTTTTAAAAATAATAGATGTTCAGAAATGATTTTCCAGTCTTTGCTTCACTACATTCTTTTTGCTTCCCAGTACAGCATTTCCTCCTAAAAACAGGTTCACTAAGCACACACAGCCAGGAAAAGGCAATCTAATATGACTCAATAGAACAACTGAGGACACGGATATTGGCCTGTTTAAACAAGTGAACTGAAATAAGATGTATGTTCATATTTGTTTGGAAAGAACCAAACGAAAGGAAGCTTTGCAAACACCAACCTAGTTCCTGAATTTTGATTTGCACTATGACTCTACTTCAATGACTGCAGTTGGAAATTTGAAAATAAAAACTCAGTGACAATTGACAAAGTCAAAATGCTTTTATTTATACTGAAGTTAGCAAGTACATTTTTAACAAAGAAGGTGTACTTTAACTTAATATATGATAGAACAGAGAAACCATACATGTTTCTAATCTCTAACACACTACTGCATTTTTCCCCTTAAAATACAAAAAGCCAAGCTGAATTGAGCATAGAAAAGCATCAAATATGGTCAGGTTACTTCACCCATTAGGACTTAGCTCATATTCTTAAACTGATCAATTGAATGCAAGGACAAAGTTACATCATTGCATTTAAACTGTACACATGTTCATTTTTTAAAATGTAATATAGATTGAATAAATGCTTCAGTAAACAAAGCTTTGCTATAAATGCAATTGAAATAACTCCATGTTGAATAGTTTCAGAGATAAACTGGAATCAGAAGCATCTTCATTTATGTAAAGCCAGCGAGGACCTTTCATGCTAAATAAAACTGTTATGCCATTGCTAAACAGTAATAGCTACCTCCTTAAACAAGTTAGTTCTTCTGAGAAATAATTCTCATATGTGCTTAAAAATACTGAACTTCTATTTTCAGGAATCCAAATAATCTGATGTAAGAGACTTGATTTAGATTAGTAAAATTTAAAATTTCTTAACATTTCTATAGGTAAAGTGTCAGTTTTTAAAGATCTTTCAAGTTTTTTGCTATAGTGTCTCCACTTCCCACAGCACTGAAGACCTTGAAGACTGATAAGACTAATTTCATAAACCGTGATGTTTATAGTAATCCACATTAATTTTGCTTTTTGTACATAATGGTATGTTTGAGATCCCTATGGTTTACCACAACAAGGAAGAAGGAGTGTATGGTTATCATCTAAGGTAATGATAGCATTGTACATTTATAACTTCCCCTCCTCAGCTTAACCCTGAAACTGTGTATACTGCATGAAGGCAGACTAATTATGAGCATCAATTTAACCACGTGTTTGGTCAAACCAGTATCTACTTAAATGTTGACAATCATAAGAATCCATACCATCCATATTTGTTTCTCTGGATAAAAATTATATTTGGAAACAATTTTCAAACAGCAATTCTACCTCTTTTTGTGTAACCTTGCTCTCTTCCATAGCCATGGCTTATGGGCTGAGTCTCTATCCAGCTACCTCATAACAATTC
This sequence comes from Panthera uncia, assembly GCF_023721935.1. NCBI lineage: Eukaryota > Metazoa > Chordata > Mammalia > Carnivora > Felidae > Panthera > Panthera uncia. The sequence continues at coordinate 69,274,839 of NC_064817.1, read as the reverse complement.
ACCTTTTGTCACAAAAGAAGAATCAGGAAAGAAAGTATGGATGTACAAATCCATTACCCATGCTTAAGAAACACCTAATGTACAAATCCATCCCCCATGCTCAAGAAACACCTAAAGTCTGTGTTTGTGAGTCAAATGTATCAACTTCACACATGAAAGAGAGTACATTATCATTGTTGGACTGATATTTCTAGTCTAAAATATTAATTCAGTCTAGTCAAAGTTTAGCATTGCCAGGAGGAAAATATACACTTTTTATGCCTTGTGTATAAAATATTTAAAATATTTATTCTTTCTCTATAGAGGTATTGTGGTGAGTCGCTGGAATTTTCTGGATAATATCTCAGAACCAAAAATAAAGGTATGATAAGGTAAGAGAATAATAAAAGTCTGTGTTAGATGATCTAGAGGGTCAAACTTCATTAAACGGCAACCAGATATTTTGCCAAAGAGTCTGTGGAATTCACCTGAATTTTTCCTAGGACCAGAAGAAAAATAGGTTGAATTTGGGGGAATTGTTAAGTAGTCTGTCAGCCTGAAGAATTGCTTAGATTCCTTTGTGGCATCTGAGCACAGATATTTGATAAAATTCACCAGATACCTGCTCAATTTTCCATTCTACCTCATCTTCTGTACACACAGCTTAAAGGTCAAAGGAAAGCTCTTCAGCCTCAAGTGGAAAATGGTCATTTTATCAGGATTGAATTTTATACAATGTAGCTAAAGCTTAAATCATGCAATATAAATTGTGAACATTACGAACACGAAAGCAATGGAAAAACAAAATAATATCTTATAGAAAAGGTCCATAAACCCAGTAACAAATAGTAAAAAGCAATCACCATTTACCCTTTAGAAAAATGGTTTCTTAAAAACCTCTTTTCTTTATTATGTTTAATTACTGCCTTTATAAAAACAGACAAACATATCTGCCCACAACCTTCATTAAAAGTGCTGGTTTACAAGGCCTATCAGGAACTATTTCCACAGCAGCTCAAATCCAAAGAAAAACTAGGCTAACAAGAAGAAGACAGTATTAATATGAATCAATGTTTCTACCCAGAATACAATAAATTAAGATTTCATAGTAGTAAAATTTTTCTCCTAATTTGGAGGAGAGTATCAAAATAGATTCTTGTGCAGCATGCTGTATAATGCTGACACAGATTCTGTTATTGTTTTACATATGCCAATACTGAGTGATCATCAGGAAAAAGCCAATATTGACCTGCTAACTGATACTGATCCTTGGAACAATCTCAAAGTTTGCCACATTTCAATTTCAAAATACATTTTAGCTATAATGAGTGATTAATCATTTAGTAGTAGCTGTCAAAGTAAACTCTTAGATAAAAGAAAACATCTGGAACCATAAATAGAGGAGAGCAAAAGCTGAATTTCAATCCAAACCCAGCATGCTCACTTCATTAGGAACAGGAAACAGCTAATTGGTAATTAAATGTCTCATGTTTTTAACAGGATTTGTACTTGACTTCCAAAAGAAATTCTATAATATGCACCCTAGATATAAATAAGATTAAAGATCAGGAAAAGCAACCAACAAAACCTCTCTAGAGGAATGTTATGGAGATTGGAAATTTATAAGGAGTGATACACAATGACATCTGGGAAGAGCTGACACAGTTTATTCCATTAAGATTTACCAGATAAGTAAAAGGATGAATGTGACATACACAAAAGTGACCATTAAAAAATTGGCCCATATAGTCCTTCCATTTATACAGCACTGCATGACATGGACATGCACCATGGCACAGGAGTCTGAATATGAGCTTCTGCTGATCAGTTATGTTTAAAAGGCCATACCAAGTTGTTACAAACTCAGAAAGTGTGAGATTGGCCTTCTGTGTCATACATCTTAAGCTTATGAAAGGAAAAAGCTAAAATAAGGTGTTACAAAAAGGCAAATATGTGGGAAAGGACTAGAACAAAACATATGAGGATTTCTTATAGTTCAATCAAAATGAATTAAACATATCTATTTGTAAAAAGACATTAGTTTGTTTTTATGCTGTTTGACTATCAAATAATGAGACGTTTCTGGATGTTATATTTTTAGTCATAACTTTTTATTATTAAATTCAGATATTTGATATTAAAACAAGTTTTAAAAACTTTATTTGCCTCTGTCCATGACTTGTTTCTGATCTTATTTCACTGAATTAGGTTAAAGTAGCACACCTACTCTACACAAGAAGACCGTCTACAGACTATCAAGAGCACAAGAAGCCAAATTCCTGTGTCTTAGAAGAAATTTTTTCAGAGTATGGAATGACTGAAATGTCACATTAATATTAATTAATGTAACATTTTAAAATGTGTAGAGTAGGTGGTCATTACAGCAGAAATTGCATGTACTTCCACAGGGAACTGATTATTGGAGAATGGATTAAACACAGAATTGGCCTTTTACATAAAAAGAGTGGTGCTTTTGCCACATCAGAATTTAATTCTAGGCAATTGTAAAAATAACATAACAGATTAGATTTTGTTTGGTGTAAGGAGGGCATTATAGGATGAGACATAAAATAAAATAAATAAAAAATAAAAAATTTTTTATCACTAGATGCCACTTAACACATTGGAATACTGCTTTATTAGATTCTTAAGAGGCATGAACGCAATGATGACAGGTATTGCCACCATAATGATGACAGGTCTTTAGTCATGTCTCCATTAAGTAAATGGTTAAAAATATTTGAGGGAATTTCCTGGACAATTCAGACAAATGACCCATTTGGTTCTAATTACTGGAACATCTTAGGCATCTGGTCATATCTAGATCAGGAGGTGAACAACGGAAAATAATCATGATGTTACCGATCCATCATATCTGCCTTTTTCCTTTCTTATGTCTATACATTTTTCAGTCTGGTTAGTTGTTGATTAATTAATAAAGAGGAAGCAGGATTGGAGATAGGAGGAGAGCAGAAAAGAATAAAAGGGGTATTTTTAGTAGCTTGGCTATATTTTTTATTATTGCCTTCTTTACAAATAATGAATGTGCTAGTAGAGATTAAATGACTTGCTTTACCATCAACAGATCAAAGGAAGAACTAGGTATGGTAAAATCTACAAACTAGATTTGTCTATATTCCCTTGGAGAACACTACAGGTAACGTGCTTTTTGTTTGTTTGTTTTTGTTTTTTTTTTTAGAAAAGTGAGCTCCAAAGCAGTGATAACAAATATTGGTCATTTGCACAAATGCGTTATCTCCTCACATACTTCCTATTAAATCCCAGGTCAGGCAAATATAAAGCTATTTCATAGTAATAACAGCTTAAGTGGGTCTACATTTAAATTTCTGTCACACCATTTAGAAATAGCATTTTCTCTGTCTTAAAAATTCTAGCACCTGCTTACCCCACTAGGATGCTGTGTGGGTTACTGTGATAACGTTTATGAAGCACTATGAGCTCCATGGAAGAAAGGGGTTATAGAAGTGTAAAGTATCATGTTCTATCATCATTATGATTATTCCTTAAAAACTTGTGAAGCCCATTCTCTGGCACATTTTTCCTGTGCGTGCAATGTTCTATTTATCAGTAATGAACAAATAGTAATTGAAGGTTCCATATTTTAAGAATTTGAGTATTAATTCTAAAGAATTACAGCACAAGATAAGCAGGTAACTGCTACAGCACTCTATTCGTGCTTATGATCAGTTGGAGTCCCGTCATCAGTGTTCAGGCTGCACAGAAAAAACAATAAGACCTGGTCAAAATTTCATTACAACAAAGAAAACCTAAAATTTATTCAATGAACTTCACTGAAAACCACAAACTGGCTTTACAGTATTTTTTGTGCTATATATGTTCAAGAATTTAATAAATCTCTGTGCAATAAATCTATTATTTTATTAGGCTTATCCCTTAAACATATATTCATTCATGTGAGTTTTATTCTATTAAAAACAAAATTACACAAAGGTGAGCAAAACTGTAGATTTACAGTAGTGTAAAGTTTAATCTTATTCTCTACAGGTGATATTGACAATATAAAAATAGTATAAATGATATTTTCTAACTCTAAAATATTCTTATGAGCCCCTTGTGCATGTGCTACATCTTTACAAACTGCAGTGAAATGAATTACTAGCCTAATAAGCAAGGCATTTAGAAAGGTTTTCCCCCCTTTATAATATAAAATGTGAATATAGATCCACACCATTTTCTCTGTGCCAAAATCTTTACTAATAATTGCAATTTCCCCTCAGGATGAGATTTCCTTCCCTGACAGAATGGTTATTTATAAGTAACTTCTCATTGTGTATTTATTTATTTTTTTTATTTGAGTATAGTTGGCACACAATGTTACAGTAGCTTCAGGTGTAAAACATAGTGATTCAACATCTTTATATATTGTGCTATGCTCACTACAAGTGTAGCTATCATCTGTCACCATACAAGGCTATTACGATATCATTGACTGTATTCTCTATTCTGTGCCTTTTATTCTTGTGACTCATTCATTCCATAACTGGAAGCCTATATTTTCAGGAAGCAAAGATGAAAGCCAATAAATGAGTCTATTATGTTTTTGAAGATTGAATTTATGTTTAGAGAAAAAATATTTTTCTTACCCAGGGTTCATGTTTTCTTCCAAGTGTTTCCTCACCACTTAGTCACTCATATAAACAATGGGATTAAGGAGTGAACTTGTGATGAGCACCAGGTGTTGTATGTAATTGTTGAATCACTAAATTGTATACCTGAAACTAATATTATACAGTTTATTACTAACTGGAATTTAAATAAAAACTTAAAAAAAAACATGGGATTTTCTTAAGAACTGATAGGCTTCATCACAGGCATACTTTGGGCTATCAAACATTTATTTTGGGGTAGTTACCTTACTTTTTTCCTTTTTTTAATTTTATTTATTTTGAGAAAGAGAGAGTGCACACGGGCATGAGTGAGGGAGGGGCAGGGACAGAGAGGGAGAGACAGAATCCTAAACAGGCTCTGTGTTGTCAGCACAGAGCCTGACATAGGGCTCAATCTCATGAACTGTGAGATTATGACATGAGCGAAGATCAAGAGTTGGCTGCTTAACCGACTGAGCCACCCAGGTGCCCCTGGGGTAGCTACATTATTCATGAATTAATGGCAATGTTTTATAAATGATTTCTCCAACTAAGTATTTAGTTTCATGTTTTATTTAAGTTGTTTAATTAATGGGCACTATATTATTTGGCACTAAATAAGATCACATCTGAAAGGCCATGTTTTCCAAACCTGAATAAGAGAGAGATAAAACACTGTGCTGGTTAATGTTCCACTTCAGTCTTAGGTTCAACCCAAATTAAATATTCAATTAATTGTATGAGATCTACTTAAATTGTGGAAACTTGTTCAGAATGTGGCATTCCCAAATCAAATAAGTGATAATAGTTTAGGGTCCAGTTTGTCATTAGTACAGTAGTAAAAATACAGAGCTACTAATCTGAAAGTAGGGAAAGTACACTAATGTAAGAAATAGGAAGATAATAAAATAGTACAACATTTTATTACTTTTTGTCTAGAGAAAGCATTGCTTTAGAGTTATCTTTAGCAGTATCTGGTGTTGATTTTATAATGTGGTATTTTAAAAAATGGAAGTTTCTTGAAAATAGTAACCACTTGACTTTATTAGCCCCCCCAAAAATTTCTGATATATGCTTTAATCAAAACAAAGATCAGTATAGGCTGTCTTTTCTTACGCACAGTGGAATATCAACCTCTCTTGCTCACTTTTAACTCACTTTGTTTTTTTTAATTAATTCTTTAATATACCTTTTTCCCCTTTATTTAATTTCTAGTCCTTGTAAGACCAACCTTAAAAGGTGATTTATTTCATTCATTAAAATATTAACTCACTTATTCATTTTTTATTAAGCACTTGCTACATAAGGCACAGTACTTGGTGTTCTGAGGATAAATTATGAAAATATATTTGCCATAACTATATACTGAAGAGAATGTTTTAAAGCAAGTTTTACACATCAGTTTTATGCCGAATATTTCACTCTTACTAAAATCTACACATGGAAACACAAATAATAACGTCATATATATTTTATAGGGCATAGTAATAATGATATCTTGTATTTATCATACTTTCTGACAAGTATGGATCTAACTTTCTGATGAGGATGATTAGGCAAATATAATTAATATTTTACTAAAATTAAGGCAGAGAGAGGTTGAATGACTCTTCAAGGTTAGTAACCGAGTTAGAGAGTAAATAATTCTGACTACTAGATTAGTGCTCTTCCTACTACTTCATTGTGTCTCCCACAGACCAGTTATAAAATGTCAATAAAATCACATGTGTCCAGTACACAGACCTGCAACTGTTGAGCCACACTAAGATCTAGATGTACTTAAATTCTACTTTCCTGCAGAGAAGAGAAACAAAAAGAAAAAAGAATAAATAAAAACTAGTATCTATGGAACATTGATTGTTAGGAAACATACTAAGTCATTCTAAGCACTTGTTTCACATGTGGAATTCCAGATTCGTTCACTACTTATCATAGATAATTCCATGATGAAAAGTGGTAAATTGTTTATGTTTCTATGTCATTCCTCTAAAAATCTAAAATTAATTATATCACCCACCTTTCATAAGTAAATAAGGTATAAAATGTTTCGTAAAGGTCAAATTTATTTGAGTGTTGTTTAGGATGCATATTGCAGATATTTTAATTTAATACTTAAAAGTACAATTAAGGGGCACCTGGATGGCTCAGTTGGTTAAGCACCCAAGTCTTGATTTCGGCTCAGGTCATGATCTCACAGTTGGGAGATCGGTTCTTTCTCTCCCTCTATCCCTTCCCCCTGATCATGCTCTCTCTCTCTAAAAATAAGAAAAGCAAGAGTACAATTAAGTTCTTCTTTTATAACTTTTAAGTATTCCTTTTGTATGTTAAACTAATAGAAAAACACTAGAAATCTCTCATTTCAAAGGAATTAAAATGTGCACTCAAAATATGGAGGAAAATGAAAATGAAAGTAATGGGAAGACATTAATGTTTACTTGAACAACATTAAAAATGACCACATCCAGCATTTCCCATAGAGGGTTGAAATACAGTTAGCAGGAGATTGTAAGATTTGAGTTGCAGGTTTTGCCTCACTCATTTTAAATGGTTACTCACCAATGCTGAGATCAACATGATATCCATTTGTATTTTTAAAAATTTATTTGTTGAGAGAGAGACAGACAGAGAGAGAGAGAAAGCAGGGGAGGTACACAGAATTCCAAGCATACTCTGTGCTGTCAGCACAGTGCCTGATGAGGGGCTCGATTCTACCAACTGTGAGATCATGACCTGTGCCAAGATCATGACCTGAGCTGAGATCAATTGTGTGAGGCTTAAACTGACTGAGCCACCCAGCAGCCCCCATTTGTAATTTTTTTAAGAAAATAAGAGGACTTAAACATTTATGGTGCAATAGGGAAATAGTGAAGGAATGCTTTAAAAATGCTGTTTTTTTAAAAGAGAAATTGGTGAAAATGTTGTCCAAGTACCTATTTGCATTATTGAGGTAAAGTAGATTCCAGCTTCAGTATGCAGAATATTACTAATGTTAATTTTCAAACATTAAACAAGTGAATTATAAACTGTGGGGGTCATCAAATTAGGGGACTCCAAGGAGGTCTGTATAACATTCTAAAGAATGTTTCTCTTTGAAGTCACTTTAATTTCAAAAGTTGATTGTTATATGGCTATTATAAATGAGAAAGCAGTTCCCTATGGTGAACAAATAAAACTTTATGCTAATGGCCCATGGTAAAGAATCTGGCCTAAAGTCACATAATAGAGGATCTGCTAGGGTCTTGTTCTGATAGGATGATGTAAGTTTTGCCACAAATTGAAAATTTTCTATTTCTACTTCAGCTTCCCTATACAGTTATAAATAGAAAAGGGAGCTATATGGTATTTGTGTAATTTTTATAAGTACTACCCCAATCTCTGAAGTTTTAAGGCAGAAGTGATTAATTATAGTTGGTTTTAGACTATTTTGGTTAAGTAACTACAAATGAGAGAAGCCTTCTTCCATCTAGATCCTGCTGCATTGTTTTGCATAGGATAATATTACAGTTAAGATATATATCCTAGTTAGCTGACTATGAGAGATTTTTACAGTATAGGCTGAAAGTGATAATATCAATTTGAATTGATAATGAGAATAATGAGTGAGAGAGTTAAGATTGCTGTGTTTTAGAACCCATTATCAATAGCAAGCTAATTAGCTTTTCCTAGGCTACTTCCCTACTTATAAAATGGGTTAATCATACCTTTATTATTTATCACACAGGGATAATCCTGGTAGAGAATATATGTGTTAAAAATGGCACAAAGACAAAATCCTCTTTCTGATGGAATTGCTACTAAGCCTAAACTTGCCACATTTTGAACAATGGAACAGATAAACTTAGCCAAGTCTAAATAAAACCCAAAGTTTTCAAAGGGAAGGGAGACGAGGGAACTGGGAAGGGAAACATCTTGAATGTATATATTATTTGAATTCCTGGATCCAGCCATACCTGAATCTATCCTTGAAAGTTTCAGTTAAGTCACCTAATAAGTTGTTTTCTTAAATTAAGCCCTCCTCCACTCCATCCCCAAAAAAGAAAAGAATGGCACAAAGTTCACCAGGCTATACAAATACTAGATCTTACCTTTCTTTTTTTCACTATTCCATTTTTAGGGTTATCAAATAAGCATGTTAGCATAGAACCACCATACATTTATGTGGCTGCAACATAATTCTGCTTTTTTTCATTTTATTCTACTTTTTAAAAAAGTGGTGTGACAACAATGACATATTAATACAGGCTTGTATGAAAATTCTATGTATGTTTTTAGTTAAAACACAAATGTGAAACTGAGGAACATTCAGAGAAAGGTTTTCCCTTGGAATTTTCCACAGGCATATCTGGGTTTGGGGTGGGATGGAATGAATTTTTTTTATCTTATTTATTTATTCTTGAGAGAGAGAGAGAGAGAGAGAGAGAGAGAGAACAAGCAGGGGAGGGGCAGAGAGAGAGAGGGAGACAGAGAATCCCAAGCAGGCTCCACACTGTCAGCACAGAACACCATGCAGGGCTCGAACTAATGAAACCATGAGATCAGGACCTGAACTGAAATCAAGAGTCAGCCACTTAACCAACCGAACCACCCAGGACCACCCCCACCCCAGATGGATTGAATTTTATGCTTAAAAATGTATTGCATAAGTACAGAGGATGGAGCATAAACTAGTTAGGTAGTTATCAGAATTGAGTTAACCCTTCCTAGATTATAGGCAGAAAGACCTGCTGATTGATGAATTAGTTCTATAGACTTCCAAAATGCTGAGTAGCAGAGCAACCTTTTTTACCTTGTAACTCCCACTATCTTGTTATCACTACAACTACAATTTCATGTATTGTGTGAGATTAACTGGAAATTTAAGTCTTAGATCTGTAGATGAGATTTTAGCATCATCATTAGTGTGGCATCCGTTCAGTCATTGCAAATATTCTGATAACAATGCAATGGTAGGTGGTGCAAGCCATCCTTGACATACAAGCCCTAAATTATCAAGTAATGTAAGGTCTTTACATTCTCCTAAGAAAGAACTAAAAGGATAATGTGTGTTATCTGAAAGGTATTTCATAGAAAAACGTATGATATGGACTGGGATGTACTACTAATCAAGATAAAAAATCCGGTGAAGGATGAAGGAAATGAGAGAGAAATAAATACTTGCTGCTGCTTTAGAGAAAGTTACTCAAACCTTCTCTGTGGGGTGTGTGATAATTTTTTTCACTCTATATTGGCAGTTGTAGTAATGTTTCTCTGAGTAGTAAAAAGGCTCCTACTCTCAAATGAAGCATTTAAGAGGAAAGAAGACCCACTTACCACAATCTTTCTAATCTCTGACACCCTAGACACTTTACAAAAGATCATTTCGACTTTAAAATGGGAATATTAAAGTGCCTATGCATACCTTCCAACATAGTACAAGACATAAAAGGGGAGGACAATTAATGATTGATGAGGATAGGGCAGGAAGTAGTCTATGGAACCCCAAGAGAAAGATGTAGAGCACAATGTGGTGGGAGTTAGTAGAAAAGCCTATAGAGAAATTCTACCTTCTCTCCCTTTAGTTTTTCTTGTCATATCATATACATGGCAAGTAATATATTTGATTTATCTTTTCCAGTCTCCTTACTTGCTCCTATCATCACTTTCTATGCTATTATACAAAATTCTGAAATGACAATCTTAGCCCAAGTGTAATTGTTTTCAGTAAATATTGGCATCCTACCTTAAGCTCATTGGATAAATGTTATTCTAGGTTACCAAATGAGCAGCAAAGAGAGAATATAAGGAAGTTTCAAGGTCAAGGAAGGCTAGACATTGCTCAAATGGATTTTGAGAGAGTAGATGAGAATATACATATTCATATGTATTTCATAGTATAAGTATATATTAAAATTTCTACATTATAAATATATATTAAATTACACTGTAAGATATAATAAGGGTATTTTTAGCAAAGAAGTGTTAAAATTGTGTCTGCTGCTTTTAGAGTCAAATGACACTTCAGTTACCTTACCTTGCTTTTAATTCTTCAGCGGCATCTTCACCAAGAGCTGTATGGATGAGATCATGCATTTTGTATTTTACAATGGTTAGTGTATATTCTCTGACTAAGCTTTCACATTTTTTTGAACAAAAATGGTTCAGCAGGGAAAAATTTTTAGTACATTTATTTTTTGCATCAAATTTGGGTTTACTTTTTACATGTAGGTTGCACTTAATATCTACTTCTGGTGTGTCAAACATGTAGGCAAAAAAAAAGCAAATGTAAAAATTATTCAGAGATTAATATTCCTCTTGGAAAAGCAGTTGCTAGTTTGTTTTCTTTTCCAAAAACAAATACAATGACAGAAACAGAAGTAATGTGTCACTGTGCTCTTGCACTTTATGATGCTATCTCCCTTGAACTTTTTTTTATGATTTTCTTTTATTACTGGAAAGTCAGTTCATGAAGTCTGTTATGTTTTTTTCTAAAACTTAAGAGCTTCATATCCTGGATTTGCTTTATCTGTTATTATTAAGATGATGGTGTCAATTCTCAAAAATTTAAGAAACATGCACTGTCAACTGCACCAGTAGCCCCTAACAATGAAATACAGTCATACAAAAGTTAACTAAGGTATAAACATGCAAAAGGGGAAGTCTCCCTGTGATCATAAAATGCTGTTATTTTTTGTTCAGCAGTTCATGTTACTGCTGTTCATGCTAATTAATTAAAGGAGCTGTTGCCATAATGTGCAAATATGGAATCTGAGAAACTGAGAGGGCTTTTAGGTGTGCAAGTGAAGTTAAGTCAATCTGGGTGCGGGTAATCAAATATAATGAAATCACTTGTCAGTGCTAAGCTTGCAAAAACTATGAAGTTTGACTAGGGAGTAAAATGATTATATAACTAGATTTCCAATAGGTTAATAACTAAATGGCACAACACAGTAAAGAGAAAATATTACTTTGTTAGTTAATGGTACTGCTGTTCAGTCTTAGTTTTTATCAGTGCATTTGTAGTTGTGCTACTTTGTTTTTATCAGCAAAAATGCACTACACAAATGGTACTTGAATGTCATTTGCAAAAGTCATTTATCTGAAGGTGCATTTAATGATACCCATATGTTTATTTTATGTGAAACAGAGATTGGTTGATAAGATGGTTAATGTACTGTCTTATAAGCCCTCAACTGAGTTATGGGAATCTGGGTGGGAGAATGTTAGTTTATATGTTCCACCAAATCCTTCACCTCCAGCAATAGTGGACAGAGCCATCAGAATGAGTATGTATTCATTGTTTGATCACCTTAAAATATTCAGAAGAAGCTGCTGTAATAGACTGCTAAAATAAGGTATACAGAAATCCCTATATCAGAAGGTGGTTTATGCATAGATACCTTGTCTGTCAACCAATATTCAAGGCATAAAAGACATGAAATAACTAAGCTAAAGAGATTTAGAATACATATAAGAAACTTACTGTAAAGTATCTTTGTACTAAATTTTATGTGAAAATTATCATAAGACTGTATTACTTTTAAAGATGACCAACTAACATTCTTCCAACTCCTCTTTAAATTCTCTTGAGGATCTATCCCTTTGGAACTAATTTAATTTCAAAAGTGAGAGCACTAGGTGATTGATATATTTCTATCCAGCAGAGCTATTGACAACAGAAAGAGAAAACACTTCACTGATGTTAGAATTCTTTGCTGTGATAAAGATGAGTTTTGGAAATGGAATTTGATTGGCATGCATGAATTGACCCTCATAAGCAATATTAGGAAATAATCTTCCAAGGTAAAAAATGGGTAATTGAGAGAAATGGAAAGATGAAGTCAGTATCAAAGTAAGTCACAAAAGATAAAAACTATGACACACAAGAGCAAAACTATTAGAAAGAATGAAAAAATAATGGCTAAGTTTGTATTTTATGTTTTCCAGGTGTTATACATTTTCTGAAGTTCATATATACATATAAAAGTAATTTTTGAATTCTGAGCATTTTAAATAATAACTAATATTATCAGGATTTACAGGTAATTGTTTGAATTGACTGATTTTGTGAACTGCACCTTAAGATAGGTCTAATAATATTTTCAGGCATCTATTCCCCTGGCTAATATTTTTTTTTGCTCAAAAACAAACTTATTTTAGATATTAAATCGTGATTCTACTGTCATATTAACATGAAGCATTCACTCTAGTTTTCCATAAATTGATGACGGGAACTTTATCATTTACAGTGCTTAAATGCTATGCTGAGATAAGAATGTGTACTTTTCCATTTTTATCACATTTATCAAGAATATTATATAATATAACCTAAATGGTTGACATTCAGTAAGTAATTTCTAACACACCTTCCTTTGCCATATATTGACAATATTAACCAAAAATATTAGACAAGTTGATCTGTAATTAGAAAAATATAATAAAAGTTAATTCCATTGCTTTAAAATAAATTCTATCTTTAACCCTTTTAAAGGTACACTAATTTACTCATGTTTATCCAGCAAAAAGTAGAACTTTTAAAAGTATGCTTAATGAAAATAAATATTAAATGTTCTCTCCCCTAATCACAAATTAATATGCAAATGCCATCCTTTGCAAACTTTGTTAAAGTAAAAAAAAAAAAATGAGCCAAATGGAAGGCTTTTGATTTATATTATCCAATTGACCTCCCATGAGTAAGATATCTGTTTTTTGTTGCATGGAAATGAAATAACTTTAGGATAGTTCAAAAGCTTGTATTAATTCAGAATTGGGAAAGATGTTACTGTTGCAAATTAAAGGCATCATATACATTAAACAAACAGCAATTATTTGAAAATATAGGATTAAAAGATAATAAAGATAGAACCCTCTGATGGTATGTTTGGTTTACCCCCTCCAGTTCCAAAACTGACCTTAGATGCCACTCAAAGAGGGGGGCACAATCAAGCTCAATGTTCCCTAAAGACTGGGTTTATACTGATTAAGAAGGCATCAGATGCTTCAGGCTTATTAAACCCTACCTTGGCCCTGATATGTGGGAGCAACCTCAGCTAGTGGTAGCTTACAACTAGTGGGGTTTTCTTCATAAATTTAACTGTGGCAAATTGGACAAACACTGAGTCCCATCCAAATTGGCTTTGGTCACATAGACACAGGCTTTAAGTTAAAGGAAGAAAGCAGGCAAACAAAAGAGGGATAAGAAACAGCAAAAATTTCACTGAATGAAATAAACATTCATGCTTTCACAATTAGCAAACTTAAGGTATTTATTAGGTCTACCCAACTGCAGCAGAATCAGGCATTACCAGAAGATCCATGAGCTCTGACATTCTTTATTTTGTAAAAAATGATGGGCAACTCTACATGAATGAAGGTTTCTAAATTTCCTGAAGCTGCCAGATAAATGGTGACCCTCAAATGTATTTGTCAGTCACATCCAGTTTGTTGCCTTCTTGTAGATCTATTCGTTACACAGTGAAAAGGCAGTGATTAGTCAAACCTCTAGCAAGCAACATATCCATGGTTGTCTCCCTTTCTGAAGTTAAGAAATAATTTTCTCATGGAGATGCCTTTTCTTTTTTATTTGAGTGAGACATTTCTTCACATTAAACACGAAAGTAAATGTAATCTACATCCAAAGGGCTAGAAAACTCCATTAGAATCATACTGGAAAAACTCCAGTGGTTAAATTCGGTTTTTATTTTTAGATAATTTTGCACTCCAGTGAAAATCTATATTGACTTGTTTTATATATTTTCTTACTACTAAGTATTTTAAAATTTTTAAAGGATCTAAGCATTTATTGGAATCCTGAAAATCATGAGTAACAAGTTGTAGTCTTATTTCCATATTTAGACAGTTTCTAGTTATCCAAATTTAGCATCAGAATTTAAAGATTGATAAAAAATGTTGTCTAGAACACTTTAAAAATATTGATAGTTTGTTATTTTTCTAATTGTGGTTTTTACAAACCGTAGTGATATTTTTTAAAGTATACTATTGTACACTTCAGAAAGGTAAATTATATTCACATTTATGCATTTTTAGAATATGCCTAACACATAAATATACACCCTTTTAACAGCTAAACATACAAGAAATTTGCTCACATTGTATATGTAAAATTATTAGTCCCTATATATATAATCTCAAAAAACACATGAATACTTCTGCCTCTGCCATAAAGTAAGAATTAAACTTATTTCTTTTACTTATATAAAGAATATCAATATAGGAGCTCATGCCCACTTCATATCAGGCAGTTATAGAGAGAAGTATGCTGTTTACTGTACCTTGAATAGAGGTACTATCATGAGAAGTCCCATTTTTTTCTATTTCAATATCTGGAATTCCAGTATCTGAAAGAAGTGACACTTAACATTAAGGCACAATTCTGTTTTTTCTGATTCCATTTAAAGTGAAACCAGTACTTTGGTCCTATAGATAACACAAGACCTTGGAACGCATTTTTGTTTTTGTTTTTGTATGTCTATTTCTTTGTAGTGGTAAAAGGGAGGATTATAAACTGCAGCAGAATTCTACAATTTGGCATATATTTTAAAATATATAGTAAATACTTTTTTATTTCATTCTCTAGAGATAATTCTCATGAAAATAATCTGTCCATAAAAATCCCCTCAGACTATCAAGTAACATGCCATGGCTGTGGAATAAGATTGCATAAGTGGAAGTGCCCCATCCTTATGGTATATTTTTCATTTGTGAAATGCTGTAGATAATAAGATTATTTCTATGTTAAGTGTACTGAACACCAAAACACAAATTGTGGTTTGTGGTCTTTATGCAGTACTGGCTATAAGGGCAAAGGGACACATGAATTGTTTTTGAAAAAATTCAAGAAAGAGAAATAAGAGTTAGGTTTTTATTTTTAATTTTAAATATGAGATGTGATTATCTAAAAGTTATCCATATCCATAAAGTATAGCATTATATGAGCATTTGTGTATATATACATTTTCCTGGACACCCTTGGGTAATGTGATAACAGATGGCAGCATATCACCCAATGCCATCAAAGATTAATGTGAGAAGAAAATGATTTGAATACAAGGTACACATCATGCTGTAGAAACAGCTGTTTTTCCTTTATACTTTTCCTTTATACTATACAGCTTTATAGAAAAGCTAAACCTAAATGGAGTTTACTTATGGGTGGATCTTAAATATGTAAAAAAAAAAAAGTCAAACCATTTCAGAATGACAAGTTCAGGGCCTCAAATAATAATAATGAGTACACAGAACATATGTCCCATTGCTATTCAAGAAATGTTCCTTTTAAAATCTTTGATAAGCAAGGATTCTGGCTCCCACTAAGATGCCCCATTGTGTGAGATATTATTTACTCTTTCTTTACTGTGTCTCAATGAGGCATGGTTAGCATGAGCTAAAATAATCTAGCACTATATTTGTACTGATTGTGAGCACAATGATCCAAGACAGTCACAGTAAAAAGGGAATTGAACTTTTGGAAAGAAAGAATATGACTGACGTTTGTACAAAATTCTTTATTAATTTTTAATATAGGACCCTGAAGCACTCTTTTAGCTTTGTGTGTGTGTGTTATACATGTGAATAGAGCATGTATACATGTATGCATAAAATTCTTAGGCTTATACTTGTTACACATATCTATCAGTTAATATACACCTGTGTATTTAACATATCAGTTAAACATACAAGCTGTCAATGAGCTATGAAAGAAGAACCTGAATATTCTATGAGTTGAAATGATGTTGTGGGATTTAATAATTGAAAATGTAATAAAAAATTTGGAATTAAGAGATTTCATGACAGAAGCTTCTCTTCTCACAGAATTTCCAGGATGTACTTAGAGCATTCTTTTTCAACCAGGTCCTCCTTAAACCCTCAACACTGATGCAATCTACATTAAAGAAATCAGGATCCTATAATTCATTAAAATAGAGTACACCAAATATCAGCATATTTTAATATGAATGGACCTAAAACACTTACATTTTTTTAATATGAAATTTATTGTCAAATTGGTTTGCACCAACAGGTGCCCTCCTCAATGCCCATCACCCACCCTCCCCTCCCTCCCACCCCCCATCAACCCTCAGTTTATTTCCAGTTTTTAAGAATCTCTTATGGTTTGGCTTTCTCCCTCTCTAACTTTTTTTTCCCTTCCCCTCCCCCATGGTCTTTTGTTAAGTTTCTCAGGATCCACATAAGAGTAAAACACTTACATTTTATGTGCAATGATGTTATCAATATTACTGCTTCTACTGCAAAAGTCAGCAGGATTTCCTGTTATTCCTAGACTATTGTATCTCTCAGAGTAGGCATTATTTTGACACATTTAATTAATAATCCAAAGCATTTGGCTTTAAATGGATTTTTTAATGATTCTTGAGCAAAGCCCCTTCCTTCCTTCCTTCCTTCCTTCCTTCCTTCCTCCCTCCCTCCCTCCTTTCCTCCCTCCTTCCTTCCTTTCTTTTCCTTTTTCTTTTCTTTTCCTTTCCTTTTTCTTTTCTTTTTCTTTCTCTTCCTTCTTTACTTTCTTCCTTCCTTCCTTCTTCCTCTCTATCTTTTTTAAATGAGACATTACCTTTCAACAGCCTCAAGTCACCATCACTAGTAGTGGCTTGCTTAAGTGCTTGTTCCACTTGTTCCCTGCGTTTTGATTCAAATTCCAAGGCTTCCTGCAGTTTTCTCTTGGCTTTTTTCTCCTTCTTCAGACGCTTTTGCATGGTAGCTAAAACATGAAAAGGTAAATCGTTTGCAAAACTTTGGTAAATAAAATAAAATACGTTGCCAATTTTTATGTATTATAAACCATAGATACAGATACAGAGATATTTACTGCATATGATTAGCTTCTTTAGACTCCAATTCTCATTAGACTCAACCAGAGTGTTCAATCATGTGATTTACTTATTTTTGCTTTCACTTTTCCAGTGTGTATGCTTTATAATACATATACATTTATATGGCAGTGGCACTAACGGTAGAAAATCATTTTCTACTTTCACTAAGTACATGCATTAAATGATAGTATTAAATATTTGATAATTTTTTAGATAGAATTATTGGGATCCTGCAATTATTGGTTCACATCATGGTTCTAAGCATACCAACCTTCACAGTCTTTCTGAATCAGTTTTTAAAAATTAAGATATTGACATTGTGGTGATAGAAAAACATTCAAGAAGCATTACACAAAATTAAAATGTTTATGACATTTAAAAAATGTTAAAAGTGCTCACATATAATTAAATATTTTTATTAAACTAATTATGATACTAATTTAAGTTTCAATTATATTTATTTCACAGTTCATTGTCTTTCATATAAATGACCTCCAGCACCTTGAAGAGAATCAGTTACCCAACCAAGTAAATTTATGTTCATGTGAGTCAAAAATTCATAAGTCTGAAGTAAAAACAAAATTGGAAAACTTGAAACAATGACGCTGAGGATGTATAGTTTCTGTTATTTTTGATGAAAGATTATTAAGTGAGGCTGAACATAAAAATAGTTTACTATTATAATTATAATAATTCGTATAAAGTATTCAACCAATTATTCAAACCAGCAATCTAGATTTATTCAAATTAACATATAACTTAATGTCCTTGATAACACAAATGTTAGCTTCCAGTAAAATTATTGGTTCAAAAATATGCTATATGTTGATTCCCTTGAAATTTATAATTACATATGGTATAAACAATGTTACAGTGATGACAGATAGAAGCAAAAAAAAAATGTTCACCTTTAACTCAGAAGGCTGACCTATAGCCTGCATTGTTTCAATAATGCTAACATATGTGCTAGTTACTACATTATTTTTTTTAATTTTTTAAATATATTTCTTTAACTTTTTTTATTTATTGAGAGACAGAACATGAGCATAGGAGGGGCAAAGAGAGGGGGAGGAGACACAAAATCTGAACCAGGCTCCAGGCTGTTAGCACAGAACCAGATGCAGGGCTCGAACTCACAGAACCATGAAGTCATGATCTGAGCCGAAATCGAAGGCTTAACCAACTGAGCCACCCAGGCACCCCTGGTTGCTACCTTCTTAAAGGGTCTCATGACTGCCTGTAAATCTCACCGACAGTCCATATTGATCTGAATGATAACAACCAGAGAAATCTTAAAAAAGCAGTTTTATGAGTAGAAATTTGACAGACATTTATGATGTAATACTCCCTGCATGCCCCCTTCCCTTTGAGCATTAAGCATATAATCACCAGCTTCATACAGCAAAAAGTGCAGTTATTTCTGCCCATTGTCCTGTCCCATGCAACTTAAATAAACTTACTAAGTTGCACCATAAAATATCTCAAGAATTTTTTCTTGACTGCCACTCTCAACAATTCCATAGCAACCGCATATTACATTTTAAATTATATCAATAAATGATAATGACTATCATTTATTTAGAACTTACTATGAGCATTTTTCTGGGACTCTGTCTTATTACTTTCTTTAATTGAAAAAAGATAGTAATAGGGACTATATATATATATAATTATTATATATAATTGTTATATATAATTATTATATATAATTGTTATATATAATTATTATATATAATTGTTACATATAATTGTTATTATAAACAATTATATATAATTGTTTTACAAATATACACATATACATACATATATATAGTTATGTAGTTACTCTTCTTTCTATATCCTTGGACAGTTGTCATTTTTAACCATAAGATCAATTTCCCCCCCTCTTTCTTTTCAATCATATGACTTGAGATAAAGCAAGCATTCACCATTTGTCATAAAAAGTTAGTTATCCTGGGTATGAGATATTTAGGGAACTAGAAAGGAACTTACTTGATTTTAAAGCTCATCTATTGTAATAGATGAGGATACTGAGTTTCATAGAGATGAAGTAGATATTTTTTTCTAAATCAATGAGGATAACAGAGTAGTTTCATATAATTATGTTAGTTCTAGATGTAAAATGTTAAAAGCAATGCCTAGAACATAGCAGACAGTTGATAAGTATTAGCCAGTAGTAGTAGTAGTAGCAGCAGTAGCAGCAGTAGTGACAGTAATGATAGTAGCAGTGGTATTATTATTATATCATAATATGCTACATTAATAAAATGCAAATACTTCAGAATATACTTGATAATATATTGAATATTACATCTACCATGCCTATGCCTTTTTAAAAGACAATAGATATGATAGTAATTATAAAAATAGACTTTTAAGAGTCTATGAGAAGTTAGTAAATAGAAATTGTCATGAGCACATATCTAAAAGTTGGAAGCCAATTTTACTCTATGTAGTAGATATACATAAGTCAATTTGACAATGTTATTATATTTAAGATATAATTATTAGGTTCTTTAGTATAAAAAAATATCCTACTAAAAATGTGGTTTTTATGATGGCTAATCGTAATAATGTATTTTGCATACCAAATACCAGAAATAAATGATTTTTTCTAAACTTTAAAAAGACAGGTTGGCTTTTGCTAAATAGTATTTAATGACTTTGGCAAGATAATAAGAGCTTTAAGTCTGTTGTTTTTAAGATTTGCATATATGTATGTAAACTCTTCACACAATGTGAGGCTTGAACTTACAACTCTAAGATCAAGTGTCACCTGTTCCTCTAACTGAGCCTCTTTTCCTCATATTTTATTTATTTTTCGAAGAGGTTAATTTTTTTTTCTTTTTTGAGACACAGAGAGAGAGAGAGAGAGAGAGAGCACGTGAGCAGGGGATGGGCAGTGAGAGGGAGAGAGAGAGAATCTTAAGCAGGCTCCATGCTCAGCATGGAGTCCCATGTGGGGTTTGATATCATGACCATGAGATCATGACCTGAGCCCAAATCAAGAGTCAGATGCTTAACTAACTGAACAATCCAGGCACCCCAAGAGGTTTAATTCTTTTTAAATGCAGTGACTGACTTTATATTTTGAGCTGGAATAATAATTATTCCTAGGTCTTAAGTAAAATATACAATAAGTTTTTAATTACTTGCCAAAATTTTTGGAGTATAATATACTACCTTGGTATAGTGTAAAGTAAGTGGATTTCATTCAACTGGAATTATTCTTCCTTGTTCAGGGAGGCATTATCTACATGTGGATTTTCTCTCCCTTTCATTGACTTTCCTTCCCATTCTTTAACTATTTTATTTAATTATTACTTTGTGACTCTTCCGTAGAAGAGTAAGTAGAGAACAGAAGAAACTGAATGAAATTCACAATCATCACTTTTGCTGCTGTTTAGTATTTTATGGTAAATATAAGGAAAAGGTGGAGATTATTGGCTGAGTTGAAGTTTTAAATTTTCTCTGGTTTTGGAATAAACTAGTCTCTTTATCCATATCTGTATATAATTTAATGGATACCCACAGTTGAAAAGTTAATTCTATTTGTGAACATTATTTCTCCATTCTCTCCCTTTTGTCTCCATCCGTACTTATGCTACCCTAGTTCAGTCCTCATCACCATTGCCTGAATGAGAGCAAACTCCTTTTACATACTTTCCTTGTTTCTAGTTTTACTTCAAGCCCCCTCTAATATATTCTCAACACCAAAGTGATCTAATTGAACACAGACCAAATCATCCCCTTGCTTATCTTTGTCTATTTTCCATCACCTATAGGACAAAATCCAAGTTAATCTTTTGCATGGTTAAAAAATGTCCTTCACAATTTAGCTTCTACACTCATATTTTTTTAAGTTTATTTATTTATTTTGAGAGAGAGAGACAGAGAGAGAGAGAGAATGCACACACATATGAGTAGGGGAGGGGCAGAGAGAGAGAGGGAGAGAGAGGAGAGATTCTCTCAAGCAGGCTCTGCACTGTCAGTGCAGAACCCAATGCAGGGTTGATCCCACGAACCCTGAGATCATGACCTGAGCCAAAATCAAGAACCAGACACTTAACAGACTGAGCCACCCAGGTGCCCTAGCTTTTACCCTCATCTTTCTCCATCATCTCCCATCATTCACTTCATAAAATGCAGAGCCACAGTAATAACAAACTGTTTATAATTGCCCTTGTATGAGACTTCTTGCATTCATGCCTATGCTCACTGATACCTCTGTCTAGAAACTCCAAATCACTCAGGCACTCTCATGCCCTTTCTTATCCTACTGATCTTCAAGACTCAGCTTCAAATGTCAGTGTCAGGAAGCCTTCCTTAACCATTCACTCCCCCTCCAAGCTGAACTAATTACCCCCTCTCTATATAACCACATATACTGTGCATCCTTGCTCTTGCATTTTGACTTGAAATTAACTGGTTGGTTGTACTAGCCCTCTAAAATGTACATCTCTCAAGGACAGGGGCTTAGTTTTATTTATCTGAAATCCCCAAATTCCAGCACTGTCCTTGGCAAAGAGTAAGCATTCCATCTATAAGAATTTATTTGATTATCTATATGCAGGGTATTTTATGAAATTACGAGAAAACTAGGAATATTCATGTTTTCCAAATCTGCAGCTAGCCTGAAGTCGATCTAATTCATTATATTTTATAATAAAGAGAAATAGTATAAATATCTTACCTTGTGGATTACACACAGTATTTGATTCTTAGCTTATTTTTCAATAGTTCTAAGCTATCCCTGAGAATATTTATACTACTATTGAAAATATCTACAACAAGGGGTGCCTGGGTGGCTCAGTTGGTTAAACATCCAGCTGCGGCTTAGGTTAGGCTTAGGTCATGATCTCAGGGCTCCTGGGTTCGAGCCCCGTGTCGGGCTCTGTGCTGACCGCTCAGAACCTGGAACCTGCTTCATGTTCTATGTCTCCCTCTCTCTCTGCCCCTCCTCTGCTCATGCTATCTCTCTCTGTCTCTCAAAAATAAATAAATATTTAAAAAAACTTTAAAAAGAAAAAAAGAAAATATCTACAACAAAATATTTATTCTGTAATTGAACTTGTTAAACCTACTTCTGCTTTGAAGTTCTACTGCGAGTTGTCTTTCAAGGTTTTCTCTAATTTCTCTCTCTCTATAGAGCTCCATTCGCATTTCCTTTTTTTCTTGTTGAATCTGCTTCTCCTGGATGTGAGCATTATCCAAAGCCACTTTCAGTAGGCCCTGTCAAAGTACGGAAAATGACATGCAGTTCATCTTATCTGTTTTAGTTTCTCAAATATGAAATAATTTATGTAGATGCTAATGTCTTGTATTACATTTATTTTGTTTATAGAAATATTGTTGACCTGAATGTTGGTCAACAGAGTCTCCACAGAGGACAAACTATCAGCAAAAATGAATTGTCCAGGGAATCCAGGAGGTAATGTCTGTCCAAGAGTCAACTGGATCTTGTCCAATGGTGACTTGATCATTGGAATTTGAAATGGTACCTCTTCTGCAAAACAAAAACAAAAACAAAGAAAAACAAACAAACAAAAACCCCGAAATTATTATCAGAAGGTTCATGAATTAACAGCTAAAAATTTTCTGTTTCCTTTACTTCTAATAGCATCTTACAAAGATTTTCTTTCTAAAACTAAATGATGGCAAACTCATAATAGGAAGTCATATGTATTGAGAAACCAGCTGCCTGTAGTTTCTCAAAATAAATGTTTCAGTAAATAATCAGTGCAAATGAAGCAACATTTACTGCCAAAGAGGCATGAGACTTGGAGAAAAATTATGATATGTTTATGAATGCCTATAAATTAAATAATCAGATCCTTCTTGTAATGCATACACTGCTTTTTTTTCATTTTCAAGTCTATCATCTCCATTCTTTAATAGCCGTACTGAAGTTTAATTTCCATACAATAAAATTCACCTATTTTAAGTGCACACTTCAAAGATTTTTAGTAAATTTACAGAGTTGTGGGACCATCATCACAAATCTATTTAGAACATCTTGATCACCCCCAAAATATCCCTCGTGCCCATTTACAGTTAATATCCTTTCCCATCCCCATCCCCTGGCAACAACTAATCTACTTTCGGCCTCTATAGGATTGCCTCTTCTGGATATTTTCCAAATAGAATTATATAATATGTAGTCATTTTGTCTGGCTTCTTTTATCATAATGTTTTTGAGGTTCATTCATGTAGTAGCATGTATCAGTGGTTTTTTCCTTTTTATTGCTGGAAAGTATTCCATTACATGGACATATTGATTTTTGTTTAATTATTCACTAGTTGACATGCTTTTGGATTATTTCCAGTGTTACCTTTTATTTTGAAGAATATTACTTATGAAAAAATATCAGTTGTGGTGTGAAAACACAAATTATATCTTTTCTCCTTATTTTTATATTATCTTCTCCCACATTATCCTTACTTTATCAAGATTCTCTCTTAGCTTCAGGTAAAGAGACACCAATAGAATTGTTGTTTAATGAGATGTTTTGGTTCTGGTTCCAGTAGGGACAGAAATATAGATTTATCATACAGTTAAATCTCATTTTTCAATTGCAAGAAGCCTATACATGTAGTGTGCAGAGCTTGAACCACACAGATTTCATAGTCATCATGGTTTGCTGATAGTGTGGAGCTTGATGCCAAGCTCGAACTTAGGAACTGTGGGATCATGACCTGAACCAAAATCAAGAGTCCAAGGCTTAACTGACTGAGCCACTCATGTGCCCCCCTTCTGGAAATTTTTAATGGGACAGCATTATCTCTGAATAAGATGTTTTTATTAGAGATCACCTTTACAATTTTTTTACAACTTGTAATTTTCTAAAGTCTACAGGGATAAAAAGTGCTAAGCAATTATTTTATAGAATTAACACTGTCATATTATTTGAATCCAAAATGTTATAAAAAGCATTTTATTGGTTGTAAATAATCCAATAAAATGTATAAGCTAGCCTGTTCATTTTCTTCTAATACAAGAAGGTATAATGAGCATATTCAGGTTTTTTTCATAAAACTTAAAAAATAAGATTTTTATTATAAATGCATGATTCATGTGTTTTGTACAACTCCCTGATGTAAAATTAACCCTGACCCCTTTCCTTCCTTCCTTTCTTCCTCCCTTCCTCCCTCCCTTCCTTCCTTCCTTCTTTCCTTTCCCACTTCCCTCCTTGCCAGTGGAAGTTTTGGTAGAGGTGAAGTATTCCAGAAGGAGTTAGCACATTATCACAAATTCTGTGATCTGTTTCAACTACAAGGTTTGAATATTTGAAATATGTCATTAAAAAACAATTCTGAAATATCTTTGGCAGCAGCTCTAATGCTTCTAAAGTACATTTCTCAACACCTAACCAAGCAATATTATGTTTTATTTGTATTGCTTAAAGTCTGTATTTAGGTAGCATTTTGTCTTCTGCGTGTGATCGCATTAAGTGGATAGAATAACTTCATAATGATTTATTGATAATAACTAGTGAGTTTCTATACCTTTGTATTGATGTCTAAAAATCTTAAAGTATGAATTTATGTAGCCTGAAAGATCTATTTTTACAAAATGAACTGCTACACGGTTAGAACATTGACATCCTACGATTCAGAGATAATATGTTTCCTTTGAATAAATATTTTGTATCAGGGGAAGAGTTATTAAAATTAATGGATTCCTTGTTATGTATCACTCTATGCACATGTAACCTCAGCGGTGAGAATCTGAGGGATATTCTACAAACAAGATACCCAAAAAAGAAAGCAATATATTCAGTATGCATAAAACAAAATTATAATTACATTAAAATTACCAGAAGTCTTTTATTTGGAGATGAAAGATATGCTATTAAATTGGCTGAAAGGAAAATTACTATTGACTATGAAGACAGGTTGCATGGTCTATGGTTTGTAATGTTGCTCTACAGTAGATTGAAATTTCAAAATAGCATTATTCTCCTTTAAAGAGATGGACACAGTTGAATTAGGTGTTGCTTGCTGCAGTGAGGATCAAATGCAAAAAGAATCATATTTCATAAGACCTGGTCAACATCAGGAAAATGAATAGAAATATAAGAGGTATGCAGGCAATGATTCATTTTGTTAATCTGGCCCAAGAGAAACACATAGAGACAGCACACAGATCTAAGCTTCTACCAAAAGACAAATAGGACACAGAAGGTGGGAATTGGGATGACAGTGTAGCAGGGGTCACATTGATTTTCAGCAGTAGTTTTCACACAGATGAAATAGCCCTGGACTCTATTTGGCCCATTGTTCATATCCTACCTGTCCCACAAGCAATAAATTTCCTAGTCCTAGAAAAGGGCAGTAAAGAAGAAGGATTCTACTTATGACTTCTTATGATTAAGTTTCTGTGCTAACCAAACATGCTTTTTCAGACTAAGGTCACATTGCATGCTAAGGACCGTAATGGCCAAAAGCTAGTCAAAGTGTATTATGTTTTGCTGTATATTAGTGAAAAGTGTCAAACCATTTGTCATGGTTTTTTCCCATTTAAATCATATATTACAAAAATGTGTAATAAATGCATTGGAAATATATTTCAATCTTGTAATAGGTTTTCACATCTGTATGACATCACCATTTTGCTCAGTTTGAATACATGCACTGTTATGTAGAAATTTATTCAGTAGCCTTGAGAAATCCTAACTGGCAATGAATTACATATGGACAAGTACTAGAACCATAGATTGTCAGTTAAATAAGAGCATCTCTTTGTAAGCCAGGGAGAAAATGTTTTGACTGAGCACTTTAAAAGGCTTGTGTTCAAATTTTATATATTTAAACCTTTAAAAACACACATTATGCAATAGTATAAACTAAAAGATAAAGAAAGAAAAACTGCTACCTAGCTGAGGACATAAGCAACCTCTTCATTTACTGAAGCAAAGTGGAGACCACTTTTATTGAGCCTGTTGGTCAAACTTGCCATACTTTGTAATAGCACTTGGGAATCCATTTGCAGAACCAGCTCTTAACTTGAATTTCTTCCTTAGGGCCCAGACGAATAGATGTAAAAAGTTGACAAAAACTTTATTTGTAGAAAAAAATAAAAACACACAGTAAATTCTCAGAATGAAAAAGTCCCCCTAAAAAATAAAGTCAAGGTTTCAAGAGACTTTCTATGTGAACATAGTGCTTATTTTCCCACTTTTTCATGGAGTTCAGTGTTTCCTCTTTCCTCTGGACTGAGGATTGTAATACAGGATAAGAAAATGAACACCACTGGGGTGCCTGGGTGGCTCAGTCAGTTAAATGGCTGATTTCAGCTCAGGTCATGATTTCGAGGTCTGTGAGTTCAAGCCCCACATCGGGCTCTGTGCTGATAGTTCAGAGCCTGGAGCCTGCTTCAGATTCTGTGGCTCCCTCTCTCTCTGCCCCTCCCCTGCTTTCTCTCTGTCTCTCTTTCTCTCAAAAATTATAAACATTAAAAAAATTAATTAAAAAAAAGAAAATAAACACCACTGACTCATTGAGCAGTGGAAAAATGCCGCCACCTGCCATCAGGTCATCAGTTTTTATTCTTTAACAAATAAATTACATTTCACAATTTCATTTGAGTGCTTTCCCCTAAATACATCTATCTCAAGAGACTTTCCTTTGTTGGTGCCATCAGTATTACATTTGGCACAAGCAAGACACCTTCTTCCCTCTTCCAAACTGAAGAACAATAACAATAAAATGACCAACTGCTGTGTAGTGATGTGACTTCCATTAATATAAAGAAGTGTTCTTGAGGTTCCGGAAGATGGCGGCGTAGGAGGACGCGGGGCTCACAACGCGTCCTGCCGATCACTTAGATTCCACCTACACCTGCCTAAAGAACCCAGAAAACCGCCAGAGGATTAGCAGAAGGGAGTCTCCGGAGTCAAGCGCAGACTAGAGGCCCACGGAAGAGGGTAGGAAGGGCGGTGAGGCTGTGCGCGCTCCACGGACTGGCGGGAGGGAGCCGGGGCGGAGGGGTGGCTCGCCGGCCAAGCAGAGCCCCCGAGTCTGGCTGGCAAAAGCGGAGGGGCCGGACAGACTGTGTTCCGACAGCAAGCGCGACTTAGCGTCTGGGAGGTCATAAGTTAACAGCTCTGCTCGGAAAGCAGGAAGGCTGGAGGACAAAGGGAGAGAGAGCTGCTGAGCCCCCGGACGGCAGAGCTCAGCTTGGCGGGGAACAAAGGCGCCAGCGCCATCTCCCCCGCCCATCCCCCAGTCAAAATCCCAAAGGGAACCAGTTCCTGCCAGGGAACTTGCTCGCTCCGCGCAAACACCCAACTCTGTGCTTCTGCGGAGCCAAACCTCCTGCAGCGGATCTGACTCCCTCCCGCTGCCACAGGGCTCCTCCTGGAGTGGATCACCTAAGGAGAAGCGAGCTAAGCCTGCCCCTCCACCCCCCGTGCACCTTGCCTACCCACCCCAGCTAATACGCCAGATCCCCAGCAACACAAGCCTGGCAGTGTGCAAGTAGCCCAGACGGGACACGCCACTCCACAGTGAATCCCGACCCTAGGAGAGGGGAAGAGAAGGCACACACCAGTCTGACTGTGGCCCCAGCAGTGGGCTGGGGGCAGACATCGGGTCGGACTGCGGCCCCGCCCACTAACTCCAGTTATACACCACAGCACAGGGGAAGTGCACTGCAGGTCCTCACCACGCAAGGGACTCTCCAAAATGACCAAACGGAAGAATTCCCCTCAGAAGAATCTCCAGGAAATAACAACAGCTAATGAACTGATCAAAAAGGATTTAAATAATATAACAGAAAGTGAATTTAGAATAATAGTCATAAAATTAATCGCTGGGCTTGAAAACAGTATACAGGACAGCAGAGAATCTCTTGCCACAAAGATCGAGGGACTAAGGAACAGTCACGAGGAGTTGAAAAACGCTTTAAACGAAATGCAAAACAAAATGGAATCCACGATGGCTCGGCTTGAAGAGGCAGAGGAGAGAATAGGTGAACTAGAAGATAAAGTTATGGAGAAAGAGGAAGCTGAAAGAAAGAGAGATAAAAAAATCCAGGAGTATGAGGGGAAAATTAGAGAACTAAGTGATACACTAAAAAAAAATAATATACGCATAAGTGGTATCCCAGAGGAGGAAGAGAGAGGGAAAGGTGCTGAAGGGGTACTTGAACAAATTATAGCTGAGAACTTCCCTGAACTGGGGAAGGAAAAAGGCATTGAAATCCAAGAGGCACAGAGAACTCCCTTCAGACGTAACTTGAATCGATCTTCTGCACGACATATCATAGTGAAACTGGCAAAATACAAGGATAAAGAGAAAATTCTGAAAGCAGCAAGGGATAAACGTGCCCTCACTTATAAAGGGAGACCTATAAGACTCGTGACTGATCTCTCCTTTGAAACTTGGCAGGCCAGAAAGGCTTGGCACGATATCTACAGTGTGCTAAACAGAAAAAATATGCAGCCGAGAATCCTTTATCCAGCAAGTCTGTCATTTAGAATAGAAGGAGAGATAAAGGTCTTCCCAAACAAACAAAAACTGAAGGAATTTGTCACCACGAAACCAGCCCTACAAGAGATCCTAAGGGGGATCCTGTGAGACAAAGTACCAGAGACATCACTACAAGCATAAAACATACAGACATCACAATGACTCTAAACCCATATCTTTCTATAATAACACTGAATGTAAATGGATTAAATGCGCCAACTAAAAGACATAGGGTATCAGAATGGATAAAAAAACAAGACCCATCTATTTGCTGTCTACAAGAGACTCATTTTAGATCTGAGGACACCTTTAGATTGAGAGTGAGGGGATGGAGAACTATTTATCATGCTCCTGGAAGCCAAAAGAAAGCTGGAGTAGCCATACTTATATCAGACAAACTAGACTTTAAATTAAAGGCTGTAACAAGAGATGAAGAAGGGCATTATATAATAATCACAGGGTCTATCCACCAGGAAGAGCTAACTATTATAAATGTCTATGCGCCAAATACCCGAGCCTCCAGATATATAAAACAATTACTCATAAACATAAGCAACCTTATTGATAAGAATGTGGTCATTGCAGGGGACTTTAACACCCCACTTACAGAAATGGATAGATCATCTAGACACACAGTCAATAAAGAAACAAGGGCCCTGAATGATACATTGGATCAGATGGACTTGACAGATATATTTAGAACTCTGCATCCCAAAGCAACAGAATATACTTTCTTCTCGAGTGCACATGGAACATTCTCCAAGATAGATCATATACTGGGTCACAAAACAGCCCTTCATAAGCAGACAAGAATTGAAATTATACCATGCATACTTTCAGACCACAATGCTATGAAGCTTGAAATCAACCACAGGAAAAAGTCTGGAAAACCTCCAAAAGCATGGAGGTTAAAGAACACCCTACTAACGAATGAGTGGGTCAACCAGGCAATTAGAGAAGAAATTAAAATATACATGGAAACAAACGAAAATGAAAATACAACAATCCAAATGCTTTGGGATGCAGCGAAGGCAGTCCTGAGAGGAAAATACATTGCAATCCAGGCCTATCTCAAGAAACAAGAAAAATCCCAAATACAAAATCTAACAGCACACCTAAAGGAAATAGAAGCAGAACAGCAAAGGCAGCCTAAACCCAGCAGAAGAAGAGAAATAATAAAGATCAGAGCAGAAATAAACAATATAGAATCTAAAAAAACTGTAGAGCAGATCAATGAAACCAAGAGTTGGTTTTTTGAAAAAATAAACAAAATTGACAAACCTCTAGCCAGGCTTCTCCAAAAGAAAAGGGAGATGACCCAAATAGATAAAATCATGAATGAAAATGGAATGATTACAACCAATCCCTCAGAGATACAAACAATTATCAGGGAATACTATGAAAAATTATATGCCAGCAAATTGGACAACCTGGAAGAAATGGACACATTTCTAAACACCCACACTCTTCCAAACCTCAATCAGGAGGAAATAGAAAGCTTGAACAGACCCATAACCAGCGAAGAAATTGAATCGGTTATCAAAAATCTCCCAACAAATAAGAGTCCAGGACCAGATGGCTTCCCAGGGGAGTTCTACCAGACATTTAAAGCAGAGATAATACCTATCCTTCTCAAGCTATTCCAAGAAATAGAAAGGGAAGGAAAACTTCCAGACTCATTCTATGAAGCCAGTATTACTTTGATTCCTAAACCAGACAGAGACCCAGTAAAAAAAGAGAACTACAGGCCAATATCCCTGATGAATATGGATGCAAAAATTCTCAATAAGATACTAGCAAATCGAATTCAACAGCATATAAAAAGAATTATTCACCATGATCAAGTGGGATTCATTCCTGGGATGCAGGGCTGGTTCAACATTCGCAAATCGATCAACGTGATACATCACATTAACAAAAAAGAAGAGAAGAACCATATGATCCTGTCAATCGATGCAGAAAAGGCCTTTGACAAAATCCAGCACCCTTTCTTAATAAAAACCCTTGAGAAAGTCGGGATAGAAGGAACATACTTAAAGATCATAAAGGCCATTTATGAAAAGCCCACAGCTAACATCATCCTCAACGGGGAAAAACTGAGAGCTTTTTCCCTGAGATCAGGAACACGACAGGGATGCCCACTGTCACTGCTGTTGTTTAATATAGTGCTGGAAGTTCTAGCATCAGCAATCAGACAACAAAGGGAAATCAAAGGCATCAAAATTGGCAAAGACGAAGTCAAGCTTTCGCTTTTTGCAGATGACATGATATTATACATGGAAAATCCGATAGACTCCACCAAAAGTCTGCTAGAACTGATACATGAATTCAGCAAGGTGGCAGGATACAAAATCAATGTGCAGAAATCAGTTGCATTCTTATACACTAACAATGAAGCAACAGAAAGACAAATGAAGAAACTGATCCCATTCACAATTGCACCAAGAAGCATAAAATACCTAGGAATAAATCTAACCAAAGATGTAAAAGATCTGTATGCTGAAAACTATAGAAAGCTTATGCAGGTAATTGAAGAAGATATAAAGAAATGGAAAGACATTCCCTGCTCATGGATTGGAAGAATAAATATTGTCAAAATGTCAATACTACCCAAAGCTATCTACACATTCAATGCAATCCCAATCAAAATTGCACCAGCATTCTTCTCGAAACTAGAACAAGCAATCCTAAAATTCATATGGAACCACAAAAGGCCCCGAATAGCCAAAGTAATTTTGAAGAAGAAGACCAAAGCAGGAGGCATCACAATCCCAGACTTTAGCCTCTACTACAAAGCTGTCATCATCAAGTCAGCATGGTATTGGCATAAAAACAGACACATAGACCAATGGAATAGAATAGAAACCCCAGAACTAGACCCACAAACGTATGGCCAACTCATCTTTGACAAAGCAGGAAAGAACATCCAATGGAAAAAAGACAGTCTCTTTAACAAATGGTGCTGGGAGAACTGGACAGCAACATGCAGAAGGTTGAAACTAAACCACTTTCTCACACCATTCACAAAAATAAACTCAAAATGGATAAAGGACCTGAATGTGAGACAGGAAACCATCAAAACCTTAGAGGAGAAAGCAGGAAAAGACCTCTCTGACCTCAGCCGTAGCAATCTCTTACTCGGCACATCCCCAAAGGCAAGGGAATTAAGAGCAAAAGTGAATTACTGGGACCTTATGAAGATAAAAAGCTTCTGCACAGCAAAGGAAACAACCAACAAAACTAAAAGGCAACCAATGGAATGGGAAAAGATATTTGCAAATGACACATCGGACAAAGGGCTAGTATCCAAAATCTATAAAGAGCTCATCAAACTCCACACCCGAAAAACAAATAACCCAGTGAAGAAATGGGCAGAAAACATGAATAGACACTTCTCTAAAGAAGACCTCCGGATGGCCAACAGGCACATGAAAAGATGTTCAACGTCGCTCCTTATCAGGGAAATACAAATCAAAACCACACTCAGATATCACCTCACGCCAGTCAGAGTGGCCAAAATGAAGAAATCAGGAGACTATAGATGCTGGAGAGGATGTGGAGAAACAGGAACCCTCTTGCACTGTTGGTGGGAATGCAAATTGGTGCAGCCGCTCTGGAAAGCAGTGTGGAGGTTCCTCAGAAAATTAAAAATAGACCTACCCTATGACCCAGCAATAGCACTGCTAGGAATTTATCCAAGGGATACAGGAGTACTGATGCATAGGGGCACCTGTACCCCAATGTTTATAGCGGCACTCTCAACAATAGCCAAATTATGGAAAGAGCCTAAATGTCCATCAACTGATGAATGGATAAAGAAATTGTGGTTTATATACACAATGGAATACTACGTGGCAATGAGAAAAAATGAAATATGGCCTTTTGTAGCAATGTGGATGGAACTGGAGAGTGTGATGCTGAGTGAAATAAGCCATACAGAGAAAGACAGATACCATATGGTTTCACTCTTATGTGGATCCTGAGAAACTTAACAGAAACCCATGGGGGAGGGGAAGGAAAAAAAAAAAAAGAGGTTAGAGTGGGAGAGAGCCAAAGCATAAGAGACTGTTAAAAACTGAGAACAGGGGCGCCTGGGTGGCGCAGTCGGTTAAGCGTCCGACTTCAGCCAGGTCACGATCTCGCGGTCCGTGAGTTCGAGCCCCGCGTCAGGCTCTGGGCTGATGGCTCGGAGCCTGGCACCTGTTTCCGATTCTGTGTCTCCCTCTCTCTCTGCCCCTCCCCCATTCATGCTCTGTCTCTCTCTGTCCCAAAAATAAATAAAAAACGTTGAAAAAAAAAATTAAAAAAAAAAAAAACTGAGAACAAATTGAGGGTTGATGGGGGGTGGGAGGGAGGGCAGGGTGGGTGATGGGTATTGAGGAGGGCACCTTTTGGGATGAGCACTGGGTGTTGTATGGAAACCAATTTGACAGTAAATTTCATATATTAAAAAATTAAAAATTAAAAAAATAAAATAAAATAAAGAAGTGTTCTTTATTAAACAGTGTTCTGAGTTGAATTGTGATTCAAATGTTGCCATCATCAAATATGGAAAACTAAATCTTGATCCTCATATTATTATATTTCTTTAGAGTGATGATAAAAGAAATAATACTGACAAATGAAAACAGAAAACTAGCAGCAAAAAAATGAAGGGTTACCAGGCTGAAAAAGTGAGATACAATACTTCTAAAACTAGTATGGCCCTAGTTTACTCTGGATCTTTGGATTAACAATTTGGCATAACAGATTCCTATATACATTATGAATTAGAAATAAATCATTTTTCAGATAAAATGTCATGCTAATAATAAATATTGTACACAGTGAAGGGTTGGAACAAGTATGATACCCAGTCCCTGTCATTTAGGAGCTGATACATTTTAAATAAATGTCAACAAGTTATAGAAGTAGACAATTAAGTGTAAAATCATGTGACATAGGTTGTTAAGGGCCTCTCATGGGAGAAATTACTGTAGTGTGGATTAAGCACTTAAAATAATCCATTCATTCTCTATCTGAAAAGTGTTCCCACTGTCATCAAAATACAGTCCCATGGACTTCCCCAAGATATTAGGTATGCCAACAATTTCCTTGCTCAAACTAGTGTTGAAAAACCTGTGTTAAACAATGATAAACAATTTTAATTAAAGCAAGGTTTAGCAGATAAATTACAGGGTGCTCAGTTAAATTTGAATTTCAGATAAACAGCAAATGGTTTTTCAACATAATTATGTCCAAAATATTCTATGGGACTTTGTTATACTAAAAAATAAATAATTCGTTGTTTATCTGAAATTCAAATTTCACTGGGTATGTTGTTTTCTTTTATTATTTGCTAAATCTATTAAAGCAGAACAACTCAGAGCCTTTAAAAAGCTAGTGCTGGTGCACCTGTGTGGCTCAGTCAGTTAAGTGTCCAACTTCGGCTCAGATCACGATCTCACAGTTTGTGGACTCGAGCCCCACATCAGGTTCTGTGCTGACAGCTTGGAGTCTGCCTCAGATTCTGTCTCTCCCTCTCTCTCTGCCCCTCCCCCACTTGCACTCTGTCTCTCTCTCAAAAACAAATAAACATTAATTTTTTAAAAGCTAGTTCTAAGTATTACCGTATATTACATGTTAATCTAGGCAGCTGAGAGTATAGTGATGAAGAGCAAAAGATACCAAAGCGTGGCTGTGTAGGTTTGAAACTCTGCTCTATAATTTGCAAGCCCCTGGGAAAGTAAACTTTTCTGTGCCCAATTTCCTCATCTGTAAAATTAGGACAATAATATTTATCTCATAAAGTTGTTATAAAGATTAATGAGCTACTATTTGTAAAGTTTGTAGAACAATCACGACCCAAAATGCAAAATAAGAGTTTGTTAGATAAATTAAATGGCAATTGAAAATTCCCAGGAGTGGGAGAGGAGCCTATAGTAAAATATTTGACCAGCTAAGCATCCATTAAGACCTCTTAAAACATGTGACAAGATCCTTTTTTAGGTAGTAGATGAGTCTGGTTTCACCCTAAATTAGGCCAGTATTACCTTCTCAGTTATCAAAGGTCTGAGGAGACTTCTTAAGTCAAGGTCAGTGGTTCTCAACTGAGAGTAATTTTGCAGCTCAAAGTACATTTGGTGATGGCTGGAGACATTTTTGCCAGTCAAAACTGAGGAAGTGTGGATATGGTCCTGCCATCTTTCTGCACTTAACTTCTACTAGAATGTTTAATAACTTAATAAGGTAATAATGTTAAATCAATGAATTAGAATTAACACAATACAAGGTATGTTTTAGAGTTAGTATGCATTTAATTTTGGGTCCCTGGCTTCAGTTCTTTGCTCAAGTGGCACCTTATTAGTGAAATCTACTGAACATCCTATTCAACATTGCAGTCTGCACCCTATTCTTACCCTCTTAACATGGTTTCTTTTTCATAGAATATTTATCACCATTTAATATACAATATAACTTACTTATTTACTATTTTTGTTACATATTGTATCTCACTACAATATATTCTTCATGAGAGTGGTAACTTTGTCTTAAAATTTTTCTCACTTGGTGTCTTCTCAGTATCTACAGTAGAAGCTATCCTGGGTCTACAATACATGTAATGACTTTGGATATGGAGACTGGTAATCTTAAAACTTGATGTAAGATTTCTAAACATCAGGTTGATTCCATTGTATCTTTCTATTCAAAATGACAAGATTGTACATGAATATATCATTTTAAAATATAGTTATAAGTATATAGTCAGAGAAAAGGAGAATGGGGAGGTGGAGATAAAGAGTTTCTGGTCAAATCTCAGCCTTTCCAATAAAATCAATGATTATTATACAGATATGACAAACTGAAATTTTGCAATTTTGAAAAATACTTGATAGAGTTGTCATAACGACATGTTATATACTGTATATTTATTGAACTTGTCTACATATCATAGTCCTTTGAGCAAAAAATAGTAAAATATAAATATTTCTGGCTCACACACAAACTTCCCCATCATCTTTGAGATGATGTATTATTGCATCAAAGATAAAGTGATCCTGACTAATTTTTTTTAAAGTAGATCTATATTTACTAGAGCCTAGAAATAAGTAAAAGTCTGAGGATACAGCATAGAAAGAAACTTTTTTAAAAATGGTTATTTATTTTTGAGAGAAAGAAATAGAGCAAGAGCTGGGAAGGGGCAGAGAGAGAGGGACACACAGAATCAGAAGCAGGCTCCAGGCTCTGAACTGTCAGCACAGAGCCCAGTGAGGGTATGGAACTCATGAACCCTGAGATCATGACCTGAGCCGAAGTCGGATGCTCAACTGACTGAGCCAACCATGCACCCATAGAAACTTTATACATAGACCAAAATTTGCTCTAAAAACTGAAAGACAGACAAAGATTTCTAATATAAACAACCAAACAGTATCAGAGGCATGTGCAAGTCCCTTCTCCAGAAAACCACCTTGGCTACTTCTGTGATAAAGGCTGCAGAGAGGAGAACACTAACCGAGTGGGAAGTAATAATTTAACAGTCTGGGTCAGAAATTGACAAACAAGAGGCAGGCATGGGAAAAGAGCTAAAGCGGGAAGGAGGCTGATGGCTTGTTTGTTTTTTTTTTTAAGTTTATTTTTTTCTTATTTTGAGAGAGATAGAGAGCCTAAGAGAGGGGGAGAGGCAGAGATGGAGGAAAAGAGAATCTGAAGCAGGCTTCACACTGATAGCACTGAGGGGCCCAATCTCAAGAACCATGAGATCAGAAAACTTAACTAAATGAGCCACCCAGGTCCCCAGGAAACTGATGTTTTAAAGAGGTATGTTTAGGGAAGATTGTGGGAAGGACATATATTTCCATCAATTAGCTGAACTTTCCACGTGATAATGTTTTATTATGCTGGCTTATCTTTAAAATGGCTTCAGGTTTTCAATATAACCCTGCTTTTACCCTTACTAGACCTTCAGTAATCTGGCTGACTGCAGAAGCTGTAAAGCAGATTTCTCACTTTGTTTTTCTGCCGGTCCCAGTAATTCATTTTTGCTTTTAATTCCCTTGCCTTTGGGGATGTGTCGGGAAATGTGCAATCCTTTCCATCAACCAGGAAAGAGACCTCTCTTCTTAATCTGGCACAAATCAGGAAGATAAATTTATTGCTCTGACCTGGAATTGCTTGTACTAACTTTATTTTTTTTTTTAATTTTTTTAACGTTTATTTATTTTTAAGACAGAGAGAGACAGAGCATGAACGGGGGAGGGGCAGAGAGAGAGGGAGACACAGAATCGGAAGCAGGCTCCAGGCTCTGAGCTATCAGCCCAGAGCCCGACGCGGGGCTCGAACTCACGGACCGCAAGATCGTGACCTGAGCTGGAGTCGGACGCTTAACCGACTGAGCCACCCAGGCGCCCCTGTACTAACTTTAAAATCACTGTTATTTCTTTGCTTTGCTTTGTGTGTGTGTGTGTGTGTGTGTGTGTACCTAGTTAACATATCTGAGTAGAGAGTATCAGTGGAAGGTACAAGGGAAGGGGATACTAATCCAGCATTTTAACAGAAATTGTTCTTAAACTTTATCATGCATCAGAATGTTCTGAAGGTGTTTTTTAAAAAGTTCCCAACTCCTGAAGTTTCTGATTCAGCAGGTCTAGGGTAGGGCCTGGCAACTTGAATTTCCGAGTACCTGATTGATAGTTGATATTGGTAGTTTGGGACCTCAGTTTGAGAAATCACTGGCCTATATAAAAGTCAGATTTTGCTACATTTAAAGATGATTAACATTGCCTCCTATGACAATATTTTTTAACTAGTCTGTACAATTTTAAGAAACTCTTTCAAAATGATAACTACTTTTAAGTATATATTTTCACAGCTTTCATAATTGCATGAAATTAAAGACACATCAACTAGCCTCCTCTACAGACCTGTAGATTCTAAAAATCAATTTACATTGCAATGAAAAGAAATGTATAATGGAATCTATTTGTAAACATTGAATCAGGAAACAAAAGAGTAAAAAATGTGAGTCTATACAGATAAAAGCAAAATTCTTTTCTAAGAATGAATTTAACATAAGGAATTGTTTAATAAGGAAAGCCACAGTTCTATGGATTAATTCTTAGATACTATTTCCTTCTATCCAAGAAAGGTGGAAAGTGGGTATTCTGGTGGGATTAAGATTAAAAATTAAAGATGATTCACAATCAGAATGACATTGTTGTTGAAAATGATGAGGGAGCATAAGGCAGGCTGAGGGCAAAGTACAAGCTAGCATATTACCCCCCCAGGTGGAATATGTGTGATGTTCCTCAGGCACTCCTGGCTGCCCAAGAACAAAAGAAAGGGGAAAACAAATGATTAACTAACAGAGATCAGTGTCAAGCAAGACATGAGTCTCCATCAGTTTACAAATATCTTAATAAAGTATAAGAAAAAAGGCAATCTTATCATTAGCTTAATCTCCAGAAGCCTATAGATTCAGTTTCCTGGAGCCCTAACATCACCTTCCCCTCCATAATGATGTTGGGAACAAAAGCAAGAAGGAAATAGCAGGTTAAATTAAATTTCCTTATAACCTGCAGCGCATTGACAAATACTTGAGGAAAACAGGGAGTATAATATTTCTCCAGGAACTCCCTAACATCCTACTGTGAATGCCTTACTAGAGGAAAAACCTTAGTTTAACAATAGCAAGGCCTCAGGTATCTTAGGAGTCCTCTTTAGCATATTAAAGTCCTTCTGGAAGCCTCCCTTTTGTCTTTACCTCCCTCCAACTCCGTAGTATATAACCAATCATTCTTCACCATCCCAGTGCAGCTCCTTCTTCCCATGGGTTCTGTCCCCATGCTTGAATAAAATCACCTTTTTGCACCAAAGACGTCTTCAAGAATTCTTTCTTGGCCATCAGCTCTGAACCCCACCATCACTCCAAAAACCCATCAGAAAACTTGGAAAGAAAGTCTATATAGCAGTTTATAATTTGTCACTTCCTATAAACTCATTAATAAGGAATGAATAGATATACAGGTTTAACATTTATAAAGATATCCTCACTAATAACTGCAATTATACCTATTTATAATCTGTGTATTTTCATATTTTTTTATTTTACCACCATACTGATGGTAGAAAATTAAGAATATTCTCTCTCACAGACAAACATGCACTGCATGAATGAACACACACACACACACACACACACACACACATTGGTGAGACTATATGCTGATTGTTCTGTATTAGGTAAGAAATAAGAAATTAAGTCACTAAGGCACCATATTTTTAATAATTTTTTTAATGAAATTATAAAATTTCCTAATAGATGAGTCTTGAAATCATAATAGCAACATTGTTGGAAACCTAGCCAGTTCAAAATGATGCCAATTGATTAATTATTTTACAAAGCTTAATTTTTTTAAATAAATTTTAATAGGGCAAATACTGTAATTTTAAAATTTTTCTTTCTTGTGTAATGTAGGCATTAAGACCATAAAATCTGTTGCTTCTCCTCTGAAAATCTCTAAAGTTTTATCAAGGAAATAGTCATCTATCAGTAATGCTCCATTCAACAACTTTCACAAAATGCACAATCCTACATTTGGATGTTGTCTCTTGCCATGAGAACTTACATCATGCACTGAACAAGCTCTTTTTTGTTAAAATAGTAATAAAAAATAATAATAATAATAATAATTTAGAAGATACAGCTGAGGGGAGAGGGGTAAACATCATCAGTAGAACATATTAATGTGCCATTTTGTTTCCTGTTTTAACATTGTTCTTACTCATTTTCATTTCTACTTAGTTTGTAGGGCTTATTTTGATTTTCCTCTCTTCTATTTCAATACCCATACCTAATTTAATGACTTATCAGAAACAGTGGGTACTTGGAGTGCATGATATCGTGGTATAAATTAAAATGAGTTTACAGACTTGTAAATTGAAAAGCGTGGTAGTGATTTCCTCCAATAACTTCATTAGATAATTAAAGTTTGCCTGTGTGACAAAGAGAAATAACTTCAAAAAATCTCAATTGGAAATTTCACAAATGCATCCAACTTTAACTTCAATGGTTATTCAAGGGTTAATCACCAAATGACCCCACTTTCTTATTTTAACTCTTTATTTCCCTCAAATGTATGAGTCAGCTATTCTACTCATAACACAATGAGTATGACTGGATTTCTCTCCATCTTGGGATGTTACATCTCTAAACCTCAATGTACCTATTTGTAGAATAGGATGAACCACCTCACAGAGTATTTGTGGGAGGTTTAAGTTAGAAAACTATAGTGGAAGCACTTAGTACTGTACTTAGCTTTAGTAGAGCCTCAGTAAAAATTAGCTGGATCTGAAGCTATGTTGGCTTCAGGATGTTTAAGAAAAAAAAAACTGCATTGAATATACACTGATTTTCAGGTTTTCCCATGAAATTTCTTATTAATTTCTTGTACTAAATTGATTAAAGGACTTAGTTAATGTAGCAATTATTAAGGTTTTGTAAGTATGGTATTTTGTTTATTTTATTTTATTTTTTTATTAAATTTATTGTCAAATTGGTTTCCATACAACACCCAGTGCTCATCCTAACGGGTGCCCTCCTCAATGCCCATTACCCACTTTCCCCTCCCTCCCATACCCTATCAACCCTCAGTTTATTCTCAATTTTTAAGAGTCTCATGGTTTGGCTCCCTCCCTCTCTTTTTTTTTTCCTTCCCCTCCCCTATGGTCTTCTGTTAACTTTCTCAGGATCCACATAAGAGTGAAAACATATGGTATCTGGGACCTGAAAATGAGGCTTCTGTATACTTTAAATGTTTGGAAGGGCTGACAAAGTTTAAAAAGCTATGAGGTGTGATCAGTAGAATTTTGCTAATCACAGAGCCCACATTCTAGGCAAAAGTGGGAAGATAACATGTACTGTAAGTATCCAGATAAGAAAGTATCTTCTAGGAAGTTGTAGCTGAGGCAATAAAGCAATATACACTATTATTCAAATTTAAATAGCATTATTTCATTGCTTTTACACTCTGATAGTTTTTCTTAAAACATCAGACTGTTTCAGAGACAGTGTTAGGTAAAGTTAGATGATTTCTTGGTTTATTAGTAAGTTCTCTCAAGAATCTGTGATACAGATTGTACTTGAGAATTTCTTGGTAATAGATTCCCCCTTTTGCCTAGAATGCCCAGTTATTCATATTTCTTGCCAAGATTCTTAAACACTATGATAAATAGTTTCAGGTCTTAAAAAAACTAGAATCCTCTTCAGAGCATTAAATTATAGAAACTTAAAAAATAAAAATGAGGTGAGCTGGTTACCCACATAAATTGATCCTTTGGATTAGAAATAATCATTACCATAGTTGGAAATATTTTAATATTGGATTTGTGAAGGAAATTTTAGTTTCTCACATTTTAAGGTTTTGGAAAGTAGGAGATAGACTTGAGTAGTTCTAGTATTTCCACAGAAGCATGTGATTAAATGCTCAATATGTGGGGGCTTATGATGATTTCCTTAATAAAACAATACTAGAAATATAACTGTTCCATATAGTAAGGAAGAAAGTCTGTCCTTAGGTCAGGTCATGATCTCACAGTCTGTGACTTCAAGCCCCACTTAGGGCTCTGTGCTGACAGCTCAGAACATGGAGCCTTCTTCAGATTTTGTGTCTCCCTTTCTCTCTCTGCCCCCTCCACCACTTGTGCTCTCTCTCTCTCTCTCGCTCTCTCGCTCTCTCTTTCTCTCAAAAATAAATAAATAAACATTTTTTTAAATAAAAATAAATAAAAACAGAACTGGAACTCTGACAATGTCTTTTTTTCCTCTATATCTCCTACCCTTTCCAAATATAGCATTCTATCACCACTATTCCCAGATGAAGAGAAAAACAAAGCATCCATGACTTATTTTTATAATAATTTCACAATCTGCATGTTTACACAATCTTGCCAGTTGCATATAATGAAAATAAATGGGTAGTTTACTGTTTATATAGCATGAATACTTCTATAAGGTTGAAATTAGGATCAACAAAATAAAAACTAGATTTGTAAACCTCCATAAGAGGCAAATGAGACTGACTTCTAGTCATTCTTGTTAGCAGGACAACTAAATACTCTAAGATAAATAGGTGTTCTAAGCATTTTTTGTCAAGCATTCTTGATTGTTTTGGTGAGCACAATATCATACTAAGCACTATATAATGATGATAATAATAATAATAATAAGTGCCAAGCATTATGCTAAGCACTTTACATTTATCATCTCATTTAATCCTCATAACAACAACATAAGATTGGTACTATTATTCCCCATTTTTTCAGCTGAGGAAAAGACTTTGAGAGATTAAAACACTTGATCAAACCACACAGCAAAGCTGTGTGAAGTAAATGCAGTTCTGTTTGACTCTATATTGAGCTTTTAACAACTGTCTCTTAATACACAGCATAATGCTTGGCTTATGGTACACTGAACTAATGTGTCAACATTTTACAAACCCATAAAGTCATACTTTGAAAAAGAACAGACACTAAGACAATGAGGTTTTTAAATTTCCTTACAGTAAAGATTCTCAGTCATGATGGTTGATAGGGACATACCTAATCTACATGTCTAAGTAGGTGAATGGGATCCAGGAAGCCAAAATATAAGACCCATCAGGTTTAGCTATATCTAGCAGCATATGCATTTATTTTCTTAAATGTAAAATTCACTTTTCCACAAAATAAGCAATGTCATGAAAAAACATGGCTTAAAGTTTTGTAAATGCTGCATTTCAATATTATGGTGTCAGTCTTCACTCTTTGACAAGGCTGTCAATCAAATAGCAATCTAGTTTTGTAAGACTTTAAACAAAGATCAAAGCACTGATACTGCTGTGTTAACATTATCTTCACAGTTAAACACTTTAATACTGCAGCATCAATATAAACTTCAAACTATTCTTTCAAAGCAAACAAAATAGTACTAACTTTAATATCTCTCCTCCGCACAGAAATCATAATTTTTATAACTACTTCAGGTATTTGTGAAATAGTTGCTTGAATTTATAATTATAAGGAATTGTAATATAGAAAGCCTCTTCAGTGTTTATCTTTAAATTTTTTGTATATTTTGTTTAGCGATGAGATAATCCAGTTAAACATGAAATATTATTATTTTAATTGTTACTTTAGATCAAGCACAAATGAAGAGCATCCTAAAGTCAATTTAATAAGTGAATAAATTCAACAAACAAAAGCAGTTTACATACATTAGCAGCCTCAGCATCAAATTGACTTGTAAGCAAAACTGAACTCAAGTCCTAGCTACTATGTGACTACAACACTTCATT
Source organism: Panthera uncia (assembly GCF_023721935.1). NCBI lineage: Eukaryota > Metazoa > Chordata > Mammalia > Carnivora > Felidae > Panthera > Panthera uncia. The sequence continues at coordinate 69,231,624 of NC_064817.1, read as the reverse complement.
TTAAGTAAGCCATATAACATTTCTATGATGCCCATATAAAAAGACCATGACTACTTTTGTTATGTTTTTCAAAAGTGTTACCTAGTAAATATCAGTATAAACACAAAAATTAAATAGTTAATATATGGGATATAAGCATGCACCAATGTTATATATTAAGGTATCAATGCTTGAGGACATTAGTCTTTCCCAGAGAATTATGCACTGAACACTTTACAAAGTTCTCTGTATTTATCTAGCATTTGGTGAGTACAATTAGGGGATATGACTGTATCAGGCACTAACACTTCAACAGAAAATAAAGACATAGTCTTCAAATAATGTCTTATATTTTAGTTGCTTTTATTATTAGACCCCCAGAATATCCCAGAATTAAAAAAAAATACTGAATCAATTATTTGTACATAGTTAAATTATGCCTCAAAATGTGTTATTTTTCTCTGAGGAAAAAAAGGTATTTGGCCACATTTGATACTTTTACCTTGTCACCTGACCTAGTGATTAGAAACTGTCAGTTGAGATATACTCTTTTACCATCTCTAACTAAAGGAATTGATGCATTTATAAATGTACCATTTACTTTCATATACCATTTGTGGGTGAGATTTGGACAGGGAGAAAAGGGATAACTTTGTTTTATGTTTGCAATTGGCTAGAAAAAACAGGTTAATCTGATATGGGAAAGGCATAGGCAATTCAAGTGAATTGGTTACAAACACCTCAAGTCATGTTTCTTCAAAAGATGTTCTGAAGCTAAGGGACTGGCATTTGGGAATTCTTTGACACCTTGAAGTTAGGATTCTTCTTAGGGCTCCACAGTTTCCTTAGAGCCAACAATGGCTCTCCATAATAATTTTGCTGTGAAAATGTAGCCACCCGCATGAATATATGGGCATATTAGTGCTTGAGTGAAAAAATAAGTGAGTGGCGAATATATAATCACTGATGAGTGTATGTTTGTATGTATCCATGTGCTTTAAAATTCTGGGTGACTTTACTGAACATTCCCCATGTAAAATGAAGGCAGACTAAAGGGTAATTGTAATTATAGTTTTCTACTACTGGAATATCTGAGGAATCTCACAGAGCTTCTGGTATCATTTTGAGTGCCCAAATCAGTACAGTATCTTGTCATTAAAATAATAAATGTGACCCTTAATGTGAAATGACTTTACCCCAATCTACCCTGATACTGCCAAAAATATGAGAATGTCTATGCCCTTAATTTCTATATGAGTATATGACTATATTCCTACATGATTATAGAGATATGCTCGTATAAATTAAAAAACACAAACTAATATTACAATACTCCAACTTACCTCAAATGAGTTAATAATGTACAGACCCTTAATTTTTTCTAAAAATTAGTCAGAAAATATTAAAAATAATTTTATTTTAAGATATATTGATTTATCATCTAATTCCATTTATCATAAAGCTATGAATCCTCTGCAAGATCAATTATTTTCTTTTTTAAAATTTTTTAAATGTTTATTTATTTTTGAGAGAGAGAGAGAGAGCAAGCAGGGAAGAGGCAGAGAGAGAGAGGGAGACACAAAATCCAAATCAGGCTCCAAGATCTGAGCTGTCAGCACATATCCTGATGCAGAGCTCAAACCCATAAACTGCAAGATCATGACCTGAGCTGAAGTCGGATGCTTACCATCAGAGCCACCCAGGTGCTCCAAGATCAATTATTTTCAAATAATTGAAAGCAAATTCTAGATTGTACTGAAATTTGCTTACACATAAGAAGACACAATTAGAAAAACATGGACTGTAAACACAACTGACAGTTTTCAATTTTTGACCTAGAATGAATTTTAAAAACTTGTATCCTGAAATAGGGAAGGTAAATATAATTTTGGAAGCTGACATTACTAATCATGAAATTCTGTTTAACACAATATTTTTATCTTGATGTTATATTGATAATTAATTAGTGTTACAAAAATACTATTAACCACTTTAGAAAAATCAAACTTGGTGAGATAATTCATGTTTAAGTTTGGCTTCAAGCAGTGAATGATCTGTCACTTTGAAATACTATTCCAGGGAGGGAGGAGGAGGGGAGGGGGGAAAAAAGAAATACTATTTCATATACTACCCTACATGGAAAATATTTGTTACCTATTATAGTAATAATAGAGCCAATTCTTAATGACTGATAAAAAGAGAAGGTGCCAAGGAAAGAAAAATCCAATACAAGGAATAATCCAAAGTAGCACATTCTTTTGATTGTGAAACGTATTATATGATTTTAATATAATTTTCCTTTCTAATTTGCCACTTAAAAACAGTGTTTTGATCACATTAGTCTAAGACCTATAAAATAAATTACTAACCCTTTACCCTGAAAATCTTGACACTCAACAACTGGATCCCACTGATTTTTTCCTGCATTTCATCTACAAGTCTCTAAAGGGTGAACCCTGAATATATTTTATAGTCCAGCAGTCTGCTATAGGGCAATCTCACACCTGGGGTCAAATTTTGGTGTAATGCTTATTATCTGTGTCGAAGTTGCCAAATTGCCAAATCTTTTTCTTCACTAATATTCTTAACTAGTTATTTGAACAGAACCCATCTATTAAGTGTTTTGTGTTATTTGTTGACCACTTAATTCATTCAATGTAGATACATATAATTCACTAACTAACTTGCTTAAGCTACTCCCCGCTTCCTCCAGTTGGGCCTGACTCAGACCTAGCACTGCAGATTTCTCCACCAGAACACTGGTGCAAAACTTTTCCAACACTGTATCTCCCAACTCCCACCTCCAAGGGAGGACGTGTGCACCTCACTGAAACTGCACCCCCCCACCACCAGTGCATGCTTTTCGGGATGGTTCACCCAATCCTGGTTTCTGCAGCAGAGGTGTGTCCCCTGTGGAAGAGAACCTCCAGGCACAATTTACGGTCACCACGCCCCTGCCCACACCTATGTTATGGGGCAATCATGTCTTGCCCTGGTTTTGTCAGTAGCTGTGCATCTCCTATGGAAGAGGACCACCACTGCCTTGTTAAAAATGTATACCCTGCCTACAATGTTCAAGACCAAGAGATATAGCTGATTTTCCTACAACAGAGAAACAGACACAGAGAGTTAAGCAAAATGAGGGGACTAAGGAATACGCCCCCCAAAAAAGAACAGGACAAAATCACAGCAAGAGACCTCAGCAAAGTGGAGATAAGTAACGTGCCTGATAGAGAATTTAAAGTAATGATCATAAAGGTACTCACTGGATGTGTGAAAACAGAGGACATCAGTTAGGCCCTTAACACAGATATAAAAAAAGAACGAATTAGAGATGAAGAACACAATAATTGAAATTAAAAACACACTAGATTGAATAAAGAGTAGGCTAGAAGAAGCAGAAGAACAAATAAGTGACCTTGAGAAACAGAGTAATAAAAAATTAATCAAGCTGAGCAGGTGAGAGAAAAAATATGCAAAATGATAATATACTTAGGGAACTCAGTGACATCATCAAACATAATAACATGTGAATTGTGGGGATCCCAGAAGAAAAAGAGAGAAAAAGGGACAGAAAATTTAGTTGAAGAAATCATAGCAGAAAACTTCCCAAATTTGGAGGAGGAAACAGAAATTCAGATTTAGGAGAGACAGAGATGTCCCAACAAATCCAACCCAAGGAGGTACACAAGACACATAATAGTGGCAAAAATCAGTGATAAATAAAGAATTATAAAAGCACCTAGAGAAAGAAGACAGTTGCATACAAATTAAACCCCATAAGGCTATCACTGGATTTTTCAACAGAAATATTAGGCCATAAGGGAATGGCATGATATATTAAAACTGCTAAAAGTAAAAAAAAAAAAAAAAACCTGCAACCAGAAATACTCTATCCAGCAAGGCTGTCATTCAGAATATAAGGAGATAGAAAGAGTTTCCCAGACAAACAAAAGAAAGGAATTCATGACCACTAAACCATCCCTACAAGAAATGTTAAAGGGCATTCTGTGAGTGAAAAAGAAACACCATAAATAAGAAGAAAAGTAGGAAGAACAAAAGCAGTAAAATAAGTATATCTTTAAAAATCAGTCAAGGAACTCATAAAATAAAAGGAAGTAAGTGTGACACCACATAACCTAAAATGTGAGGAGGAGAGGAGTAAAGAATGGGTTCAAACTTAAGCACCTATCAACTTAAGATAGACTACTGTACCCACCCAAAAAAGATAGACTACTATACCCAAAAGACATTATGTACAAACCTAATAGTAACTAAACCAGTAGTAGATATGCAAAGAATAAAGAGAAAGGAATCCAAGTATATCACTAAAGAAAGCCAATTTATAGTGAGAGAAGAGAGCAAGGGAAAAAAGGAACAGTGAAGTTTCACAAAAACAAACACAAAACAAATACGAATGGTTTATCAATAGTTACTTTGAATGTAAATGGACTAAATGCTCTAATAAAAAGACATAGGGTGATGGAATGGATAATAAAACAAGAACCATCTATATGCTGCCTACAGGGGACTCACTTCAGACTTAAAGATACATGTAGATTGAAAGTGAGGGGATGGAGAAACATTTATGATGCAAATGGATGTGAAAAGAAAGCCAGGGTAGCAATACTTATATCAGACAAAATTAACTTAAGAACATAGACTATAGCAAAAGACAAAGAAGAACACTATATAATCATTAACAGGACAATTCAACAAGAAGACATAACATTGTAAATATTTTTGCACCCAACATTAAACACCCAAATACATAAAACAGCTAATAACAAATTTAAAGGAACTAATAGGCAGTAATACAATAAGAGTAGGGAACTTTAACACGACTCTTACATCAATGGACAGATCATCAAAATAAAATCAACAAGGAATGCACTTGTCATGACGAGCACTGGGTGATGTAAAGAATTGTTGAATCATGTTATTCTACACCTGAAATGAATATAACACTGTATGTTAACTACACTGGAATTTAAATTTAAAAAATCAAGAAGAAAACAGTGTCTTTGATGACACATCCGGCCAGATGGATTTAATAGATATATTCAGAACATTCCATCTTAAATAGCAGAATATGCATTCCTTTCAAGTGCACGTGGATCATTCTCCAGAATTGTTCACATATTAGGTCACAAAACAATGAATGGGACAACCAAGAAGTCAAAGAAAAAAATTAAAAAATATGAAAATAAATTAAAATGAAATTACAAGTCTGCAAAATATTTGGGATGCAGCAAAAGCATTTCTAAGACAAAAGTTTGTAGCAATACAGGACTACCTCAAGAAGCAAGAAAAATCTCAACTAAATGACCTAAACTTACACCTAAAGTAGCTAGAAGAAGAACAGATAAAACACAAATGAGCACAAAGAAGGAAATAGAAGATTAGAGCAGAAGTAAATGGTATAGAAACTAACAAAACAACACAATAGAACAGAACAATGAAACCAGGAGCTGGTTCTTTAAAAAAAATCAACAAAATTGAAAAACCTATCAGCTAGACTGATTAAAAAAAGGAGAGAGAGAGAGAGAGAGAGAGAGAGGGAACTCAAATAAACAAAATCAGAAACAAAATGAGAAATAACAACCAACACATAAATACAATGGGTCGTAAGAGGATATTATATATATATATATATATATATACACCAAAAAATTGGGCAACCTAGAAGAAATGGATAAATTCCTAGAAACATATAACCTTCTGAGACAGAATCAAAACTAAATAGAAAATTTGAACAGGCCAATTATCAGCAATGACGTTGAATCAGTAATCCAAAAACCCCAACAAACCAAAGACCAGGACTAGTCAGCTTCACAGGTGAATTGTACTAAACATTTAAAGAAGAATTGATATCTATTCTTCTCCAAATTTTCCAAAATAATAGAAGAGAAAGGAAAACTTCCAAAGTCATTCTATGAGGCCAGCATTACCCTGATACCAAAACAAGATAAACAAACCACAAAAAAGAGAACTACAGGCCAATATCTCTGATGAACATAGCTGCAAAAGTTCTCAACAAAATATTAGCAAACTGAATCCAACAATACATTAAAAATTATTTACCATGATAAAGTGGAATTAATTCCTGGTATACAAGGTGGTTCATTATTCACAAATCAATCAATGTAATATATCACATCAATAAGAAAAACGATAAAAACCATATGATCATTTGAATAGATGATAGAAATAGAAATCATTTGACAATCTGAAACATCTTTCATGATAAAATTCCTCAACAAAGTAGGTCTAGAGGAAAATATATTTATGTAACAAAGGCTTTATATGAAAAACTCACAACTAACATTATATTCAGTGGCAAAAAACTAGGAACTTTCCCTCTAAACTCAGGAATAAGACAAGGATGTCTACTCACTGCTTTTATTTCATATAGTACTGAAGTCCTAGCCACAGCACTCAGAAAAGAAAAATAATAGGCATCCAAATTGGTAAGGAAGAAGTAAAACTATCATTATTTGCAGATGACATGATAGTATATATAGAAAACCTAAAAGACTCCACCAAAAGACTATTAAACTAATAAATGAATTTAGGAAAATCACAGAATACAAAATCAATGTACAAAAATCCATTGCATTTCTAGACACTAATAATGAAGCAGCAGAAAGAGAAATTAAGAAAACATTTACAACCGAATTTACATTATAATCCCATTTACAATTGCATTAAAAATAGTAAAGTATCTCAGAATAAATTTAAACAAAGAGGTGAAGGACCCATAGTCTGAAAACTATAACATTTTGATAAAAGAAATTGAAGTCAATGCAAACAAATGGAAAGACATTCCATGCACATGGATTATAAAAACAAATATTGCTAAAATGTCTATACTACCCAAAACAATCTACACATTTAATGCAATCCTTATAAAAATACCAGCAGCATTTTTCACAGACCAGAACAATAATCCTAAAATTTCTAGGGAACCACAAAAGACTCTGAATAGCCAAAGCAAACTTGAAAAAGAAGAACAAAGCTGGTGGTATCACAATTCCAGACTTCAAGTTATATTACAAAGGTGTAGTAGTAAAACTTACACAAAGGTGTGTAAGTATGTTACTTGCACAAAAATAGACACAAGGGCACCTGGGTAGTTCAGTTGGTTAAAGCACCCAACTTCAGCTTGGATCATGATCTTATGGTTTGTGGTTTGAGCCCCTCATTGGGCTCTGCGCTGACAGCTCAGAGCCTGGAGCTTGCTTCAGATTCTGTGTCTCTCTCTCTCCCTTTTTCCCGCCCCTGTTCAAGCTCTGTCTCTCTCTCTCTCTCAAAAAATAAACATTAAAAAAATTTTAAAAATAGACACATAAGTCTATACAACAGAATAAAGAGCCCGGAAATAAAACCACAGTTATATGGTCAATTGATATTCAACAAAGGAGCAAGAATATGCAATGTCAAAAATTCTCTTCAATAAATGGTATTGGGAAAACTGGTCAGCTACATGCAAAATAATGACACTGGACCACTTTCTTACACCAAACACAAAAATAAACTCAAAATGGATTAAAGATCTAAATGTGAGACTTGAAACCATAGAAATCCTAGAAAAGAGCACAGGCAGTAATTTCTCTCACATCAACCCTAGCAACATCTTTGTAAATATGTCTTCTAGGCCTGGGAAAGACAATAAAAGTAAACTATTTGGACTACAAGAGAATGAAAAACCTTCTGCACAGCAAATGAAATAATCAATAAAACTAAAGGAAGATCTAAATGGGAGAAAATATTTACAAATCACATATCTGATAAAGGGTTAGCATGCAAAATACATAAAGAACTTGTATAACTCAACACCAAAATATAATAATAATCCATTTAAGAATGGGCAGAAGACATGAACAGACATATCTCCAAGAAGACATATGGATGGCCAACAGATTCATGAAGAGATATTCAACATTACTCATCATCATAGAAATGCAAATCCAAGCCACAATGAGTATCACCTCACACCTGTCAGAATTACTAAAATCAACAACACAAGAAAAAACAGGTGTTGGCAAGGATGCCGAAGAAGGTAAAACCTCTTCCACTGTTGGGAATGCAAACTGGTTCAGCCACTGTGGAAAGCAGTATGGGAGTAACTCGAATAGTGAAAAATAGAACTACCCTATGATCCAGTAATTGCACTACTGGGTATTTACCCAAAAAATACAAAAACACTAATTCAAAGGGATACATGCACCTTTATGTTTATTGCAGAATTATTTATAATAGTCAAATTATGGAAGTAATCTAAGTAGAACCCATTGGTAAATGAATGGATAAACAACACACACACACACACACACACACACACACACACACGTATACATTCAGCCATAAAAAAGAATAAAATCTTGCCATTTGCAACAATATGGGTGGATCTAGAGAGTATAATGCTTAACAAATTAGCCAATCAGAGAAAGACAAACACCATATGATTTTACTCATACGTGGAATTTAAAAAAGAAAATAAGTGAGCAAAGGAAAAAAAGGAAACAAACTAAAAAAAATAGATTCTTTACTATGGAGAACAAACAGATGGTTACTAGAGGGCAGGTGGGTGGGGGCTATGTGAAATAGGTGAAGGGGATTAAGAACAGACTTATTTTTATTAGTCAGTACTATATGGAATTTTTGAATCACTATTTTGTAAAACTGAAATGAATACAACACTGTATGGTAACTACATTGAAATTTAAAAAAAAATGATACATATGGCCTAGACCACCTTAGTTAGCCTCAGAATCAAATTGGCCAAGGATAATTCACAGAGTAGCAAATAACAGAAAATGTCAAATTAAGAGTTGTCATCCAGTGGGGTGCCTGGGTGGCTCAGTTGGTTAAGCATCTGACTCTTCATTTTGGCTTAGGTCATGATCTCGTGGTTTGTGGTTTGGAGCCCCATGTTGGGCTCTGCAGCTTGTAGAATGTAGCCTGTTTGGGATTCTCTCTCTCCCTCTCTCTCTCTTCTTTTCCCCTGCTCACGCTGTCTCTGTCTCTCTTGAAATAAATAAACTTTAAAAAAAAAGACATTGCCTTAAAAAAAAAAAAAAGAGTTGACATTAGTGTGCTACCCTATAATTCAGTTAATAGTACCAGAAGGAAAATTCTCTAAAAGTTTGCACTCTAATTATTTATACAAATAGATTCTCAGAGTATCCACTCCCCTACATTTCTGGCAGGTGCTCTCCTTTTTTGCTTTCTAGGAAAAATGAAAATATAATTTGAATACTTAAGGTACATTCCTTTCTTTGTGACATTTTGCTTAAATTAGGGAGGAAGGAGAGAAATATATGCTTAAACAATGCCACAAGTAAAATACAAATTAGCAGCATTATCAGAAATAAATATTGCTTGTGAGGTTCTAGCCAATGAATTAATTTCTGTTCACATTTTATGCAACCTAAAAGTAGAAAAAGCACAGGAGTTCAGTGGTACTAATTTGCCCAAAATAGTGAAATTCTACAGTCAGTTAAATCCCTAATGTTAAATTAATTATTAAAGACAATTGTCCACTGCAATGATTCATTGGAAATAGGTCAAGTCTATAGAAGGTTAAACAACTGGTTTTATGAGGTATGGGTGATCTGTTTTAGGAAACATGTTTCTGTTACTTTACAAAATGAGGAGGGAGAGAGTTTAAATGTACCACTAGAATACATTACATCATACTGATCAGCTGCAATTGAGATATTGATTTGCCCATCAGCAGTTAATTTATTTCAAATGCACATATTAAGGATGTAGCCAAGACTCTGGAAAGAAGAACAATTTCTTGGACTCGAAATATTAAAATCTTGGTGGTAAAATAGATAGGGATGTTTGGAATTAGTAAAAGCAATTAATAAAAGAATATAATATAGAGTAAGTTCATGTGAATACCAGGAAAATCTGAGGAATTGGGCCTTGAAAAACTTATTAGCATCTCAGTAGGTAAAGGTGGAGTGTGAAGTTTTTCTAAATTTAGCCAATGGCATAAACAAAATAACAATGTGTAAGTCATTCAGGAAGAAATGTGTGGTGCACATTCAGAAAATAATTTTAATCTAACCTGGTGCAAAACCACAAGATAACACTGAAGATAGAATTTGAAGACTGGTGGTACAAACAGTGGTTTATTGGAGTTGGCCTCACACAAGCTTCTGAAAATGACTATTAGCATCTCTTATCAGGTCTGCATTCAGTGACATTACCTTGTTAGCTTGGAATTGGCCACATAAGGAGAATTCACACCATAGAATTTGTTAAATTCTGAAAATCAGGGCTATTGATTGATTGATTGATTGATAAACACTTCTCAGGACACTATTGTGTTTAAAAATTTGAATGCTACAGTCAGGAAAATATTTATCTTAGAAGACAAGTGTGAACAATGGAAGAATTTTAGCAGAGTAATGATATGACTTGAGAGTCATTTATCTAGAGCTCTACATTAAAGCCACAGACATGGAAAGGATTTCCAAGAGTAAGTATTTAGAGAAGGAAGAGCTCTGAGGAAAGAATGCTGTGAAATATTTAAACTTAAAGGAGGGAAAGGAGCTTACCAATGAAGTACAGAAAAAGAATAGCCAGAAATGAAACAGGAAGATCAAAATAGAGCCAATTCATAAAAGAAAGAAATATGTTTTTAAGACTGAAGTGCTAGTTGTAGAGGACATTAATTTCCAAGCATCCTTAAGATTTAGAAAAGGCCCTAGGTGGGAAAAAATAAGCAAAATGACATGCTATAGGTCATGTACTACTGTACATTTACTATATAACACATAGTTACACAGGTATTTTATGTATTGTGAAACAAAAGATTACTCTGGATCAAGTGCAAAATGGGTTTTCCTAGAATGTGACTAAGGTCTAGAATAATCTCATTTTAAATAGCAATGCATATATAAAAGAAATGGAAGAAAAGAGTAAACACTTCAAGATTCAGTGTCATCATGTTAAATACTATGTCTTAATTATGGTGCTGCTGTGGCTTTACTCTAGAATAATTCTTACTGTCACATGCTCTACTACTGACAGTGAGCCCTCACCAATATTTTTAAAGACTTATAATTGATATCTAACATGTGTATAGTACAAACCACTTTCATGTACATTATTTCATTTAACCTTCCTAACAACAGAGTGAAATGTAAGTTCCATTTTACCTATGAAGTAACCAAGGTTGAGAAGTACTAAGAAAAAAAAGAAAGAACAAAAGAAAGAAAGAAAAGAAAGAAAGAAAGAAAGAAAGAAAGAAGAAAGAAAGAAAGAAAGAAAGAAAGAAAGAAAGAAAGAAAGAAATACTAGGTGATTTATCCAACATCAAACATCTGGCAAGTGAAGAGTGTAGAACCATAACCCAGGCCTTCTCATTCCAAGTCCAGAATAATATTTTTCTGCAATATATGTTGTTTCACATCTTCCTTTGGTCTTAGTACTTATTTAACTACAAGGCCATGCTCTTTAATCTAATTAAACCTCAAATTAATGACTTGGTACACTTTCTTGATATGTGAAGAATAACTGATACATAGATTAGAATGTCTCCAGTGATTTGGGAATAAAACCTACTCCTTTCTATACACTTTTAAATTTATTTTTAATTTTTATTAGTTTCAGGTATACAACATAATGATTTGACAATTCTATCAGTTACGCTATGCTCACCACAAATTTAGCTAACATTTGTTACCACACAACACTATTGTAATACCATTGACATATTCCCTATGCTGTACTTTTTATCCAAATGACTTTTTCATTCAATAACTGGAAGCCTGTATCTACAACTCCTTTCACCCATTTTGCATATCTTCCCACAGCCCTGTCTTCTGACAATCACCAGTTTATTCTCTATATTTATGGGTATATTTCTGCTTTTTGTTAGTTTTGTGTTTTAGATTCCATATATAAATAAAATCAAATGGTATTTGTCTTACTATGACTTATTTCACATAGCATAATACCTTATAGGTCCATTCATGTTGGCTCAAATGGCAAGATATCATTCTTTTTTAAGTCTGAGTAATGTTCCCTTGTATGTATGTACAATGTATGCATTAGTCTCTAGATTATTTTGGCTAGTATGAATATTTTAACAATATTAATTCTTCCAAACTATGAGCATGGATGATCTTTCCATTTCTTTGTATTTTCTTCAATTTCTTGCATCAGTATCTTACAGTTTTCAGAGTACAGGTCTTTCACTTATTTAAGTTTATTCCTGGATATTTTATTATGTTGGTGCAATGTACACATGTAATTATAAATATGATTGTCTTCTTAATTTCTCTTTTGGTCGCTTTGTTATTAGTGTATAAAATGCAATTAATTTCTGTATATTGATTTTGTATCATGAAAATTTACTGATTTATTATTTCTAATAATTTTTGGTGGAATATGTAGGGTTTCCTCTATATACTACATGTTATCTGCAAATAGTGACAGGTTAATATCTTCCTTACCAATATGGATGCATGTAATTTCTTTTTCTTATCTAACTGCTGTCACTTAGCACTTCCAGTGCTGTGTTGAATAAAAATGATGAGAGTAGACAACATTGTCTTTTTCCTGATCTTAGAGGAAAAGCTCTGTTTTTCATCCATGAACATGATGTTAGCTCTCTGGGTTTCTCAGACATGGAGTTTATTATGTTCAGGCATATGCCCTCTAAGCCCACTTTGTTGAAAGTTTTTATTAAGAAGGTAAGTTGAATGTTCTCAAATGTTTTTTTTTCTTGCATCTACTGAGATGATGGTATGATTTTTACCCTTAAATTTGATAATATGGTGTGTTATGTTGATTGATTTATGAATATTGAACCATCCTTGCATCCCTGGTATAAATCCCACTTGATGGTGGTGAATGATATTTTCAATGTACTATTGGATACAGTTTTCTAATATCTTGTTGAAGAATTTTGCATGTAGGCTTATCAAGGATATTGGCCTGTAGTTTTCTTTTTTTGTGTGAGGTGTCTTTGTGTCATTTTTATATCAGGGTCATGCTAGTCTTCATTAGTCTAGACTTAACTCCTTTAACTTTTCTTTGAATGGGAAACTTTTTATCTCTCCTTCAAATCTGAGTGATAACCTTTCCAGTAAAATGTTCTTGTTTGCAGGTTTTTCCTTTCACTACTTTGAATATATAATGCCACTCCTTTCTGGCATGAAAAGTTTCGGCTGAAAAATCAGGGGATAGCCTATGGGTTTCCCCTTGCAGGTAACTTTGTTGCTTTTCTCTTGCTGGTATTAAAATTCTCTCTTGGGGCGCCTGGGTGGCTCAGTTGGTTGTGCTTCTGACATCGGCTCAATCCATGTTCTCACAGTTCGAGGTTCGAGCCCCGGGTCGGGATCTGTTCTGAGAGCTCAGAGCACGGAGCCTACTTTTGATTCTGTGTCTCCCTCTCTCTGGCCCTCCCCCGTTCATGCTCTGTCACACTCTCTCTCTCAAAAATAAATAAACATTAACAATTAATAAGAAAATAAAATTCTCTCTTTATCTTTTTTTTATCTTTAATGAATCACCTTTTTTAATATAAAATTTCCTGTCAAATTTGTTTCCATATAACACCAAGTGCTGCTCCCAACAGGTGCCCTCCTCAATACCCATCACCACCCCTCCCCTCCTACCACCCCTCATCAACCCTCAGTTTGCTCTCAGTTTTGAAGAGTTTTTTATGTTTTGGCTCCCTCCCTCTCTAACCTTTTTTTTTTTCCTTCCCCTCCCCCATGGTCTTCTGATAAGTTTCTCAGGATACACATAAGAGTGAAAACATATGGTATCTGTCTTTCTCTGTATGACTTATTTCACTTAGCGTAACACTCTCCAATTCCATCCACGTTGCTACAAAATGCCCTATTTCATTCTTTCTCATTTCCACTTAGTATTCCATTGTGTATATAAACCACAATTTCTTTATCCATTCATCAGTTGATGGACATTTAGGCTCTTTCCATAATTTGGCTATTGTTGAAAGTGCTGCTAAAAACATTAGGATACCAGTGCCCCTATGCATCAGCACTCCTGTATCCCTTGGGTAAATTCCTAGAAGTGCTACTGCTGGGTCATGGGGAATATCTATTTTTAATTTTTTGAGGAACCTCCACACTGTTTTCAAGAGTGGCTGCACCAGTTTGCATTCCACCAACAGTGCAAGAGGGTTCCCGTTTCTCCACATCCTCGCCAGCATCTATAGTCCCCTGATTTGTTCATTTTATCCACTCTGGCGTGAGTATGCTTTTGATTTGTGTTTCTCTGATGAGGAGTGATGTTGAGCATCTTTTCGTGTGCCTGTTGGCCATCCGGATGTCTTCTTTAGAGAGGTGTCTACTCATGTTTTCTACCCATTTCTTCACTAGATTATTTGTTTTTCCAGTGTGGGGTTTGGTGGGCTCTTTATAGATTTTGGATCCTAGCCCTTTGTCCGATATGTCATTTGCAAATATCTTTTGCCATTCCGTTGGTTGCCTTTTAGTTTTGTTGATTGTTAGCTTTGCAGTGCAGAAGGTTTTTATCTTCATAAGGTCCCAATAGTTCATTTTTGCTTTTAATTCCCTTGCCTTTGGGGATGTGTCAAGTAAGAAATTGCTGCAGCTGAGGTCAGAGAGGTATTTTCCTGCTTTCTCCTCTAGGGTTTTGATGGTTTCCTCTCTCACATTCAGGTCCTTTATCCATTTTGAGTTTATTTTTGTGAATGGTGTAAGAAAGGGGTCTAGTTTCATCCTTCTGCATGTTGCTGTCGAGTTCTCCCAGTACAATTTGTTAAAGAGACTATCTTTTTTCCATTGGATGTACTTTCCTGCTTTGTCAAAGATTAGTTGGCCATACTTTTGTGGGTCTAATTCTGGGGTTTCTATTCTACTCCATTCATCAATGTGTCTTTTTTTGTGCCAATACCATGCTGTCTTGATGATTACCGCTTTCTAGTAGAGGCTAAAGTCTGGGATTGTGATGCCTCCTGCTTTGGTCTTCTTCTTCAAAATTACTTTGGCTATTCAGGGTCTTTTGTGGTTCCATTCAAATTTTGGGATTGCTTGTTCTAGCTTTGAGAAGACTGCTGGTGCAACTTTTACTGGGATTGCATTTGAATGTATTGATTTCCTTGGGTAGTATTAACATTTTAACAATATTTATTCTTCCAATCCATGAGCACGGAGTGTTTTTCTATTTCTTTTTATCTTCAATTTCATTCATAAATTTTCTATAGTTTTCAGCGCGCAGATCTTTTATATCTTTGGTCAGGTTTATTTCTAGGTATTTTATGATTCTTGGTGCAATTGTGAAGGAGATCAGTTTCTTTATTTGTCTTTCTGTTGCTTCATGATTAGTGTATAAGAATGCAACTGATTTCTGTACATTCATTTTGTATCCTGCAACTTTGCTGAATTCATGTATCAGTTCTAGCAGACTTTGGGTGGAGTCTATAGGGTTTTCTGTAATTAATATCATGTCATCTGCAAAAAGTAAAAGCTTGATTTCATCATTACTAGTTTTGATGCCTTTGATTTCCTTTTGTTGTCTGATTGCTGATACTAGCACTTCCAACACTCTGTTAAACAACAATCGTGGACCCAGGGTTAGAGGAAGATAGCTGCGTAGGAGGACGCTGGGCTCACTGTGTGTCCTGTTGATCACTTAGATTCCACCTACACCAGCATAAATAACCCAGAAAACCACCGAAGACTAGCAGAACGGAGTCTCCGGAGCCAAGCACAGACGAGAGGCCCACAAAAGAGGGTAGGAAGGGCGGAGATGTGGTGCATGCTGCACAGACTGGCTGGAGGGAGCTGGGGTGGAGGGGCAGCCTGCCAGACAAGCAGAGCCCCTGAGTCTGGCTTGCAAAAGGGGAGGGGCCAGACGGAGTGTGTTCCCACAGCAAGTGCGACTTAGCATCTGGGAGGTCATAAGTTAACAGCTCTGCTCAAAAAGCGGGAAGGCTGGAGGACAAAGGGAGGGAGAGTTGCTGAGCCCCCAGATGACAGAGCTCAGTTTGGTGGGGAACAAAGGCGCTATCCAGCGCCATCTCCCTCGCCCATCCCCCAGCCAAAACCCCAAAGGGAACCGGTTCCTGCCAGGGAACTTGCTTGCTCTGAGAAAACACCCAAAGCTGTGCTTCAGGGGACCCACCCCTCTGGCAGCTGCTCTGACTCACTCCCGCTGCCACAGGGCCCCTCCTGAAGTGGATCACCTAATGAGAAGCGAGCTAAGCCAGCCCCTCTTGCCCCCGTGCACCTTGCCTACCCACCCCAGCTAATACGCCAGATCCCCAGCACCACAAGCCTGGCAGTGTGCAAGTAGCCCAGATGGGCTATGCCATCCCACAGTGAATCCCGCCCCTAGGAGAGGGGAAGAGAAGGCTCACACCAGTCTGACTGTGGCCCCAGCGGTGGGCTGGGGGCAGAAATCAGGTATGACTGCGGCCCCACCCACCAACTCCAGTTATACACCACAGCACAGGGGAAGTGCCCTGCAGGTCCCCACCACTCCAGGGACTATCCAAAATGACCAAACGGAAGAATTCCCCTCAGAAGAATCTCCAGGAAATAACAACAGCTAATGAACTGATCAAAAAGGATTTAAATAATATAACAGAAAGTGAATTTAGAATAATAGTCATAAAATTAATCGCTGGGCTTGAAAACAGTATAGAAGACAGCAGAGAATCTCTTGCTACAGAGATCCAGGGACTCAGGAACAGTCAGGAGGAGCTGAAAAACACTTTAAACGACATGCAAAACAAAATGGAAACGACCATGGCTCAGATTGAAGAGGCAGAGGAGAGAAGAGGTGAACTACAAGATAAAGTTATGGAAAAAGAGGAAGCTGAGAAAAAGAGAGATAAAAAAATCCAGGAGTATGAGGGGAAAATTAGAGAACTAAGTGATACACTAAAAAGAAATAATATACGCATAAGTGGTATCCCAGAGGAGGAAGAGAGAGGGAAAGGTGCTGAAGGGGTACTTGAAGAAGTAATAGCTGAGAACTTCCCTGAACTGGGGAAGGAAAAAGGCATTGAAATCCAAGAGGCACAGAGAACTCCCTTCAGCCGTAACTTGAATCTATCTTCTGCACGACATATCATAGTGAAACTGGCAAAATACAAGGATAAAGAGAAAATTCTGAAAGCAGCAAGGAGTAAACGTGCCCTCACATATAAAGGGAGACCTATAAGACTTGTGACTGATCTCTCTTTTGAAACTTGGCAGGCCAGAAAGGCTTGGCACGATATCTACAGTGTGCTAAACAGAAAAAATATGCAGCCGAGAATCCTTTATCCAGCAAGTCTGTCATTTAGAATAGAAGGAGACATAAAGGTCTTCCCAAACAAACAAAAACTGAAGGAATTTGTCACCACTAAACCAGCCCTACAAGAGATCCTAAGGGGGATCCTGTGAGACAAAGTACCAAAGATATCACTACAAGCATAAAACATACAGACATCACAATGACTCTAAACCCGTATCTTTCTATAATAACACTGAATGTAAATGGATCAAATGCGCCAACCAAAAGACATAGGGCATCAGAATGGATAAAAAAACAAGACCCATCTATTTGCTGTCTACAAGAGACTCATTTTAGACCTGAGGACACCTTCAGATTGAGAGTGAGGGGATGGAGAACTATTTATCATGCTACTGGAAGCCAAAAGAAAGCTGGAGTAGCCATACGTATATCACACAACTAGACTTTAAATTAAAGGGTGTAACAAGAGATGAAGAAGGGCATTACATAATAATTACAGGGTCTATCCATCAGGAAGAGCTAACAATTATAAATGTCTATGCGCCGAATACTGGAGCCCCCAAATATATAAAACAATTACTCACACACATAAGCAACCTTATTGATAAGAATGTGGTAATTGCAGGGGACTTTAATACTCCACTTACACCAATGGATAGATCATCTACACACACGGTCAATAAAGAAACAAGGACCCTGAATGATCCATTGGATCAGATGGACTTGACAGATATATTTAACACTCTGCATCCCAAAGCAACAAAATATACTTTCTTCTCGAGTGCACATGGAACATTCTCCAAGATAGATCATATACTGGGTCACAAAACAGCCCTTCATAAGTATACAAGAATTGAAATTATACCATGCATACTTTCAGACCACAATGCTATGAAGCTTGAAAGCAACCACAGGGAAAAGTCTGGAAAACCTCCAAAAGCATGGAGGTTAAAGTACACCCTACTAAAGGATGAGTGGGTCAACCAGGCAATTAGAGAAGAAATTATAAAATATATGGAAACAAATGAAAATGAAAATACTGCAATCCAAACGCTTTGGGACGCAGCGAAGGCATTCCTGAGAGGAAAATACATTGCAATCCAGGCCTATCTCAAGAAACAAGAAAAATCCCAAATACAAAATCTAACAGCACACCTAATGGAACTAGAAGCAGAAGAGCCAGGACAGCCTAAACCCAGCAGAAGAAGAGAAATAATAAAGATCAGAGCAGAAATAAACAATATAGAATCTAAAAACACTGTAGAGCAGATCAATGAAACCAAGAGTTGGTTTTTTGAAAAAATAAACAAAATTGACAAACCTCTAGCCAGGCTTCTCAAAAAGAAAAGGGAGATGACCCAAATAGATAAAATCATGAATGAAAATGGAATGATTACAACCAATCCCTCAGAGATACAAACAATTATCAAGGAATATTATGAAAAATTATATGCCAAAAAACTGGACAACCTGGAAGAAATGGACAAATTCCTATACACCCACACTCTTCCAGAACTCAATCAGGAGGAAATAGAAAGCTTGAACAGACCCATAACCAGGGAAGAAATTGAATCGGCTATCAAAAATCTCCCAACAAATAAGAGTCCAGGACCAGATGGCTTCCCAGGGGAGTTCTACCAGACGTTTAAAGCAGAGATAATACCTATCCTTCTCAAGCTATTCCAAGAAATAGAAAGGGAAGGAAAACTTCCAGACTCATTCTATGAAGCCAGTATTACTTTGATTCCTAGACAGAGACCCAGT
This sequence comes from Panthera uncia, assembly GCF_023721935.1. Classification (NCBI taxonomy): domain Eukaryota; kingdom Metazoa; phylum Chordata; class Mammalia; order Carnivora; family Felidae; genus Panthera; species Panthera uncia. Next base: position 69,212,622 of record NC_064817.1, on the reverse strand, counting down.
GAAAAAAGAGACTACAGGCCAATATCTCTGAAGAATATGGATGCAAAAATTCTCAATAAGATACTAGCAAATCGAATTCAACAGCATATAAAAAGAATAATTCACCATGATCACATGGGATTCATTCCTGGGATGCAGGGCTGGTTGAACATTCACAAATCGATCAACGTGATACATCATAGTAATAAAAGAAAAGATAAGAACCATATGATCCTATCAATCGATGCAGAAAAGGCCTTTGACAAAATTCAGCACCTTTCTTAAGAAAAACCCTTGAGAAAGTGGGGATAGAAAGAACATACTTAAACATCATAAAAGCCATTTATAAGAAGCCCACAGCTAACATCATCCTCAATGGGGAAAATCTGAGAGCTTTTTCCCTGGGATCAGGAACACGACAGGGATGTCCACTCACACCCCTGTTGTTTAACATAGTGTTGGAAGTTCTAGCATCTGCAATCAGACAACAAAAGGAAATCAAAGGCATCCAAATTGGCAAAGATGAAGTCAAGCTTTCGCTTTTTGCAGATGACATGATACTATACATGGAAAATCCGATAGACTCCACCAAAAGTCTGCTAGAACTGATACATGAATTCAGCAAAGTTGCAGGATACAAAATCAATGTACAGAAATCAGTTGCGTTCTTATACACTAATGATGAAGCAACAGAAAGACAAATAAACAAACTGATCCCATTCACAATTGCACCAAGAAGCATAAAATACCTAGGAATAAATCTAACCGACGATGTAAAAGATCTGTATGCTGAAAACTGTAGAAAGCTTATGAAGGTAACTGAAGAAGATATAAAGAAATGGAAAGACATTCCCCGCTCATGGATTGGAAGAATGAATATTGTCAAAATGTCAATACTACCCAAAGCTATCTACACTTTCAATGCAATCCCAATCAAAATTGCACCAGCATTCTTCTCGAAACTAGAACAAGCCATCCTAAAATTCATATGGAACCACAAAAGGCCCCGAATAGCCAAAGTCATTTTGAAGAAGAAGACCAAAGCAGGAGGCATCACAATCCCAGACTTTAGCCTCTACTACAAAGCTGTCATCATCAAGACAGCATGGTATTGGCACAAAAACAGACACACAGACCAATGGAATAGAATAGAAACCCCAGAACTAGACCCACAAATGTATGGCCAACTAATCTTTGACAAAGCAGGAAAGTACATCCAATGGAAAAAAAGACAGTCTGTTTAACAAATGGTGCTGGGAGAACTGGACAGCAACATGCAGAAGGTTGAAACTAGACCACTTTCTCACACCATTCACAAAAATAAACTCAAAATGGATAAAGGACCTGAATGTGAGACAGGAAACTATCAAAACCCTAGAGGTGAAAGCAGGAAAAGACCTCTCTGACCTCAGCCGTAGCAATCTTTTACTCGACACATCCCCAAAGGCAAGGGAATTAAAAGCAAAAATGAATTACTGGGACCTTATGAAGATAAAAAGCTTCTGCACAGCAAAGGAAACAACCAACAAAACTAAAAGGCAACCAACGGAATGGCAAAAGATATTTGCAAATGACATATCGGACAAAGGGCTAGTATCCAAAATCTATAAAGAGCTCACCAAACTCCACACCCGAAAAACAAATAACCCAGTGAAGAAATGGGCAGCAAACATGAATAGACACTTCTCTAAAGAAGACCTCCGGATGGCCAACAGGCACATGAAAAGATGCTCAACGTCGCTCCTTATCAGGGAAATACAAATCAAAACCACACTCAGATATCACCTTGTGGTTTATATACACAATGGAATACTACGTGGCAATGAGAAAGAATGAAATGTGGCCTTTTGTAGCAACGTGGATGGAACTGGAGAGTGTTATGCTAAGTGAAATAAGCCATACAGAAAAAGACAGATACCATATTGTTTCAGTCTTATGTGGATCCTGAGAAACTTAACAGAAACCCATGTGGGAGGGGAAGGAAAAAAAAAAGAGGTTAGAGTGGGAGAGAGCCAAAGCATAAGAGACTCTTAAAAACTGAGAACAAACTGAGGGTTGATGGGGGGTGGGAGGGAGCAGAGGGTAGGTGATGGGTATTGAGGAGGGCACCTTTTGGGATGAGCACTGGGTGTTGTATGGAAACCAATTTGACAATAAATTTCATATATTGGAAAAAAAATTAAAAAAAACAACAGCCGTGAGAGTGGACATCCCTGACGTGTTCCTGATCTCAGGGAGAAAGCTCTCAGGTTTTCCCCATTGAGGATGATATTAGCTGTGGGCATTGCATAAATGGCTTTGATGATGTTTAACTACGTTCCTTCCATCCTGACTTTCTCGTGGGTTTTTATTAAGAAAGGATGACGAATTTTGTCAAATGCTTTTCTGCATCAATTGACAGGGTCATATGGTTCTTATCTTTTCTTTTATTAACGTGATGTATGTCGTTGATTGATTTGTGAATGTTGAACCATCCCTGCAGCCCAGGAATGAATCCCACTTGATCATGGTGAATAATTCTTTTTATATGCTCTTGAATTCTTTTCGCTAGTAACTTGTTGAGAATTTTTGCATCCATATTCATCAGGGATATTGGCCTGTAGTTCTCTTTTTTTGATGGGTCTCTGTCTAGTTTAGGAAGTAAAGTAATGCTAGCTTCATGGAATGAGTCTGGAAATTTTCCTTCCCTTTCTATATTTTGGAACAGCTTGAGAAGGATAGGTATTATCTCGCTTTAAATCTCTGGTAGAATTCCCTTGGGAAGCCATCTGGTCCTGGACTCTTATTTGTTGGGAGATTTTTGATGACTGATTCAATTTCTTCACTGATTATGGGTCTGTTCAAGTTTTCTATTTCTTCATGTTTGAGTTTTGGAAGTGTGTGGGTGCTTAGGAATTTGTCCATTTCTTCCAGGTTGTCCAGTTTGTTGGCATATAATTTTTCATAGTATTCCCTCATAATTGCTTGTATTTCTGAGGGATTGGTTGTAATAATTCCATTTTCATTCATGATTTTATCTATTTGGTCATCTCCCTTTTCTTTTTGAGAAGCCTAGCTAGAGGTTTATCAATTTTGTTTATTTTTTCAAAAAAACAACTCTCTGTTTCATTGATCTGCTCTACAGTTTTTTAAGATTATATACTGTTTATTTCTGCTCTGATGTTTATTATTTCTCTTCTTCTGCTGGGTTTGGGGTGTCTTTGCTGTTCTGCTTCTATTTATTTAGGTGTGCTCTATTTGGGATGTGTTTGTATTTGGGATTTGTTTGTATTAGGTGTTTGTATTTGGGATTTTTCTTTTTCATGAAATAGGCCTGGATTGCAATGTATTTTCCTCTCAGGACTGCCTTCACTGCGTCCTAAAGAATTTGGATTGTTGTATTTTCATCTTCATTTGTTTCCATATATTTTATAATTTCTTCTCTAATTGCCTGGTTGACTCATTCATTCTTTAGTAGGGTGTTCTTTAACCTTCATGCTTTTGGAGGTTTTCCAGACTTTTTCCTGTGGTTAATTTCAAGCTTCATAACATTGTGGTCTGAAATTATGCCTGGTATGATCTCAATTTTTTCATAGTTATGAAGGGCTGTTTTGTGACCCAGTATGTGATCTATCTTGGAGAACGTTCCATGTGCACTTGAGAAGAAAATATATTCTGTTGCTTTGGGATGCAGAGTTCTAAATATATCTGTCAAGTCCATCTGATCCAATGTATCATTCAGGGCCCTTGTTTCTTTATTGAGTCTGTGTATAGATGATCTATCCTTTGGTGTAAGTGGAGTATTAAAGTCCCCTGCAATTACCACATTCTTATCAATAAGGTTGCTTATGTTTGTGATTGTTGTATATATTTGGGGGCTCCCATTTTTTGGTGCATAGACATTTATAATTGTTAGCTCTTCCTGATGGATAGACCCTGTAATTATTGTATAACGCCCTTCTTCATCTCTTGTTACTTCCTTTAATTTAAAGTCTAGTTTGTGTGATATAAGTATGGCTACTCCATCTTTCCTTTGACTTCCAGTAGCATGATAGATAGTTCTCCATCCCCTCACTTGCAATGTGAAGGTGTCCTCAGGTCTAAAATGAGTCTCTTGTAGACAGCCAATTGATGGGTATTTTTTTTTTCCATTCTGATACCCTATGTCTCTTGCTGGAGCTTTTATTCCATTTACATTCAGTGTTATTATTGAAAGATATGGGTTTAGAGTCATTGTGAAGTCTGTAGGTTTCATGCTTGTAGTGACGTCTCTGGTACTTTTTGGTCCTTGCAACATTTCACTCACAGAATCCCCCTTAGGATCTCTTGTAGTCCTGGTTTAGTCGTGATGAATTCCTTCAGCTTTCGTTTGTTTGGGAAAACCTTTATCTCTCCTATTCTGAATGACAGCCTTGCTGGATAAAGGATTCTCGGCTAAATACTTTTTCTGTTCATCACATTGAAGATTTCCTGCCATTCCTTTCTGGCCTGCCAAGTTTCAGTAGATATGTCTGCTACTACCCTTATGTCTCTACCTTTGTATATTAAGGTCCATTGATTCCAAGCTGCTTTTAGAATTTTCTCTTTATCCTTGTATTTTGCCAGTTTCCCTATGATATCTTGTGCAGAAGATCGATTCAAGTTACATGTGAAGGGAGTTCTCTGTGCATCTTGGATTTCAATGCCTTTTTCCTTCCCCAGATCAGGAAGTTCTCAGCTATGATTTGTTCAAGTACACCTTCAACCCTTTTCTCTCTCTCTTCGTCTTCTGGAATTCCTATGATATGGATATTGTTCCGATTGCATCACTTAGTTCTCTACTTCTTTCCTCATACTCCTGGATTTTTTTATTCTCTGTTTGCCCGCTTCCTCTTTTTCCATAATTTTATCTTCTAATTCACCTATTCTCTCTTCTGCCTCTTCAATCCATGCTATGGCGCCTCCATTGTATTTTGCACCTCATTTATAGCATTTTTTCACTCCTCATAACTATTTCTTAGTCCCTTGATCTCTGTAGCAATAGATTCTATCCTGTGCTCTATGCTTTTTTTTCAAGCCCAACAATTAATTTTTGACTCTTATTCTAAATTCTTGTTCTGTTATAGTGCTTACATCAGTTTTGATTAATTCGTTAGCTATCACTACTTCCTGGAGTTTCTTTTGAGGAGAATTCTTCCGTTTTGCCATTTTTTGTTAGTCCCTGTGGTGTCTCCAAACTGCATGGCACTTCCCCTGTGCTGCACTGAGTAACTTGTGTTGGTGGGCAGGGCCACAGCCAGACCCGATGTCTGGTCCCAGCCCACCTCCGGGGCTACAGTCAGACTGGTGCATACCTTATCTTCCTCTCTCCTAGGGGCAGGAATCACTGTGGAGTTGTGTGGTCATTGTCTGGGCTAGTTGCACACTGCCAGGCTTGTGGTGCTGCTTCTATGGGATCTGGTGTATTACAGGGATGGATCTGCAAAGTGCACAGGGGCGGGAGGGGCAGGCTTAGCTTGCTTTGCTGTCCCCTGTGGGAGGGGCCCTGAATAACTGGGAGGGAGGCAGGCCTGTTGGAAGGATGGATCCACAGAAGCCCAGCATTGGGCATTTTCATGGTGCAAGCAAGTTGGGTGATGGAAATTGGTTCCCTTTGGAATTTTGGCTGGGGGATAGGAGAGGAAAATGGTGGCTGCCAGCGCCTTAGTTCCCCCATGGAGCTGAGCTCTGTCTTCTGTGGCTCAATAACTCTCCCTCTTTGTGTCCTCTTGCCCTCCCCACTGTCTGAAAGCAGAGCTGTTGACTTTTAACATTCCAGATCTTAAGTCCTGCTGGCTGTCAGAACTCAGGGAATCCGGCCCCTTCCACTTTTGCAAGCCAGACTTTGGGGGCTCTGTCTTGCTGGGCTGGCTGCCCCTCCACTGCCTCAGCCCCCTCCTGCCAGTCTGTGTAGCACACACTGCCTCTCTGCCCTTCCTACCCTCTTTTGTGGGCCTCTTGTCTACTCTTGTCTCCAGAGAGTCTGTTCTGCTAGTCTTCTGGCGGTTTTCTGGGTTATTTAGGCAGATGTGGGCAGAATCTAAGTGATCAGCAGGGTGAGGTGAGCCCAGCGTCCTCCTACGTCACCATCTTCCCCCATAAATCTCTATTAACTTTTTATTTATTAAACTACCAATTGATTTCCATGAGGGAACATACTCTGTCTTACAGAAAATTTGTGCTAAAATTCTGTATAGAATAAAACAATAAGATAAGCAAGGAAATTACATAGTGTTTTCAATGCAGTATGTTGAGTACATATTTAATCAAAGTAGTGTGTTAGACATTAAAGTAGTTGGAATAATAATTGGCACTACAGTTTCTGTCTTCAGTAGCTCTCAATTTCTGTATCTGTTTCAGAACTGTGAAGATTAGATTTTCACATACTTTTTTCCTTTTATATTTTTCTCAATAGTGTCTATTTTGCAAAGATTTCAACAAAGAAATCCAAGAGAACAGATGTCTAATATGCGTTCTGTATTCACAGAGGTAAACCATTAGTCATGTCAAGGTTATTGAATTCAACCAAGATAAAGATTATAAATGTAGAGGACAGTTAATGCATTGATGAAAAAATATTGCATCTTCTTTTTTTACATTTTTTAATGTTTTTATTTTTTTTGAGAGAGAGACACAGAGAGAGCATGAGCAGGGGAGGGGCAGAGAGAGAAGGAGACACAAAATCTGTAGCTTCTCCTTGCTCTGAGCTGTCAGCACAGAGCCGGATGAGGGGCTCAAACCCACAAACTGTGAGATCATGACCTGAGCCAAAGTCAAACGCTCAACTTATTGAGCCACCCAGGTACTCCCAAAATTTTGTATCTTCACTTAATAAAGGCTAATCCAACTAGGGTATTAAGAAAATGTGGGATTTTTTATCTACCCAGGTTTTGGTTCTACATAGACGTTTACTGGGCACATTTATAGTAGCTAGATGATTTGATAGATGATTTCTTCAGAGTGGCTTTTAACCCTCAGTCAAGAAGTATATGTTAAGAGACACGTGGGTGGCTCAGCCGGTTAAGCATCTGATTCTTGGTTTCAGCTCAGGTCATTATCTCACGGTTCATGAGATCAAGCTCTGCATCATGATCTGTGGTGATAGCACGGAACCTACCTAGGATTCTCTCTCCCTCTCTCTGACCCTCCTCAAGTCTCTCTCTCTTTTTTTCTCTATCTCAAAAATAAATAAACTTCAAAAAAAGAGTCTCTTATGGCTAAAAAAATAAACATATGTTGAGCAATTTTGGATAATCTCTAGTTTCTTGCTCATTAATTTAATCTCATTTTTTCTTTATGGAGTTCACATAAAGTATGAAATAACTGTATATCTGAAGTCCTTAGGGATCTAAATCTATGGCTTCTGTTTCTGTGACTTTCTGTTGTGGTCTGATTCTATGGGTGTTTGAAGACTATTTTTCTTGTGAGCTCATATTTGGTGAAATTTAATTGTGAGACCTCAAGGGTCTAAACTGAAGATGCTTTTCTTCAGAAAAACAAAAACAAAAACTATACAAAAAACCTAAATAAACAAACAAAAAACTGTGTTTGTGCTAGGAGCTAGGTGGTGCTCCTGATAGGAAGATCCTGGCTTAATGTGAGATTCTCAATTTCAGTATCTTCACCTTACTTTATATTGATGGCAACCCAGCTTTCCTATTTATTTATTACTATTTAGAGCAACTTTCTTGAACTATTGGTTTCAATTCCATGCATTTTTTTTGCCTTTCATTATTCTTTATTCCCTTCCTCTTCTCCTTTCTCTCTATTTTATCTCTTCTTTTTTCTGGTTTACTAGGAATTACCCCTTGTGAGTCCAACAATGCATTAAAAAGCATGTTCCTTTAATGAAGACTTAATTATATTGTATCAAGAGAGCCTTCAGTGTATCTAACTTGATATTGTTGAAAGCCAACTTTCAATATGTATTCAATATGTGTGTCACTGTGAGTTTAAGCTCACTATATAACACATTTGTGCAAAATTTTAATTTACAGGATACCTACTAATATGCAAGAAAAATAGTTTTAAATATTCTAAAAACAATATTTCATATATCTATTAGAGACATTCATGTAAATGTAGACTCTTATGCTAAATTCTAAACTCACAGAAAACAGTCTCTATTTAAAGAATATATCACTTATTTCAATAGAATTATAGCAATATCTGTGAACTTACTTGAGGACAAGAATATCCTTCATCATAATATTTCCAACACTTGTATTAATGTAGGACACAGAAAACATTATTTATAAAAATACTTAATTGAAATCACAGTAGGGACCCAAATTATAATCCTGAGAAAAGTATGTATGTGTAAACTCTTTTATCTATTTTAACATTGCCTTATCAAATGCTATTTTGATTTTGATAACATTCAGTATTATAGTACTTTAACAAGATCAGCTCTGACCTGTTTTCATCTTTGAAATCATGAAGAGTTTTGTTTATGAAAACCTACACAGTAACTAATGTATGTAACTACACTTTCATTCATTAAAAAAACTTTTAAATTCTTACCTTTTTTAATGGTGTACATGTAAAATATGATTATCAAACAAATGCACCCATAATGAATAAATAAAAACATTTACAAAATTGTTTATTATTAGATTAACCTAAAACATTTTTTTAGTTTTAAAAATATATATCATCATTCTGTGATTATAGTAATTAACATGTGGTGCTTTTATCTCAACAAATAAATTCTAAAGGACAAGAATAACTAAATTAGAATAAATAAAAATACATTACTATGACTACATGATTGGTCAATGAAATTATAAATTGTTTTAAATCAGAATATATCAATTTTCTAATTATTAACAGCAGATTTTATCCTTGCATAACAAATATTGCTAGACTGATAAGTGACTACGGAAGTCTTAAAAAAGCAAAGAGAGTAAATGCATTTATAAGTGCTATATTTTATAATAGGGAAGAATCAAGTTAAAATTTTGTATTCAAATGACTATATTTTAAATTAGTTTAAACCTGAATACAGACATATAAACTAATAATACACCTATAATAACACCTTAGGAAGTTTCTTAGACCAGAGATTTATGAATATGAGTATGAGACAATTAATGTGAAGTTAGTAATAACAAGTAAGTTTATGTTATTTGAGATCTCATATTTTAATTCAATGCAATTTCAAATGTTGCTTTTATTTTTTTCATCAAGTATTCAGGAATTCTTATTGAAACCAATTAATGACCTTAAATATAAAAATTAGATCCCCTACTTCTCTATACATGATCATTTATTGAGTCCCTCATTCTTTCAGCATAAAGTGCAGATATTTTAGCATAACTTGTAACACTTTTGATAATCCAACCCATTATCTTTCAGTCCATGTTGCTTATCTTTCCTTTTTTTTTTTTTTTGCAGGGGGGTACTATTTTTTTTAAATTCAAGTTAGTTAACATACAGTGTTGCCATGGCTTCAGGAGTAGAACTCAGTGATTCATCTCTTAAATATGAAACTCAGTGCTCATCCCAACAAGTGCCCTCCTTAATGCCCATTACCCAATTAACACATTCCACTACAGACTTCCTTTCCAGTAACCCTCAATTTGTCCTCTGTATTTAAGTCTCTTAGGTTTGTCTCTCTTTGTGTCTTTATCTTATTTTTCCTTCCTTCCTCTTATGTTCATCTCTTGTGTTTCTCAAATTCCACATATAAGTGAAATCATGATACCTTTCTTTCCCTGACTGACTTCTTTTGCCTGCATACTACCTTCTAGGTCCATCCACATTGTTGCAAATGGCAAGATTTCATTCTTTTTCAATGATAAGTAGTATTTGAAGGGGCACATGCACCCCAATGTTTATATCAGCACTATCAACAATAGCAAAATTATGGAGAGAACCCAAATGTCCATTGACTGATGAATGGATAAGGAAGATGTGATCCATATTTGCAAATGTTGCTTTTAGAATTTAGTTTCAATGAAAAGACATGCACACACACACACACACACACAGTCTCTCTCTCTCTCTCTCTCTCTCTCTCACACACACACACACACACACACACACTATGTCTTTTCTCATCATGTATGAAAGGCTCCAGGTTAAAGAAAACAGAAATACACTCTATGTCCAGCTTGTTTTATGTGTTATTACTGGTTTATTTATTTATTTATTTATTATGAAATTTATTGTCAAATTGGATTACATACAACACCCAGTGCTCATCCCAACAGGTGCCCTCAATACCCATCACCCACCCACTCGTCCCTCCCTCCCCCATAAACCCTCAGTTTTTTCTCAGTTTTTAAGAGTCTCTTATGTTTTGGCTCCCTCCATCTCTAACCATTTTTTTTCTTCCCCTCCCCCATGGTCTTCTGTTAAGGTTCTCAGGATCCACACAGGAGTGAAAACATATGGAATCTGTCCTTCTCTGTATGCCTTATTTCATTTAGCATAACAGTCTCCAGTTCCATCCATGTTGCTACAAAGGGCCATATTTCATTCTTTCTCATTGCTACATAGTATTCCATTAGTATATAAACCACAATTTCTTTATCCATTCATCCGTTGATGGACATTTAAGCTCTTTCAATAATTTAGCTACTGTTGAGAGTATTGCTACAAACATTGGGGTACAAGTGCCCGGATACTCCTGTATCCTTTGGGTAAATTCCTAGCAGTGCTACTGCTGGGTCATAGGGTAGGTCTACTTTTAATTTTTTGAGGAACCTCCACACAGTTTTCCAGAGCAGCTGCACCAGTTTGTATTCCCACCAACAGTGCAAGAGGGTTCCCATTTTTCCACATCCTATCCATCATCTATAGTCTCCTGTTTTGTTCATTTCAGCCACTCTGACTGGTGTGAGGTGATATCTGAGTGTGATTTTGATTTGTATTTCCCTGATGAGGAGTGATGTTGAGCATCTTTTTGTGTGCCTGTTGGCCATCCAGATGTCTTCTTTAGAGAAGTGTCTATTCATGTTTTCTGCCCATTTCTTCACTGGATTATTTGTTTTTCAGGGGTGGAGTTTGGTGAGCTCTTTATAGATTTTGGATACTAGCCCTTTGTCCAATATGTCATTTGCAAATATCTTTTCCCATTCCCTCGGTTGCCTTTTAGTTTTATTGATTGTTTCCTTTGCTGTGCAGAATTTTTTTTTATCTTCAAGAGGTCCCAATAGTTCATTTTTGCTTTTAATTCCCTTGCATTAGGGGATGTGTCCAGTAAGAAATTTCTGTGGCTGGGGTCAAAGAGGTTTTTTCCTGCTTTCGCCTCTAGGGTTTTGATGGTTTTCTGTCTCACATTTAGGTCCTTTGTCCATTTTGAGTTTGTTTTTGTGAATGGTGTAAGAAAGTGGTCTAGTTTCATCCTTCTGCATGTTGCTGTCCAGTTCTCCCAGCACCATTTGTTAAAGAGACTATCTTTTTTCCATTGGATATTCTTTCCTGCTTTGTCAAAGATGAGTTGGCCATATGTCTGTGGGGTTTCTATTCTATTCCTTTGGTCTATGTGTCTATTTTTGTGCCAATACCATGCTGTCTTGATGATTACAGCTTTGTAGTAGAGGCTAAAATTCTGGGATTGTGATGCCTCCCGCTTTGGTCTTCTTCAAAATTTCTTTGGCTATTCGGAGCCTTTTGTGGTTCCATACAAATTTTAGGATTGCTTGCTCTGGCTTCGAGAAGAATGCTGGTGCAATTTTGATTGGGATTGCATTGAAAGTGTAGATAGCTTTGGGTAGTATTGACATTTTGACAATATTTATTCTTCCAATCCATGAGCACAGAATGTTTTTTCCATTTCTTTATATCTTCTTCAATTTCCTTCATAACCTTTCTATAGTTTTCACCATACAATCTTTTACATCTTTGATCAGTTTTATTCTTAGGTATTTTATGCTTCTTGGTGCAGTTGTGAATGGGATCAGTTTGTTTATTTATCTTTCTGTTGCTTCATTATCAGTGTATAAGAATGCAACTGATTTCTGTACATTGATTTTGTATCCTGCAACTTTGCTGAATTCATGTATCAGTTCTAGCAGACTTTTGGTGGAGTCTATTGGGTTTTCCATGTATAATATCATGTCGTCTGCAAAAAGGGAAATCTTAACTTTGTCTTTTCCAATTTTGATGCCTTTGATTTCCTTTTGTTGTCTGATTGCTGATGCTAGAACCTCCAACACTATGTTAAACAACAGCGGTGAGAGTGGACATCCCCGTCGTGTTCCTGATCTCAGGAATAAAGCTCTCAGTTTTTCCCCATTGAGGATGATATTAGTTGTGGGCTTTGCATAAATGGCTTTTATGATGTTTAAGTATGTTCCTTCTATCCCGACTTTTTCGAGGGTTTTTATTAAGAAAGTTTGTTGAATTTTGTTTAATGTCTTTTCTGCAATGATTGACAGGATTATATAGTTCTTATCTTTTATTAATGTGATGTATCACATTGATTGATTTATGAATGTTGAACCATCCCTGCACCCCAGGAATGAATCCCACTTGATTATGGTGAATAATTCTTTTTATATGCTGTTGATTTCGATTTACTAGTATCTTATTGAGAATTTTTGCATCCATATTCATCAGGGATATTGGCCTGTAGTTCTCTTTTTTTACTGGGTCTCTGTCTAGTTTAGGAATCAAGGTAATGCTGGCTTCATAGAATAAGTCTGAAAGTTTTCTTCCCTTTCTATTTTTTTGGAATAGCTTGAGAAGGATAGGTATTATGTCTGCTTTAAATGTCTGGTAGAATTCCCCTGGGAAGCCATCTAGTCCTGGACTCTTATTTGATGGGAGATTGTTGATGACTGATTCAATTTCTTCGCTGGTTATGGGTCTGTTCAAGTTTTCTATTTCTTCCTGTTTGAGTTTTGGAAGTGTGCGGGTGTTTAGGAATTTGTCCATTTCTTCCAGGTAGTCCATTTTGTTGGCATATAATTTTTCATACTATTCCCTGTTAATTGCTTGTATTTCTGAGGGATTAGTTGTCATAATTCCATTTTCATTCAGGATTTTATCTATTTGGGTCATCTCTCTTTTCTTTTTGACTAGCCTGGCTAGAGGTTTATCAATTTTGTTCATTTTTAAAAAAAAACAACTCTTGGTTTCATTGATTTGCTCTACAGTTTTTTTTTTTACATTTTATATTGTTTATTTCTGCTCTGATCTTTATTATTTCTCTTCTGCTGGGATTGGGGTGTCTTTGCTGTTCTGCTTCTATTTCCTTTAGGTGTGCTGTTAGAGTTTGTATTTGGGATTTTTCTTGTTTCTTGAGATAGGCCTGGATTGCAATGTATTTTCCTCTCAAGACTGCCTTCGCTGCATCCCAAAGCATTTGGATTGTTGTATTTTCATTTTCATTTGTTTCCATATATTTTATAATTTCTTCTCTACTTTCCTGGTTGACCTGTTTATTCTGTAGTAGGGTGTTCTTTAACCTCCATGCTTCTGGAGGTTTTCCAGACTTTTCCTGTGGTTGATTTCAAGCTTCATAGCAATGTGGTCTGAAAGTATGCCTGGTATGATCTCAATTCTTTTATACTTATGAAGGGCTGTTTTGTGACCCAGTATGTGATCTATCTTGCAGAATGTTCCATGTGCACTTGCGAAGAAAATATATTCTGTTTTTTTGGGATGCAGAGTTCTAAATATATCTATCAAGTCCATCTGATCCAGTGTATCATTCAGGGCCTTTGTTTCTTTATTAATCCTGTGTCTCAATGATCTATTAAATGTTGTAAGTGGAGTGTTAAAGTCCCCTGCAATTACCACATTCTTATCAATAAGGTTGCTTATGTTTGTGATTAATTGTTGTATATATTTGGGGGCTCTCATATTCGGTGCCTAAACATTTATAATTGTTAGGTCTTCCTGATGGATAGACTCTGTAATGATTATATAATGCCCATCTTCATCTCTTGTTACAACCTTTAATTTGAAGTCTAGTTTGTCTGATATAAGTATGGCTACTCTTTCTTTTGATGTCCAGTAGCATGATAGATAGTTCTCCATCTTCTGACTTTCAATCTGAAGGTGGCCTCAGCTCTAAAATGAGTTTTTTATAGACATAAAATAGATGGGTGTTGATTTTTTACCCATTCTGATACCCTATGTCTTTTGGTTGGAGCATTTAGTCCATTTACATTCAGTGTTATTATTGAAAGATATGGGTTTAGTGTCATTGTGATGTCTGTAGGTTTCAGGCTTGCATTGATGACTCTTGTACTTTGTCTCACAGGATCCCCCTTAGGATCTCTTGTAGGTCTGGTTTAGTGGTGATGAATTCCTTCAGTTTTTGTTTGGGAAGACCTTTATCTCTCCTTCTATTCTAAATGACAGACTTGCAGGATAAAGGATTTATCTCTCCTTCTATTCAAAATGACAGACTTGCAGGATAAAGGATTCTTAGCTGCATTTTTTTTTCTGTTCATCACATTGAAGATTTCCTGCCATTCCTTTCTGGCCTGCCAAGGTTCAGTAGACAGATCCGTCACGAGTCTTATCAGTCTCCCTGTATATGTTAGAGCATGTTTATCCCTAGCTGCTTTCAGAATTCTCTTTATCCTTGTATTTTGCCAGTTTCACTATAATATGTCATGCAGAAGATCGATTCAAGTTACATCTGAAGGGAGTTCTCTGTTTCTCTTGGATTTCAATGCCTTTTTCCTTCCCCAGTTCAGGGAAGTTCTCAGCTATGATTTCTTCAAGTACACTTTCAGCACCTTTCCCTCTCTCTTCCTCCTCTGGAATCCCAATTATGCGTACATTATTTCACTTATGTCACTTACTTCTCTAACTCTCCTCTCATACTCCTGGATTTTTTTATCTCTTTTTCTCAGCTTCTTTTTCCATAATTTTATCTTCTAATTCACCTATTCTCTCCTTTGCCTCTTCAATCCGAGCTGTGGTCGCCTCCATTTCATTTTGCCTCTCATTTATAGCATTTTTAGCTCCTCCTGACTGTTTCTTAGTCCCTTGATCTCTGTAGTAAAAGATTCTCTGCTGCCCTCTATACTTTTTTCAATCCCAGCAATTAATTTTATGACTAGTATTTTAAATTCATTTTCTGCTATATTGCTAAAATCGTTTTTGATCAGTTCATTAGCTGTCACTACTTCTGGAGTTTCTTTTGAGGAGAATTCCTCCATTTTATCATTTTGGATAGTCCCTGGAGTGGCACGAACTGCAGGGCTCTTCCTCTGTGTTCTCTGGAGTAACTTGCTTGGTGGGTGGGGCTGCAGTCAGACCTGGGGCCCAGTCAGACCGGTGTGTACCTTATCTTCCCCTCTCCCAGGGGCAGGACTCACTGTGGAGTGGTGTGGCCTCTGTCTGGGCTACTTGCACACTGCCAGGCTTGTGGTGCTCCTTCGATGGGATCTGACTATTAGCTGGAGTGGATCCGCAAGGTGCACAGGGGCGGGAGTGGCAGACTCAGCTTGCTTTGCCTTCAGTGGTCTGCTTCGGGAGGGGTCCTGTGGCACTGCGAGGGAGGCAGACCCATCGGAGGGATGGATCTGCAGAAGCACAGCATTGGGTGTTTGCACAGTGCAAGCAAGTTCTGTGAGGGGACCTGACTGCCTTTGGTATTTTGGCTGGGGTAAGGGCGAGGGAGATGGCGCTTCCCAGAACCTTTGCACCCCGCTAAGCTGAGCTCTGTCCTCCGGGGCTCAACAACTCTCCCTCCCACTCTCTGAGCATAGCTATTGACTTATAACATTCCAGGTGTTAAGTCCCACTGGCTGCCAGAACACATTCCGTCTGGCCCCTCCCCTTTTGCAAGCCAGACTCGGGGGCTCTGCCTTGCTGGGCGGGCTGGCTGCCCCTCTACCGCCCTGGCTCCCTCCCACCAGTCTGTTTAGCACGCACCGCCTCTCTGCCCTTCCTACCCTCTTCCATGGCCTCTTGTCTATGCTTGGCTCCAGAGAGTCTGTTCTGCTAGTCTTCTGGTGGTTATGAGGGCAAATTAGGCAGATGTGGGTGGAATCTAAGCGATCAGCAAGATGCAGTGAGCCCAGCGTCCTCCTTCACTGCCATCTTCCTCCTGGCTCCCCAAATTAGATCATTATTACTGGTTTTTAAGATGATGGTTTAAGTAAGTTTGTTTTGAGAACCATAACAAATCTGCATATAAGGTGCAAATATTTTTTTTAAATATGAAAGCCAGTCATATTGATCAAACGGGTCAGATAGTGTCAAAAGTGTTGCAGTTGACCCTGACAGATTTTGTTACAAATGAAAAAATACCTCAAAAGGGGTTTCTAAAAAGTGTAAGCTACTAGGTTGTTCTGCCTTTTTTGAGATTGTCAAATTATTTCCAGAAGTGGCCTTCATGGTAATCACATCCTTATAAACAGTGTTAGACTCTGTTCTAATGTGATTTTCAAATATGGGTAATAGGAATTTAGGTAATGTTAGTTTATTTCAAAGCTACTTGTCATTTTAATCTGCAATGTTTACTTATTAACATTAAAGGATTTATGTGCAATGATCATACCAAATGGGAAAAAAGAGTAGCTGATCTTTAATCTGAACATATGATTATGGGCAACTTTGTGGCTCAGTTGGTTAAGTGTCCAACTTTGGCTCAGGTCATTATCTCATGGTTCATGAGTTCAAGCCCTGCATCAGGCTCTGTTCTGACTGCTTGGAGCTTGGAGCCTGCTTTGGATTCTCTATCTCCCTTTCTCTCTGCCCACACATCCCTCAAATCACTCTTTTCTCTCCCTCTCAAAAATAAATAAAAATTTAAAATTTTTTTAAAAAGATATGATTATAATAGAAATATATATAAAGATATACGTTTACCAAAAAAACAGTCTTGAGGACAAATATAAAATCATATTTTGAACTATTTACCTCAAAAATAGCATGAAAATAGTCTGTAGATCATAGTTCACAACTAATCCATAATAATAATAGGCTAAACATTTTCCAGCTATTGTAAAATAACATTGCATTTGAGAAGATTTAAGTTTAATGTATACCTTGGTTTCTCAGCTCATTGCTTGTACCTTGTTCCCCCATCTGGATGTTTTCAGTTTAATTCTTTAAAAAAAAAAAAAACTTCTAGAGAATAAAACCCAGAAATTAACCCACAAGTATATGGTCAACTAACCTTCGACAAAGCAGGAAATAACATCTAATGGAAAAAAGACAGTCTCTTTAACAAATGGAGTTGGGAAAACTGGACAGCATCATGCAGAAGAATGAAACTGCTATGTTCTTAAGCCATAGATAAAAATATATTCAAAATGGGTTAAAGACTTAAATGTGAGACTGGATGCTATCTAAATCCTACAGAAAAACACAAGTAGCCCCTCTTTCACCTTGGCCAGAGAAACTTCATACTAGACACATATCTGGATGCAAGGAAAACAAAAGCAAAAATGAACTATTGTGACTTCATCAAGGTAAAAAGCTTCCGTACAGGGAAGGAAACAATCAACAAAAGTAAAAGGCAGCCTATGGAATGGGAGAAGATATTTGGAAATGACATATCTGATAAAGGGTTAGTATCCAAAATCTATAAATAATTTATCAAACACCCCCCAAAAAATAATTCAGAGAAGAAATAGAAGACATGAATAGACATTTTTCCAAAGAAGACATCTAGATGGCTAACAGACATGAAAATGTGCTCAACATCATTCATCATCAAGGAAATACAAATCAAAACAATGAGATACCACCTCACACCTGTCAGAATGGCTAAAATTAACAATACAAGAAACAACAGGTGTTGTAAAGTATGTGGATAAAAGGGAAAACTCTTGCACTATTGGCAGAAATGCAACCTGCTGCAGCCACTGTTGAAAACAATATGGAGGTTCCTCAAAAAGTTAAAAATAGAAATACACTATGATCTAGCAATTGAACTACTAGGCTTTTACCCAAAGAATACAAAAATAATGATTCAAAGTGATACATGCACCCCAATGTTAATAGCAACATTGTCAATAATAGCCAAACTATGGAAAGAGCCAAAATGATGAATGGTTAAAGAAGTGGTATATATATGCGATGGAATATTACTCAGCCATCAGAAAGAATGTAATCTTACCATTTGCAATGACATGAATAGAACTAGAGTGTATCATGCTAAGTGAAGTAAATCAGTCAGAGAAAGACAAATACCAAATGATTTCACTCATATGTGGAATTTAAGATACAAAACAGATGAACATATAGGAGGGGAAAAGGGAAAAAAAAGACAGAGGGAAGCAAACCACAATAGACTTAAATATAGAGTACAGGGGCACCTGGGTGGATTAGTTGGTTAAGCGTCTGACTTCAGTTCAGGTCATGATCTCGTGGTTTGTGGGTTCATGCCCCACATCAGGCTCTGTGCTGAAAGCTCAGAGCCTGGAGGCTGTTTCAGATTCTGTGTCTCCCTCTCTCTCTGCCCCTATCCCGCTCCCTCACTCTCTCTCGTTCTCTGTCTCTCTCTCTCTCAAAAATAAATAACATTAAAAAAGTAAAGATAGAGTACAAACTGAGGGTTGATGGAGAGAAATGGGTGGGAAATGGGCTAGATGGATGATGGGTTAATGATGAGCACAGAGTGTTATATGTAAGTGATGAATCACTGAATTGTACTCCTGAAAACAATATTGCACTGTGTGGTAACTAACTAGAATTTAAAGAAAAAATTTAAAAAACAACTCCTCTAGAGAATTAATCCTCATATCACATTTGCCTCTTGATGTTTAAAGTGCTGTAGACCTGTTTCATCTAACCTTCCTTGATCACTGTAAAAAAAAATTCTTTTGTCAAAAAAGTACCTTAAATTGTACAATGTATTTTTCCACTAATGAAATCTGTGAGATTAAAATGGAGGTAGATAAAATTTCAAACAAATTCCATAATACTGGTTTTCCAACTCATTCCATGAGGCAGCAATTCTCTGATATCAAAGCCAAAAGAAAAAAAAGTGTAGAACAACATCAATTATGTATATTAGTGCAAAAAAATGCTTAAAAAATATGAGCAATTGAAGTTTAGCAGCATGTAAAAATTATTAGACACCATGGCCAGAATATGTTATCCAAAGAACAAAATTTTAGTTCAATATAAAAATTACAATGAAACTTTTTCCAGATGACATGATCCAATATGTAGAAAATCCTAAATATTCCACAAAACCTTGTAAGAACTAATAAACAATTTCATTAAAGTTGAAAGATGCAAAATCACTTATGTATCTATATACTAATAAAGAACTATCAGTCATGGAAATTAAGAAACAATCGCAATTACAATTGCATCAAAAAGAATAACATATCTAAAGATAAATTTAACCAGGATGGTTAAAACTTGAAAACTACAAAATACCATTGAAAACTACACTTATAACTCAAAATATTGTTGAAAAATAATTAAAGAAGACATAAATGGAAAGATATCTCATATTTGTGAATTGGAAGACTCGACATTGTTAAAATGTTCATACTTCCCAAAGTGATCTACAAATTCAATGCAATCTCTATCAAAGCCCCAATGACATTTCTTAGAGAAATAGTAAAAGCAGTCTTAAAATTCATATGGAACCACAAAAGAATACAAATGTCGAAAGCAATCTTGAAAAAATAATAAATAACAAAGCTTGAAGCATACTTCTTGGTTAAAACTACATTACAAAACTACAGTAATCAAAACAGTGTGGTACTGGCATAAAAATAAACACACAGACCAATGGAACAGACGAGAGAGACCAGAATTAAATCTACTCACATATGGTCAACTGAACTTTGACAAAGGTGCCAAGAATAAATAATGGACAAAGGATAGTATCTTCAACAAATGATGCTGTAAAAACTCAATATCCACATGAAAAATAATGAAATTAGACACCCATCTTACATTTTATATAAAAAAATCAAAGTAGATTAAATACTTAAATATAAAACCTAAGATTGTAAAACACTTAGATGAAAATACAGGGGAAAACTTCATGACAGGTGTCTAGGCAATGATTTCTTGGATATGCCACCAGAATCACAAACAACAAAAGCAAAAAATACAAGTGTGAATACCTCAAATTAAAAAAAAAAAACTTTGTACCAAAAAGCTTTGTACATTCAAGAAAGTAAAATGGTAACCCACAGAATTGAAGAAAATATTTGCAAAATATATGTCTAATAAGGAGTTGATATATAAAATATATAAGGAAATCCTACAACTCAATAAAAACATAAAACAAATAAAAGTGGAAAGTTATTAAAATACACATTGCATCAAAGGAGACAAACAATGGACTACAGGTATATAAAAATATTGCCAACATCACTAATCATCAGGAAAATTCAAATCCAAACAACAGTGAGATATAACCTTATACCTGTTAAGATAGTTATTTAAAAACATACCAAGTGTTTCTGATAAAGGGTTAGTTTCCAAAATATATAAAAAATCTTATAAAACTCAACACCCAAAAACAATCTAATTAAAAAATGGGTATAAGACATTAATAAACATTTTTCAAAAGAAGACTTCAATATGGCAAACAGACACATGAAAAGATGCTCAACATCACTCATCATTAGAGAAATACAAATCAAAACTACGAGTTCCTTCCTTGCACCTGTCAGAATGGTTAAAATCAACACAAGAAACAAGTGTTGGCAAGGATATGGAGAAAAGAAAACACTCTTGCACTGTTGGTTGGAATGCAACCTCATGCAGCCACTGTGAAAAACAGTATGGAAGTTCCTCAAAAAGTTAATAATAGAACTACCCTATGATCCAGCAATTTCACTATAAAATATTTACCCAAAGAACAGAAAAATACTCACTAAAAGGTATACCTACACCCCAATGTGTATAGCAGCATTATCTACAATAACCAAATTATGGAAACAGCCCAGATGTCCATTGACTGATAAATGGATAAAGAAGTGTACACACACAAACACACACAATGTAATATTTATTACCCAGCCATCAAAAAGAATGAAATCTTTCCATATGCATCAATGTGGATGGAGGTAGATAGTATTATGTTAAGTGAAATAAGTCAGTCAAAGACAAATACCATATGATTTCACTCATATGTGGAATTTAAGAAAAAAAAAACAAATGAGTAAAGGGAAAAACAAAGGAAACAGAGACAAACCAAGAGCAGACTCTTTTCTATAGAGAACAAATCAATGGTTACCAGAGAGGAGGTGGGTAAGGGAATGGGTTAAAAAGGTGATGGGGATTAAGAAGCACATTTATGATGAACACAGGATGTTGTATGGAAGTGTTGAATCATGATAATGTACACCTGAAATTAATATCACATTGTCTGTTGGCTAATTTAAATAATTTAAATTTAAATTTAAATAATTTAAATTTAAACTAATTTAAATAAAATCTTAAAAAGAAGAGATAACAAGTGTTTGTGTGGACATGGAGAAATTGGAACTTTTGCACACTATTGGTGGGAACATAAAATGGTGCAGTTACTATGGACAACTCTACGAATGTTCCTTTAAAAATGTGAAATAATAGTACCATGTGATGCAGCAATCCCATGTCTGGGTATATATTCATAATTGAAACCAGAAACTTGAACTGATATTGTACTACCAAATTCATTGTAGCATTATTCACAATAGTAAAAATATGGAAACAACATAAATCTCCATCAATAGATGAATGGCTAATGAATATGTGTTATATATCCAAAATGGAATAATATTCAGCATTAAAACTAGAAGATCCTGGCATGTGTAACATGGATGAAACTAAGGATATTATGCTAAGTGAAGTAAGTCAATCAGAAAGATAAGTGATGTGTGATTCCACAATGTGGGGTATCTAGAATAGTCAAACTCACAGAAACAAAGAGGAGAATGATGGTTGCATGGGCCAGGAGAGAGGGGGATAGAAATTTGGTCAATGAATATAAATTTTCAGTTGTGCAGGAAAATAAATCCTAAAGGTATGGTGTATACCATTGTGCCTATAGTGCCATAGTGAAAAATAATTTATTGTGCACTTAATTTTTTTAAGAGGATAGATGCCATGTTAAATGTTTTTATCACAATATAATGTTAAAAATATTATTTTTATTATTATAAGTAAAATTTTCCTTAAAAATAAAAAATAAATCAATGTAGTACACTTATTAATGGAATAAAGGGCAAAAACCATATGATCATCTCAATAAAAGCATAAAAATAATGTTACAAAATCTAACATATTTTCATAGTAAAAACATGCAACAAACTAGGTCTAGAAGGAAACTTCCTTAACCTGATAAAAGCATCTATGAAAAACCCACTGCTAACACTATACTTCATGATGAAAGACTGAATGCTTTCTCCCTGATTTCAGGAATAAGACAAGAATTTCCACTCTCACCACTACTGTTCAAAATTATACTAAAGGCTCTAACCAGAATAATTAGATAAGAAAAAATAAAGGCATACAGATTGGAAAAGAAGAAGTAGAACTATATTTTTAGATGTCATGACTTTAGATATAGAAAACCTTAAAGAATCTACAGAAAAACCATTATAAATAATAATAAAGATCAACATGGTTGAAGAATACAAAATCAACATAGAAAAATCAACTCTGTTTCTATACACTAGCAGTGAACAATTAAAAATTGAAATTAAGAAAAAATTCCATTTACAATTAAATAAAAATATTAAAAAATAAAATACTTATGAATGAACTTAACAAAATAAGTGCAAAACATATACTCTGAAAACTACAAACATTGTTATAAGAAATTAAATAGAACGTACAAAACTGGGAAGACATCTGGTGTTCGTGGGTCAAATAACTTAATATTGTTAAGATGGCAATAGTCCCCAAATTTGTGTACAGATTCAATATAATCCTTATTGTAATTCCAGTTACCTTTTTAGCAGAAGTTCTTATGGAAATGTAATGTATTTTGAAATTTCCAAAATAATCTTGAAAACAAATGAAACAAGGTTGGATGACTCATATTCCCAAAGTTCAAAGCTTACTATAAGGTTACAATAATCCAGCAATTGAGATACTGGCATAAGGATAGACATACAGATAATGGAATATAATTGAGAGTCCAGAAATAAATCCTTATTTTATGGCCAAGTGATTTTTGACAAGGGTGCCAACATAATGTATTGAGGAGATAAGTGTTCTTCAATAAATGATGCTGGTACAATTGGATATCCACATGCAAAAGAATGAAATAGTTTCCCTACATAACATCAAACACAAAAATTAACTCAAAAGACATCATATATTTAAGTGTAAGAGCTAAAATTACAACACTCTTAGATAAAAAAAAATAGGAGTATATATTCAAGGAGTAACCTTTCATTTTTGCAGAGGATTCAAAGATATGACAACAAAAGAACATAGAATAAAAGAAAAAAAAGATAAATGGAACTTCATTAAAATTAAATACTTTTGTTAATGGATGAATACTGTGAAGAAAGTGAAAATACATTCTAAGGAATGGGATAAACTATTTGCAAATCATGTATCTGATCAGGGCCTTATACCCAGAATATATAAAGACTTCTTTAAAGTTGAAAACAAAAAAAGGCAAATATTTTAATTGAAAAATGGAAAAGGAACTGAAATAGATATATCTCCAGAAAAGATATTCAAATGGATAATAAATGCCTGAAAAGATGCCCAAATCATTATTTATCAGGAAATGCAATTCAAAACCATGAATTAACACTTCATATCCACTAGAATGGTTATAAACAAAAAAGAAGATAATAAGTATTGGAGAGTGTGGGGAGAAACTGGAACCATTATACATTGCTTGTGGGAATTTAAAATTCTGTAGCCATTTTGGAAAACAGTGTGACAGTTCCTGAAATGGTTAAATGTAAAGTTACCATATGATCCAGCAATTCTACTCATATGTATATACACAAGATATATACCTAGAGATATAAAAAATATAAGTGATTAAAAATTTTTATAGTAGTATTACTTATAATAGACAAATGGTGGAAACATTCCAAATGTCCATCTACTGAGGAATAAAACAAAATATGGTATATCCATAGAATAGAGTAAGTTTCAGACATAAAAAAGTATTACAAAGTAATAGTCATCAAGACCATATGGTACTGGCACAAAAACAGACACACAGACCAATGAAACTGATTAGAAACTCCAGAAATGGACCCAGAGCTATAGAGTCAACTAATCTTTGACAAAGCAGGAAAGAATATCCAATGGAAAAAAGACAGTCTCTTGAACAGTGTTGGGAATACTGTACAACAATATGCAGAAAAATGAAACTTGTCCATTTTCATACCCCATACATGAAAATAAATGTAAAATAGATGAAAGACCTAAATGTGAGACTAAACCCCATCTAAATCCTAGGGGAGAACATAAGCAGCAACCTTTGACCTTAACCAAAGCAACTTATTAGACATGTCTCTGGACACAAGGGAAACAAAAGCAAAAATGAACTATTGGGATTTCAACAAGATAAAAAGCTACTGCACAGTGAATGGAGCAATCAACAAAAATAAAAGTCAGCCTACAGAGTGCAAGAAGATATTTGCAAATTACATATCTGACAAAAGATTATTAGCCAGAATATATAAGGAACTTATCAAACTAAACATCCAAAGAAAAAATAATCTGGTTAAGAAATGGACAGCAAATATGAATAGACATTTTTCCAAAGAAGACATCCAGATAGCTAACTGACACATGAAAAGACTCTCAACATCACTCATCATCAGGGAAATACAAATAAAAACCATGATGAGATATTACTTCACACCAGTCAGAATGGCTAAAATTAACAACACAGGAAACAACATGTGTTGGTGAGGATGCTGAGAAGGGGAACTCTCGTACATTGTTGGTAGGAATACAACCTGTTGCAGCCACTGTAGAAAACAGTGAGTTTCCTCAAAAAGTTAAAATTGAAGTACTCTACTATCCAGGTATTTCCTACTAGGTATTTACCCAAAGGATACAAAATTTCTAATTCAAAGAGGCACATACACCCTGATGTTTATAGTAGCATTATCAATAATAGCCAAACTATGAAAAGAGCTCAAATGTCCATCCACTGATGAAAGTATAAAGAAGCCATGGTGTGTGTGTGTGTGTGTGTGTGTGTGTGTGTGTGTGTATGCAATGGAATATTACTCAGCCATAATAAAAAAGAATGAAATCTTGCCATTTGCAACAACGTGGATGGACCTATAATGTACTATGCTAAGCAAAATTAGTCAAAGAATGACAAATACCATATGATTTCACTCATATGTCGAATTTAAGAAACAAAACATATGAACATAGGGAAAGGAAAAATACAAAGAGAGAGAAGCAAACCAAAAAGACTCTTAACTATAGAAAACAAACAGAGTTGATGGAGGGGAGGCGACGAAGAATAGCCTAATTGAGTGATGGGTGTTAGGGAGAACACTTGTATTGAGCATTACGTGTTACATGGAAGTGATGAATCACTAAATTCTACTCTTGAACCCAATATTACACTATTTGTTAACTAACTAGAATTTAAATAAGAATTTGAAAACAAAAGAAATAAAGTATTGATTCATTCTACATTACGGATGAACCTTGAAATCATATTACATTAAGTGAAAGAAGCAAGACACAAAAGGCCATTCATTACATCATTCCAATTTAAATATCTATATTAGGCAGATCATTAGAGATAAAAATCAGATTAGTGGTTTCCAGGGGTGGGGGTAAGGGGAATTGGCAGTGACAACTAATATGTACAGGGTTTCTTTTTTGGTTTGTGAAAATGTTCTTGAGTTATATAGTAGTGGTGTTTGTGCATCTTTGATAATATAATAAAAAAATAAATTGTACACTTTAAATGGGTGAGGTCTGTTATATATGAGGTACATTTCAATTTGTTAAAGAAATGAAGGAAAGGTAGAGAGACTTTTGCCTCCAAAAGATGGAATAGATATACACTTTTGTCCTATTCCTCCCTCTAAGTACTGCTAAAACCTCTGGGCATTTGCTATATTAAACCTAAGAATACTTTGAAAATGTAGAGAGAAAGGAGGATCAGTTAGTGACTTTGGAAGTTGAGGAATAACATAGCAATGATGATCCTCAGCTTTCTTTTTTGTCTCATATATCCATGACCGAATAGTAGAAAATCTAGCAACTCAAAAACCCATAAATGAATGTGCACACATTCACACATACACAAACAATCCCCAATAAAAGCATTCTCTCTATAGCCAAAAGATCAGGAATGGGTAGCTTAGCAATACTAAATAATTTTAGACAATAACTACTTTAATTCAAACAGATGCCTCATAAAAATCTAGTCCCACTCCTACCCTACCTGCAAAGGCCAAGTGGAAAAGGTAACCTTCACTCTTGCTGGGCTGTAATCAGGCCAATGTCTTTCAAATTCTGTACCCCCTCCAAACTCTGTACCCCCTCCACCCAGCAAGACTGGTGTCAGAGAAGAAGGCTAGGGGAGAGTCAGACATGCTTAGCACTAATGAGACCACCCCACACACACACACACAAAGTGTCGGTGGAGACTACATGGAAAACTCAGACTTCCAGCTTCTATCCAATACCCTTTACCCTCCTACCTGTGGTGGTATCAGACAAAAGATACTGGCAAGTCAAGACTGTCACAAATACCCAGTGAGAATGAAGATACATGCTCCAGCCGTGTATGGCAAAGCCACATGGAAGAGCAGAAATCCCTTCTAGAAAGGCTGGTATCAACAGAATGAAGATCCTGAACCCCTACTTGCACTCAACACTAATATAGTACCACATAATTCCAGGATATTAATGAAAAAGAGTGAAGAATCTGAATGCCATCCACACTTGGTAGAAATGAGGCAGTCTTGCTTCCATTGCTCCACTGGAGCTGTGTCAACAGAAATCAGAGAAAATGCAAGATTTAAATAAGATCCATAGTTTCATAATACATAAATTTTCCTGATTTCAATTTAAAAAATCACTTGTCAAACCAAAAACCTAGAATATCTCAAATTAAATGAATGACAAGACAGTGAAAAGCCACCAACACCAAAATTTCACAAAATTAATAACTTGCTGAAAAGGATTTTAAAGCAGGCATTATAGAAAATGCTTCAATAAAAAATTACAAAGATATATGAAACAAATAAAAGAATAGAAATTTTTATTAAAGAAATGGAAAGTTAGACAAAATATAAAAATAAAAATATCAAGAACCAGCAAATGAATAATTCAATACTGGAAAATACAATAACCAGAATTTCAAAATTCAACGAGTAGGCTCAATTAAAGAATGGAGAGGACAGTGGAAAGAATCAGTGAATTTCAAGATAGAAAAATAGAAATTACCAAATCTGAAAAGAGGGAGAAAATGTACTTTTAAAAAGAAAGAGAAAGAAAGAGCTACAGAGATGTGTGGGACTATAACACCAAATTCAACATTTGTGTCATTGGAGTCTCATGAAAGAAGAAAGAGGGTAAGACTGAAAGCTACTTAAAGAAAAAAAGGTTTGAAAACTTCCCATATTTGTCAAAAGATAAAACAACATATTCAAGACACTGAGCCAATCCCAAACAGAATATACCCAAAGAAATCTTTACCAAGATACATCATAGTCAAACTTTAAAACTAATAACAAAGAAAAATATTGAGAAGATCCAGAAAATAATAACCTATTGCTTATTGGAGAAAATGTATAATTATTATTTATGTTATAATTAAACATATAGTGTAATATTAGTTTCAGGAGTAAAATTTTAATGATTCAGCACTTACATATAACACCCGGTGCACATAACAAGTGTCCTCCTTAATACCCATCATCCATTTAGACCATCCCTCTACCCACCTCCCCTCTAGCAACCCTCAATTTATTCTCTATATTTAAGAGTCTCTTATGGTTTGCCTCCCTCTTGTTTTTTTTCTTTCCCCTAATTTCATCTGTTTTGTTTCTTATACTCCACATGAGTAAAATTATATGGTATTTTCTTTCCCTGACTTATTTCACTTAGCATAATATAATCTAGTTTCATCCATGTTGTTTCAAATGGCACAATGTAATTATTTTTGATGGCTGAGTAATATTCCACCGTGTGTATATAGATCTATCTATATCTATGTCTACATCTATACCTATATATCTATATCTATATCTATATCTATATCTATATCTATATCTATATATCTGTCTGAATATATATCACAACTTCTTTATCCATTCATCAGTTGATGGACATTTGGGCTCTTTCTTTAATTTGGCTACTGTTGATGATGCTGCTATAAATATCTGGGTGCATGTGTCCCTTGTAATAAGTATTTTGGTGTACTTTGAGTAAATACTTATTAGTGCAGTTGCTGGGTTGTAGGGTCGTTCCATTTTTCACTTTTTGAGGAACCTCCATACTGTTTTCCATAGTGGCTGCATCCATTTGAAATCTCACCATAGTGTAAGAAGGTTTCCCTTTCTCTGCAACCGAGCCATCACCTGTTATTTCCTGTGTTGTTAAATTTATCCATTCTGCTGGGTGTGAAGTATTATGTCATTGTGGTTTTTATTTGTATTCCCCTGATGATGACGAGTGATATTGAACACTTTTTCACGTATCTGTTCACCATCTGTATCTCTTCTTCCTTGCCAATGTCTATTCATGTCTTCTACCCACTTCTTAACTGGATTATTTGTTTCTTGGGTGTTGAGTTTCATAAGTTCTTTATAAATTTTGGATACAATTTCTTTTTTTTTTTTTATTATTTTTTTATTTTTTTATTTTTGGGACAGAGAGAGACAGAGCATGAACGGGGGAGGGGCAGAGAGAGAAGGAGACACAGAATCGGAAACAGGCTCCAGGCTCTGAGCCATCAGCCCAGAGCCTGACGCGGGGCTCGAACTCATGGACCGCGAGATCGTGACCTGGCTGAAGTCGGACCCTTAACCGACTGCGCCACCCAGGCGCCCCGGGATACAATTTCTTTATCAGATGTGTCATTTGAAAATATCTTCTTCCATTCCAAAGGATGCCTTTTAAAAGTTTTGTTGATTCTTTCTTTCACTTTGCAGAAGCTTTTTATCTTGATTAAGCTCCAATAGTTAATTTTTGCATTTCTTTCCCTTGCCTCTGGCGATGTGTCTGGTAAGAAGTTGCTAGGGCCAATGACAAAAAGTTGCTGCCTATAGTTCTCTAGGATTTTGATGGTTTACAGTCTCACATTTTTATCTTTCATCCATTTTGAACTTATTTTGTTTACGATGTAAGAAAGTGGTACATTTTCATTCTTATGCATGTTGCTGTCCAGTTTTCCCAACACCATTTATTGAAGAGACTTTTTTTTTCCATTGGATATTCTTTCCTGCTTTGTATAAGATTAGTTGACCATACAGATGTGGGTCTATTTCTGGGTTTTCTATTCTGTTTCATTGATATATGTGTTTGTTTTGTTGCCAGTACAATATGGTCTTGATGAGTACAGTTTTGTAATATCGCCTGATATCTGGAATTGTGATGTCTCACCTTTGCCTTTCTTTTTTAAGATTGCTTTGGCTATTTGGGGTATTTTTTGGTTAAATACAAATGTTAAGATTGTTTTAGCTCTGTGAAAAATGCTGGCGGTATTTTTATAGGTATTGCATTAAATGTGTGGATTACCTTGGGTAGTATAGATATTTTGACAATATTTGTTCCTCCAATCCATGAGCATGGAAATCTTTTCCATTTATTTCTGTCCTCTTTAAATTCTTTCATCATTGTTCTATAGTTTCACAGTACACCTTTTTTGCTCCTTGGTTATGTTTATTCCTAGGTATCTTATGGGTTTTGTTGCAATATAAATGGGATTGATTCCTTGATTTCTCTTCCTGCTGCTTCATTATTGATGTATAAAATATAACAGGCTTATGGATATTGATTTTGTGACCTACAACTTTACTGAATTTGTGTATCAGTTCTAGCAATTTTCTGGTGGAGTCTTTCAGGTTTTCTACATAGAGTATCATGTCATCTGCAAATGCTGAAAGTTTTACTTCTTCCTTGCCAATTTAGATGACTCATTTCTTTTTGTTGTCTTATTGCTGTGGTTAGGACTTCCAATATGCTGATAAATGACAATGATGAGAGTGGATATCTTTGTCATGTTCCTGATAATAGAGGAAAAGCTCTCCATTTCTCCACATTGAGGATGATATTATTTGTGGATATTTTGTATATAGCCTATATGATGTTGAGGTACGTTCCCTATGTCCCTGCTTTGTTGACGTTTTTTTTTTTTTTATCAAGAATGGACACTGTACATTTTCAAAACTTTTTCTCCATCTATTGAGAGCATCATATATTTCTTATCATTTCTGTTATTAATGTGCTGTATCACATTGATAGATTTGCAAATATTAAACCAACCTAGCAAAGCAGGAATAAATCCACCTTGATTGTGATGAATAATTCTATTTTTAATGGTTTTTAATTTATTTTGAAAGAGAGAGAGAGAGAGATGGAGAGTGTGGATGGAGGGGCATAGAGAGAGGAGAGGGATAATTCCAAGTAGGCTCTGCACTGTCAGCAGTGAGCCCTATGCAGGGCTCAGTCTCACAAACCATGAGATCATGACCTGAGCCAAAATGAAGGGTTGAACGCTTAAACAACTGAGACACCCAAGGCCCTCAGTAAACAATTCTTTTAATGTACTGTTGGATTTGATTTGCTACTATCTCATTCAGAATTATTGCATCCATGTTCATCAGGGATATAGGCCTGTAATTCTTTTTAGTGGGGTCTTTTTCTGGTTTGGGCATCAAGGTAATGCCAGCTTCATAGAATGAGTTTGGAAGTTTTCCTTCCATTTCTATTTTTTGGAACAGTTTGAGAATAGGTATTAACTCTTCTTTAAATATTTGTTATAATTATTCCTGGAGGCCATCTGTCCCTGGTTTTGTTTGTTGGGAGATTTTTTTTTTATTACAGATTCAATTTTTTGCTGGTTATTCATCTGTTCAAATTTTCTATTTTTTTTTTCCTGTTTCAGGTTAGTAGTTTATATGTGTTCAGGAATTTATTGATTTCTTCCAGATTGCTGACTTTGTTGGCATATAATTTTTCATAATACCTTATTTTTTAATTAAAATAAATATGCTTATTTATTTTTGAGCAAGAGAGAGACATAGACAGAGTGTGAGCAGGGTAGGGGAAAAGAGAGAGGGAGACACAGAATCTGAAGCAGGTTCAAGGCTCTGAGCTGTCAGCATAGAGCTTGACACAGGGCTTGAACCCACAAACCATGAGATCATGACCTGAGCTGAAATCAGACCACTTAACTGACTGAGCCACCCAGGTGCCCCATAATACCCTCTTAAAAAATGTTTATTATTTTTAGTGGGGTAGGGGCAGAGAGAGAAAATCCCAAGCAGGCTCTGTGCTATCAGTGCAGAGCTGGACACAGGGCTCAATATCACAAACCATGAGAGCATGACCTGAGCCGAGATCAAGAGTAGGATGCTTAACCGACTGAGTCACCCAGGTGCCCCTCGTAATATTCTCTTATAATTGATTGTATTTCTGTGGTGTTGCTTGTGATCTCTCCTTTCTCATTTGTGATTCTGATTTATTTCTTTTTTCTTTTTGGTAAGTCCAGCTATGGTTTTATCAATTTTATTAATTATTTCAAAGAATCAATTCCTAATTCCATTGATCAGTTCTACTGTTTTTTTTTTCCTGCTTCTATACCATTTATTTCTGCTCTAATCTTTATTATTTATTTTCTTCTGATGGCTTTAGGCTTCATTTGCTATACCTTTTCTAGCTCCTTTTTAGGTGTTAGGTTAGGCTGTGTAATTGAATTTTTTCTTGCTTCTTTATGTAGGCCTGTATTGCTACATACTCCCCTTTTAATACTACTTTTGCTGCATCCCTTATGTTTTGGACTTTCATGTTTTCATTTTCATTTGTTTCAAGTATTTTTTTATTTAAAGTATTTTTTTTTCATTTCCTGTTTAATCCATTCAGTTTTTAGTAGCATGTTCTTTAACTTTCATGTATTTGTGGTCTTTCCAATTTTTTTTTCTTGTAGCTGACTTCAAGTTTCATAACGTTGTGGTCAGAAAATATACATGCTATGATCTCAGTATTTTTGTCCTTATTGAGGTCAGATTTATGACCCAGTATTAGACCTATTCTGGAGAATATTCCATGTTCACTCAAAAAGAATGTGTATTCTATTGCTTTAGGGTGCAATGTTCTGGATATATCTGTTAAGTCCATCTGTTCCTGTATATCATTCAAATCCATTGTTTTCTTGTTGGTTTTCTGCTTAGATGATCTGTCCATTGTTGCAAGTCGAATGTTAAGATCACCTACTATTATTGTATTATTATCAATGAATTTATTTATGTTTACTTCTAATTCTTTATATATCTGCGGGTTCCCAAGTTGTGGGTATGAATACTTACAATTGTTAGATCTTCTTGTTGGATAGAACACTTTATTATGACATAGTGCCCTTATTCATCTCTTGTTACAGACTTTGGTTTAAAATCTAGTTTGTCTGATATAAGTATGGCTACTCTGGCTTTCCTTTTACATTCATTAGTGTAATAAATATTTCTTCATCCTGTCACTTTCAATCTTCTAGCATCTTTAGTTCTAAAATGAGTCTCTTGTAGGCAGCACATAGATGGGCCCGGTTTTTTAATATACATTCTGATTCCCTATGCATTTTGATTTAGGCTTTTAGTTCATTTACATTCAGAATGATTATTGATAGATATCAACTTAATGCCATTACATTAGCTGTTAATTCATTGTTTCTGGAGAGTTTCTCCATTCCACTTTGTCACTTTTGGTCTTTCTTTCCCACTCAAAGTATCTCTTTTAATATTTCTTGCAGAGCTGGGCTTTTTAAAACATTTTTTAAAGTTTATTAATTTATTTTTGAGAGAGAGAGAGAGAGAGAGAGAACAAGAGGGGAACGGGCAGAGAGACAGGGAATTCCAAGTATACTCTGTGACACAGCATGGAGACCAACATGGGGCTCAATTTCATGAACTATAAGAGCATTACCTGAGCTGAAACCAGGAGGTGGACACTTAACTGACTGATCCACCTAGGTGCCCTGTTTCGTGGATGGTTTAATGGTCACTAACTCCTTCAGCTTTTGTTTGCCTGGGAAAATACTGATCTTTTCTTCTATTCTGAAGAACAGCCTCACTGGATAAAATATTCTTGGCTGCATATTTTTCCTATTCAACAAGTTGAATATATCATGCTACTACTTTCTGGCCTGCCAAGTTTCTGTGGAAAGGTCTGCTGCTAATCTTATTTGTCTTCCCCTGTAAGTTAGGGATTTATTTTCCCTTCCTGCTTTTAGGATTTTTTTTTTTATTTCTGTATTTTGCAAATTGTACTATGATACGTCTTGGTGTTGTCCTTCTTTTTGTTGATTTTCATGGGAGTTCTCTGTGCCTCCTAGATTTGGATATCTGTTTCTTTTCCCAGATTAGGGGAGTTTTCAGCTATACTTTGCTCCAATAAAACTTCTGCTCCCTTTTCCCTCTCTTCTTTTGGGACTCCTGTGTTACAAATGTTATTACAATTTATGCACTTGTTGAGTTCCTAAGTCTACACTCGTGATCCAATATTTTTCTTTTCCTCTTCTTTTCAGCGTCATTATTTTCAATAATTTTATCTTCTATATAATATATTCATTCCTTTCTTCTTCCATCTTTGTGTTTATTATATTCAGTCAGTTGTCAATCTTATTTATAGCAGTTTTTCAATTTCAACTTAATTAGTTTTTAGTTCTTTTATCTCTGTGGTAAGAGACTCTCTCGCGTCTTCTATGCTTTTCTAAAGCCCAGTTAGCATCCTTAGGATTGTTGTCCTAAATTCTGGATCAGCCATATATTACTTATATATGTTAAGTACATATATTTCAAAAATAGATCTATGGTCATGATTTTTTCTTGCTCTTTTTTTGGGGGGATGAATTTCTCTGTCTTGGATTTTTGTCTAGTTCTCTGTCTTCTTCTGTGTGTTAGGAAAGCCTCGTATGTTTTTTACTATTAAGAATAATGGCTTTATGAAGAAGGGACCATATACTGTCCAAGGCCTGGGACTTCATGAAGTATTCTGGTGTATGTTGCATCAGTCTATTGCTATGTTTTGGCTCCTCTTTCCCTCATGTCAGTTCTCTACAGAATTTCCCCTTGCCTGCAGTGAGATGTGTTTGGATCTTGTTCAGAGTATGGAGAATTCTAACTAGATTTGCTCCAGGTGCTTGTTAAAAGAGGCATGATCCTATTTTCATTAAAGGTGAGGATTTTAAGCACTCTATCATCAGTTGACTTGGTGCATGAGGGGGTTTGTGTTTGTCTTCTGGAGAAGGGGCCCACTGCTCTCTTTCTCAGGCACACTTACCCTAGTAAAGAAACACCTGCAGCACACAGGGAGGTGGAGCATGGTGTAAGTGAATCAGGCCTCCACAGTTTGTGCTATTCTCACTGATATCAGTCGTGCTGATAGGCAGGGGAGAAAAATGTTGCCAGCTCTCTCCCTCATAAATGGAGAGGGTAGTTCATGCCCACCATTGTCTGGAAAGCCCTTACAGAAGAATGACAATCGTCCCTTGTGTGTCTCAGGAGTCCCTCATATCCCTGCCTTCACCCTGTGTCTGGCCATCTGCCTTCCCAGAAAAACAGTGGATCTGTGTTTTATCTCAAGCACATCAGCTGAGTTTCAAGCCCAAAATTTAGGCACCCAGCTCAGTGTGGACCTGAACTGGTCCTGTGGAGTAGGGTCTCACTACACTGGGGCTGGTGCATTTGTTCCTAAAGGGCATTTGCACCCACACTTGGGAGCTTTGAATTTAGAGTAAAGTGCAGCAGAAAGTGTGAATCCAGGTTAGCCGCCTTCAGCAGATGTCCTTGCCACTTTGCCAAAGAATACAATAGTGTAATTTAGCCTGCCTGCTCTTTTGTCCCCTGAGAGATAATGCCTCCTCTCCCAGATGCACTCCAAGAAGTGGAAACTGTCTCCCAGTATACCCCAGGGGATCCTCAGATTTTGTTCTCTGCTCCTGGGCCTCTGCCCTCCTTTTCCCTAGGAGCACTGTTGAACCCACGGGGCTCAACGCTGACCATGGAATGGGCTTCTAAAAGTCCAGTTCTTAAGCTCTGTTGGTTGTTAAAACTCACCATAATCAGCCCCTCTCATTTTCCCTGTCAGTGGTTTGGGGGAAGTGTTTTCCTTGTGCAATCCCTTCAGCACTGCTCTCTTTCCCTCTCTCTATCTTCTCTCTGTGATTAAGGATCCCTCTCCTCTACAGAACCCAAGATCCTTTTCACCCCCAAATCCCATCTTCACACCTCCTAACTTCCATGATGCAGCCTCTTGTCTCCCTCTAGTTGTGCAGTTTGTTCTCTTAGTCCTCAGATCAATTTCTTGGTTGTTCAGAATGATTTGATATTTATCTAGTTGTGTTAAAGGGACAAGGCAAGCATATGATCCTCCTACTACTCTGTCATCTTAACTCCACCCCATTTGAAGGAAAAGCAATTTAAAGAGGAAATGAAGATATTCTCAGATGAAGGACAAGTAAGAGAACTGGTTGTCATCCAACTTTTTCTAAAAGAATGGCTAAAGAAAAAAATGGCTAAAGAAAACCTTTAACTGAAAGAAAATAAGAGAAAAAATTGAATATCAGAAAGAAATGAACATAAAGAGTAAACAAATATGTAAATATTTATGAAACACTTAAAACTAAGTGAAAGTAAAATTAGATCATATCAAAATTTGTGGACCTCAGCTAAAGCAGTACTGAAAGAAAATGTTATAGCATTACATGTTTATCTTATAAATGAGAAAAGTGGTAAAACAAATGATTTAATCTCCCACCTTTAGAAAATAAAGAAATGAATAGCAAACTAAAACCAAAGTAAGCAGAAAAAAAAACATAAAAATAAAGGTAAGGACAGAAATCAATGAAAGTGTAAACAGAAGAACAATAAATAAAATTAAAGAAACAATAGCTGATTCTTTGAAAAGATCAATAAAATTTGAAAGGCTCTAGCTAGAATGATAAAGACCAAAAAAAGGCACAAATTCCCAATATCAGTACTTAAAAGGAAATATTACCACAGTTACCACAGTTATAAAATAATAAAAAGGAATAGTATGAACAATACTAAACACATAAATTAAAGAAGTTGAATGAAATGGGCCAACCCCTCAAAAAGCACAAACTATTCAAACTTGCCTAACAGGAAAAATAGTGTAACTATTAAAGGAATTAAACTCAGAACTTACCCCCCCCCAAATGAAATAACAGCACACAGATTACTTCATTGGGAAACTCTACAAAGAAGTTTAAGAAGAATTAACACCAACTCTACATAATTTCTTCCAGAAAATAAAAGAAAGGGAAACTCTTCTCAATTTTTTATGAAACAAATGTTACTCTGATACTAAATATGAAGTCATTACAAAACCCAGACTGCAGGCCAATACCTCCTGAGCATAGATGAAAAATTCCTAACAAAATTAGCAAACCAAATCCAACAATATATAAAAAGAATTAGGCACTATGATCAAGTGTGATTTATTCCAGGTATGTAAGATTGTTTTTACATTGGAAAATCACCCAATGTATTTCACCATATCAACAGGCTAAAAATGAAAAATCATATGATCACAGAAGTATATGTAGAAGATGTATTTGACAAAATCCAACACCCATTCATGAAAAAAAAAAAAACCTCTCAACAAGTGACCATAAAGATA
Organism: Panthera uncia; assembly: GCF_023721935.1. Classification (NCBI taxonomy): domain Eukaryota; kingdom Metazoa; phylum Chordata; class Mammalia; order Carnivora; family Felidae; genus Panthera; species Panthera uncia. Next base: position 69,175,947 of record NC_064817.1, on the reverse strand, counting down.
AATTACCTCAACTTGATAAAGAGTATCTACAAAGAAGTCTACAAAGAACATCAAACATAATGTTGATAAACTGAATGCTTTCCTGTTAAAATGAGGAACAAGTCTGGGGTGCCTGGGTGGCTCAGTCAGTTAAGCATCTTATTCTGGATTTTGGCTCAGGTCATGATCTCATGTTTCATGGGATCCAGCTCCACGTCTGGCCCTGCACTGTCCCAGTGCTTGGAATTCTGTTTCCTTCTCTCTGTCCTTCCCCTACTCATGCACGTTCTCTCTCTCTCTCTCTCCCTCTCTCTCTAAAAAATATATACATACACATTTAAGAAAATCAGGAACAAGTCAAAGATGCCCACTTCCACCACTAATATTCAATGTAGTACTGAAAATCTTGGCCATCAAAAGGTAAAAAAAAGGAGATAAAAATCATACAAATAAAAAAGACAGAAATAAAACTGTTTTTATCTTCAGATAACATGGCCTGATTATCTATGCAGAAAATTCCCAGGATTAAAACAAACCAAAAATGTTTTTGAGGTAATGAGTGGGGCTATGTATGTATGTATGTATATGTTGATACAAGATCAACATATAAAAATCAACAGTATTTCTATATACTAAGAAAGAGGTAGTGTGAAAACTGAATTTGAAAATCCAAAACCATTTATAATTGTAAAAATAATGAAATACGTATGCATAAGTTTAACAAATCTTGTATAGGACTTATATGCCAAAAGCTAAATTTGCTGATGAAAGACATCAAATAAAATGAAAATAAATAGAACGATGTACTGTGTTGATGGATTGAAAAAGTCAAAATAGCGAAAATGTCAAATTTCCCTCAAATTACTCAGTAGGTTTAATGCAATTCTTACCAAATTCCAGCAAGGATTTTTATGGAATTAAAGTAGCTTTTGTAAAATATATTAGAAAGGCACAGGCTTTAGAAGATCCATAACAATTTTGAAGAATAAAATAGGAGGAATTATTTTGATATTAAATCTTATTATGGAGATTTAATAGTTAAGTTCATGGTATTGGCAGAAAGATAGATACATAGATAAATAAAACTGAATAAAGAACCCAGAAATAACCCTAGGCAAGTGCAGATTTCTGATTTTTGACAAAAGTGCAAAAAAATATCAATACAGGAAAATAGCCTTTTCACCAAATGGTGCTGGAGCAGAGAAACAAAAGTATCGATCTGAGATCATGATCATAAATGTAAAAGGTATAACTATAAAACGTATAGAAGAAAACACAGGAGAAATCTTCAGGACCTGAGGCTAGACAAAGAGATTGCAGACTTGATACTAAAAGCACCATGTTAGAAAAAAAAAAAAAACATGGCAGATTGAACTTCATCAAAATTAAAAGATTTTGCTGTGTGTAAGACCTTGCTAAGAGAATATAGAAACAAGTAACAGAATGGGAGAAATATTTGCAAACCACATATTTGACAAAGGACTTGAATCTAGAATATATAAAGAACTCTCAAAATTCAACAATATGAAAACAAGGAAAACAATTAGAAAATAAGGATTAAGACATGAAGAAACATTTCTACAAAGAGGATATACAGACAAAGTTTCAATATCACTAGCCATTAGAGAATGCAAATTAAAATCACAATGATATCATTAGACACACCTATGAGAAAAGCTAATTAAAAACAAAAGACAGCACAAAATTCTGGCAAGCATGTGGAAAACTTGGACCACTCATATGTTGCTTATGGGAATATAAAAATAGTCCAGCCACTCTGAGAGACAATTTGGCAGTTTGTTGTAAACTATACACACACTTACCATACGACTCAGAAATTGCACTTTAGGACATTTGTCCCAGAGAAATAAAAGCTTTAATATAACTTTTATGTAATCATAAAAACATGTACACAAATGTACATAGTAGCTTTATTAATCATATGCAAAAACTGAAACAAGATGTCCTACAATACATTAATGGTTACACAACCACTCAGCAACAAAAAGGAAAAACTATTGACACATGAAAAAATTTGGATAAATATTAACGGAATTAAGATGAGTGAAATAAAAGGTAATCTCAAAAAGTCACATATTCTATGATTCCATTTTTAGAACATTCTTATCATGATGGAATTATAGAGATGGAAAACAGCTTAGTGGTTCTCAGAAGCTAGGGATCATGGGGGTGGGGTAGACGATAAGGGTACAGCAGAAGAAAACCCTGTGGTGATGGAACATGTACAGATTTGTGTGGGTGGTTATACAAATCTATACATGTGATAAAATTCCACAGAAAGACATACACATACACACCAAAGAGTGTGTGTAAAACTGGTGAAATTTGAATAAGGTCTTTGGTTATATCAATGTAAATTTTATGACTTTCATATTATACTCATGTTGTAAAAGACATTGCCATTGGGAGAAACTGGCTGAAAGAAACATAAGATTTTTCTGTATTCTTTTTGCTTCTTACTGTCAATTGACAATTGTTTCTAAATTAAAAAAAAAATAAATGAAGTAATTCAAAGAAGATTTCCAAGCTTTGCACAGTGGCAGCATCATAGCCAATGAGGTTTGTCCAAAGCATGATTATTGCTAAAAGAAAATTTCCAGTGAGATATGTCCCTTTTCCCTCTCATTTATATTTAGAATCACTGAACAGCATAAAATGAATAAAACTATATATTTCACTTTCCTTTACGTACTTTAGCTTCATCATAAAGTTTATTTGTAATGAGTTTTGAATTTTACTTGGCACAATACATTTGCCTCTCATTCAAAATAATATAATACTCAGAAGATATATTTTTCATTTTAACCAAAATCAACAATAATTTCCAAACACCTAAATAGTATCACTTGGTCTGAAAGTTTTCATTCAGTATCTAACATTCTCTCAGGAATAAAGAGAGAAAAGCATTTGATTGAATAGAGAATATTTACATTATTAGAGTGTCAATATATAGCCCCAATCCTCCTCTAAACTGAAATTATTCCATTTTCTTAAAAAAAATGTGATATTCTAGATGAGATATACTTTAGGTTCTGATGATCAAAGGAAGTTAAAATTATTAGCTTTTCATCTATAGCCTGTGGACTGATTTAAAATGGAATGTTTCAGTGGACTCAAGTCTTGGGCAAGATGATAAATTTATTGTCCCACTGTTTCTATAGAATTCCAGTTTTGATCACCAGTGATTCTTGCACATGTAAAGTTTTCAATAAATACATTAAATATGAAATACAAAATATGAAAACCTCTATTCCTGCTAGTGGTTTGGGAGACCAGTGGCTGTCATGGGCAGAGGATCTTGTTGTGTGCCTTTGCTTCCACATGGGTTAACTACAGTGAATAGTCACAACTGCTCGGAACTGACTGTTAAAGGAATCTCAGAACTGACTGTTAAAAATCACACAACATAATATTATAACATGCAACTGATTTGCTCAATTTGTTTGACAAATCTATGGAAAAATAAAATCAAAGGCTTCACTTGTCTGATCAGTCAGTTTAGTCAAAATGTTTGAGTCAAAACCAAAGTACCAATTTTGGTAAGTTATTTTGGACACAGTATAAATGGACACCACTGCCAGGAAAGCCCAGATCATACAGAGTTGGAAATGTCTGCATGTGAAAATTCAAGGAGAAATGCAAATTAGTGAGATATGTATTACATTGTCACCCAATTTTACAAAGCACAGAAAGAGGTGGGCTACATGAAGTTTACTCTAATGGTATTCTTTTCATTTTTCTGAAATTTCGACATAATAGCAAAGCTGGAATTTTATAATTTCCATAGCTATAAATCATTTTTAAATCATGATGATATTACTCAAAACAGATATGAAAACATATGTCTGCCATAGCTGTATAAACCGCTTACTTGTCATATTCTATAAATGTTAAATCTTCTACTTTAACTTCATTTCCTTTTATTAACTCAAATATATTGAAGAAAATATATTTTATCTTAATATCACATATATAACTGGTAAATTTGACATCGAAAATCTCAATTAAAAGAGAGCTTTCCACCATAACCTGGGTGCAGTTTAATATGCCACTCCTTTCTATTAATGTCCTCATCAGAATGTGTGACAAACCCATTTGATTGAAATGAGTAAAACTTCCATTCAGAAACACCAGTATATACCACTGTGTATTTTATGAAAATCAGTTACTGTATATCTGTACTACCGCTCCAGCTGATTTTTCAAAAGACACAGTAGTGTGTACTCGAGCACTGCAGCACACAGGCCAGTCCTAAATGCCATTTTCACTTATGGGGATTGCAGTTCCAATAGAATCATATACATCTTATACAGCTTCAGATTTTCCTAGAAAAGTTACTTTGCTACCACACTGTCCTTCAAATAGTCATGAATAGGGGTAAAGAAGAACAAATTGTTACTGGGTTAAGAATGAGACTTCATCTTTAACTAGAATTTCATTACTTATGTAAGAGTTTGGGTTTTTAAATATACTGAAACTGACTTCTTCCATTCTGACAAGTATTTGGAAAACAATCATTTACATCTTGGAGTCCTGGGGGTATAGCCTTTCAGCGTTTGGATAAGAAATGACTAAACATGTGGCAAGGAAACCAACCATGGATCAATGAAATTAAAATTTCATTCCAAATTCTAACTAAAGTGCCCATCTATATAATTAGGAAGCAAGTTCAGTCTAGAGAAGAAAGATAAATTTCTCCATTAACTCTTCAGCTCATGGAATCTTTTTTCTATATATTGAGTATCTTTAGTAGAGTTAGAAAAAATACATCCTATATTGAAGTACAAAGAGACCATTTGATGATCTGATAAGTTACCTGTTGGTTTAAGGTCTTTAGCTTACTGTTACTGTTTAACTCATGATGATAGCCACAATGTATAGCCTAAAACCTATGCCAATATGTTTTCTTTTTCTTTTACCTTTGAGTCTTCCAATGCTTACTCAATTTTCATATCAAGATAGCATACCTTTGAAATTTTTACTCTCCCAATCTTCATTAACCTCATATCCTATGAAAAAACTGTTTTATGTGTTCCACCACAACTATCTCCTCCCCAAACCCAACAGGCCTTACCTGGTCAGAGTCAGGCCCCTGAGCACTGTTGACATCACACAGAATTGTAACAACTTCAACCCAGGCATCTAAAGCCCAGTAGCAAGTGATTGAGGATTCAGAAGATAGCGGCATAGGAGACCGCTGGGCTCACCTCATTCTGCTGATCACATAGATTCCACCCTCATCAGAATAAATAACCCAGAAAACTGCCACAATACCAGCAGAATGGACTCTCCAGAGCCAAATGCAGAGAAGAGGCCCAGGGAAGAAGGTAGGAAGGGCAGAGAGGTGGTGCATGCTACGAGGAATGGCGGGAGGGGCCTGGAGTGGTGGAGGAGCAGTCCACCTGACAAGGCAAATCCCCCGAAGTCTGGCTTGCAAAAGCAGAGGGGCCGGACTCCATGAATTCCGACAGTCAGCAGGACATAACATCTGGAATTCTAAAAGACAACTGCTCTGCTCTCAAAGATTAGGGAGGGCAAGAGGACACTGTGAGGGAGAGTGGTTGAGACCTGGAAGGACAGAGCTCAGTGGGGGAACAAGGTGCAGGAAAGCACCATTTCTCTCTCTCATTCCCCAGCCAAAATTCCAAAGGGAACCATTTCCCATCACTGAACTTGTTTGCACCCTGCAAATGCTCAATGCTGTGCTTCTGTGGATCCATCCCTCAAACAGGCCTGCCTCCCTCCAGGTGCTTCAGGGTCCCTCCTGCAGGGGGCCACTGACAGCAAAGCTAAGCCTACCCGTCCCACCCCTGTGCACTTTGTGGATCCAACTTAATACTCTCTTAGCCAGATCCCATGGAAGCAGCACCACAAGACTGACAGTGTGCAAGCAGCTGTGGACAAGGGCCACACCACTCCACAGTGAGTCCTGCCCCTGGGAGAGGGGAAGATAAGGTACACACCAGTCTGACTGTGGCCCAAGCAGTGGGTTGGGGGCAGACATTGCGTCTGACTGTGGCCCTGCCCACCAACACAAGTTACTCCAGACAGCACAGGGTAGTGCCCTACAGTTTGGAGCCACCACAAGGACTACCCAAAATGATGAAATGGAATAAATCTCCTCAAAAGAAACTCCAGGAAGTAGCGACAGCTAACAAATTGATCAAAACCGATTTAAGCAATATAACAAGAATTTAGAATAATAGTCATAAAATTAATCGCTGGTCTTGAAAAAAGCATAGAGGACAGAAGAGAATCTATTGCTACAGAGATCAAGGGACTAAGAAATAGTCACGAGAAGCGAAAAAATGTTATAAATGAGGTGCAAAATAAACTGGAGGCACCATAGCATGGATTGAAGAGGCAGAGGAAGGAATAGGTGAATAGAAGATAAAATTATGGAAAAAGAGGAAGCTGACAAAAAGATAAAAAAATCCAGGAGTATGAGGGGAGAATTAGAGAACTAAGTGCTGCAATCAAATGGAACAACATCCGTATCATAGGATTTCCAGAAGATGAAGAGACAGAGAAAGGGGCTGAAGGTGTGTACTTGAACAAATCAGAGCTGAGAACTTCGCTGATCTGGGGAAGGAAAAAGGCATTGAAATCCAAGACACACAGAGAACTCCTTTCAGACATAACTTGAATAGATCTGCACAACATATCATAGGGAAACTGGCAAAATACAAGGATAAAGAGAGAATTCTAAAAGCAGCTAGGAAAAATGGACCCTAACATACAAAGGTAGATACATAAGGGTAGTAGCAGACATATATAGTGAAACTTGGCAGGACAGAAAGGAATGGCATGAAATCTTCAATGTGATGAACAGAAAAAAACATGTAGCCAAGAATCTGTTGAGAATATGTAGCCAGCAAGTCTGTCATTTAGAATAGGAGAGATAAAGGTCTTCCCAAACAAATAAAAACTGAAGGAATTCATCACCACTAAACCAGCCCTACAAGAGATCCTAAGGGGGACTCTGTGAGTGAAATGTTGCAAGGATCACAAAATGCCAGAGACATCACTTGAAGCATGAAACCTACAGACTTCACAATGACTCTAAACCCATGTCTTTCTATAATAACACTGAATGTAAATGAACCAAATGCTACAACCAAAGACATAGGGTATCAGAATGGGTAAAAAATCAAGACCCATCTATTTTATGTCTACAAGAGACTCATTTTATACCTGAGGACACCTTCAGATTACAAGTGAGGGGATGGAGAAATATCTAGCATGCTACTGGAAGTCAGAGGAAATCTGGAATAGCCATACTTATATCAGACAAACTAGACTTCAAATTAAAGGTTGTAACAAGAGATGAAGAAGGGCATTATATAATCATTGCAGAGTCTATCCATCAGGAAGAGCTAACAATTATAAATGTTTATGCACCAAATACGAGAGCCCCCAAATATATACAACAATTAATCACAAAAATAAGCAACGTTATTGATAAGAATGTGGTAATTGCAGGGGATCTTAATACTCCACTTACACCAATGGATAGATCATCTAGACACAGACTCGATAAAGAAACAAGGGCCCTGAATGATACAATGGATCAGATGAACTTGACAGATATATTTAGAACTCTGCATCCCAAAAAAACAGAATATACTTTCTTCTCGAGTGCACATGGAACGTTCTCCAAGATAGATCACATACTGGGTCACAAAATAACCCTTCATAAGTACAAAAGAATTGAGATCATACCCGGCATACTTTCAGACCACAATGCTATGAAGCTTGAAATCAACCACAGGAAAAAGTCTGGAAAACCTCCAGAAGCATGGAGGTTAAAGAACACCCTACTAAAGAATGAATGTGTCAACCAGGCAATTAGAGAAGAAATTTAAAAATATATGGAAACAAATGAAGGTGAAAATACAACAATCCAAATGCTTTAGGACGCAGTGAAGGCAGTCCTGAGAGGAAAATACATTGGAATCCAGGCCTATCTCAAGAAACAAGAAAAATCCCAAATACAAACACCTAATACATACAAATCCCAAATACAAACACCTAATAACATCCCAAATAGAGCATACCTAAATAAATAGAAGCAGAACAGCAAAGACACCCCAAACCCAGCAGAAGAAGAGAAATAATAAACATCAGAGCAGAAATAAACAGTATAGAATCTTAAAAAACTGTAGAGCAGATCAATGAAACCGAGAGTTGGTTTTCTGAAAAAATAAACAAAATTGACAAACCTCTAGCCAGGCTTCTCAAAAAGAAAAGGGAGATGGCCCAAATAGATAAAATCATGAATGAAAATGGAATTATGGCAACCAATCCCTCAGAGATACAAGCAATTATCAGGGAGTACTATGAAAAATTATATGCCAACAAATTGGACAACCTGGAAGAAATGGACAAATTCCTAAGCACCCACACACTTCCAAAACTCAAACATGAAGAAATAGAAAACTTGAACAGACCCATAACCAGCAAAGAAATCGAATCAGTTTTCAAAAATCTCCCAACAAAAAAGAGTCCAGGACCAGATGGCTTCCCAGGGGAATTCTACCAGACATTTAAAGCAGAGATAATACCTATCCTTCTCAAGCTGCTCCAAAATATAGAAAGGGAAGGAAAACTTCCAGACTCATTCTATGAAGCCAGCATTACTTTACTTCCTAAACTAGACAGAGACGCATCCAAAAAAGAGAACTACAGGCCAATATCCCTGATGAATATGGATGCAAAAATTCTCAATAAGATACTAGCGAATAGAATTCAACAGCATATAAAAAGAATTATTCACCATGATCAAGTGGGATTCATTCCTGGGCTGCAGAGATGGTTCAACATTCACAAATCAAGCAACGTGATACATCACATTAATAAAAGAAAAGATAAGAACCATATGATCCTGTCAATTGATGCAGAAAAGGCATTTGACAAAATTCAGCACCCTTTCTTAATAAAAACCCTCGAGAAAGTCGGGATGGAAGGAAGATAGTTAAACATCATCAAAGCCATTTATGAGGAGACCACAGCTAACATCATCCTCAATGGGGAAAAACTGAGAGCTTTTTCCCTGAGATCAGGAACACGAGAGGGATGTCCACTCTCACCGCTGTTGTTTAACAGAGTGTTGGAAGTGCTAGTATCAGCAATCAGACAACAAAAGGAAATCAAAGGCATCAAAACTAGTAATGATGAAATCAAGCTTTCACTTTTTGAAGATGACATGATATTATATACGGAAAACCCGATAGACTCCACCAAAAGTCTGCTAGAACTGATACATGAATTCAGCAAAGTCGCAGGATACAAAATCAATGTACAGAAATCAGTTGCATTCTTATACACTAACAATGAAGCAACAGAAAGACAAATAAAGAAACTGATCTCTTTCACAATTGCACCAAGAATCATAAAATACCTAGAAATAAACCTGACCAAAGATGTAAAAGATCTGCGTGCTGAAAACTATAGAAAACTTATGAATGAAATTGAAGAAGATACAAAGAAATAGAAAAACACTCCGTGCTCATGGATTGGAAGAATAAATATTGTTAAAATGTTAATACTACCCAAGGAAATCAATACAATCAAATGCAATCCCAGTAAAAGTTGCACCAGCAGTCTTTTAGAAGCTAGAACAAGCAATCCTAAAGTTGTATCGAACCACAAAAAACCCCAACTAGCTAAAGTAATATTGAAGAAGAATACCACAGCAGGAGGCATCAAAATCCGAGACTTTAGCTTCTACTACACAGCTGTAATCATCAAGACAGCATGGTATTGTCACAAAAACAGACACATAGACCGATGGAATAGAATAGAAACCCCAGAACTAGACCCACAAAAGTATGGCCAACTAATCTTTGACAAAGCAGGAAAGAACATCCAATGGAAAAAAGACAGTCTCTTTCACAAATGGTACTGGGAGAACTGGACAGCAACATGCAAAAGGATGAAACTAGACCACTTTCTTACACCATTCACAAAGATAAACTCAAAATGGATAAAGGACCTGAATGTGAGACAGGAAACTATCAAAGCCCTAGAGAAGAAAGCAGGAAAAAAATCCTCTCTGACCTCAGCCGCAGCAATTTCTTACTCAACACATCTCCAAAGGCAAGGGAATTAAAAGCAAAAATGAACTATTGGGACCTCATCAAGATAGAAAGCTTCTGTACTGCAAAGGAAACAATCAACAAAACTAAAAGGCATGGGAGTGGGAAAAGATATTTGTAAATGACATATCGGACAAAGGGCTAGTATCCAAAATCTATAAAGAACTCACCAAACTCCACACCCCAAAACAAGTAATCCAGTGAAGAGATGGGCAGAAGAATGAATGGAAAGTTTTCTAAAGAAGACATCCAGATGGCCAACAGGCACGTGAAAAGAAGCTCAACGTCACTCCTCATCAGAGAAATACAAATCAAACCACACTGAGATACCACCTCACGCCAGTCAGAGTGGCTAAAATGAACAATTCAGGAGACTATAGATGCTGGAGAGGATGTGGAGAAATGGGAACCCTCTTGCACTGTTGGTGGGTATGCAAACTGGTGCAGCCACTCTGGAAAACAGTGTGGAGGTTCCCCCCCCAAATTAAAAAGAGATCTCCCCTATGACCCAGCAACAGCACTGCTAGGAATTTACCCATGGGATACAGGAGTGCTGTTGCATAGGGGCACATGTACTCCAATGTTTATAGCAGCACTTTCAACAGTAGCCAAATGATGGAAAGAGCCTAAATGTCCATTAAGTGATGAATAGATAAAGAAATTGTGGTTCATATACACAAATGGAGTACTACGTGGCAATGAGAAAGAATGAAATATGGCCCTTTGTAGCAACGTGGATGGAACTGGAGAGTGTTATGTTAAGCGAAATAAGTCATACAGAGAAAGACAGATACCATATGTTTTAACTCTCATGTGGATGTTAAGAAACTTAACATAAGACCATGGGGGAGGGGAAGGGCGAAAAAAATTACAGATAGGGAAGGGTGCAAACCATAAGAGACTCTTAAAAGCAGAATAAACTGAGGGTTGATGGGGGCTTGGAGGGAAGGGAAGGTGTGTGATAGGTATTGAGGAGAGCACCTGTTGGGATGAGTACTGAGTGCTGTATGGAAACCAATTTGACAATAAATTTCATATTAAAAAAAAGAAAAAGAAAAAAGTGGATACTATGGAGATATACATGTATCTCAGTGGATCAAAAGCTAGATTGGCATCATATCTATCTGCATTCCAGATAAATACTTTGCTGGAGTAACTTGTTAAGCTTTCATTTGAAATGCCCAAATTAGCATATATTTTAAAAACCTCTTTTCATAGTTGAGGGGAATATTTCTTCTCCATGGCAGCAACTCAGTTTTTCAAACATAACTATCAAATGGTGAGTTATTTAAACATGGATAACAAAGTGAATATGTAATAAAAAGAGAGTCAGATGTCTCTGATCAGGCATAATAAAAGGGCTTAAAGTAAAATTTCCAACCACAGGCACAGAAAAACTTTAGTCTGACATGTAATTTAGAACATCAAATAAACAAGTCTCTGGTAAACATAATTTTTTTTACTACTATAGTAATTTATCCAAAGACAGTATAAATCTATTTTGTTTAGGAAATATGGATGCAATATACAGTACTGGGATGTTAATTCAGTTACTATCTAATATTTATATGTCAACCACATAAGCAAAAATTATTTTACCTTTATTATCCCTTTTGATGGTTGGTCCATTATCCTGATCAACAATAAGTTCTTCTCTATTGTTGGGCATCATGACTATAAATAAAAGATATAACTGAGTAATATTTTTGCAAAGTACCCAAAAGAAAGGCAGAAAAGTATTAGATAAATAGGTATTTTACTCCAATAAGTAGTAACATGAATTGTATACACTTATACTTCTGAAACAGTGGAGAAATTTGGTCTGATGATTATATAATTTAAAAATTGATAAGCTGCTTTAATCATGTGAATTTTTAAAGTGGAATTAATATATGGCACATATATAATTGCCCACATATTTTCTCTAAATCATTTTAAATATTTCCTCTTTTAAAATACATATGTAAATTAGCTATTTACCTGCATAATTAATAATATATTTCCCAAAGTATTTCTGGAAAGAATTTATCACTTAATTTCGTGAGTTTAAAATAATTATGCATTTAACTCGCCTTATAAAGTTTTTGCAAATATATACAGCAAAATTAAAAGGTGAAGTCTAACTTTCTGGTAATTATTATAAATGCTCCTTCACAAAATATTTCTATTGAAAGAGAAATACATGCCAATTTTTATACTTGATCATTTAATTCATTTTTGTTATATTTTATTAAAATATCATAATGTTCTATAAATAAAATATGGTCACTATAAATGAAAAATCATCAAATATTTGTATTCATTTAGAGACAATCTCACTATCATGTCTGTACAACTGGGAATGTGCTTAGATAGCCTAATTACTGCCAGTGCAATAAGAAATGTTTTACGTGGTTAATATATTTTTAAGAATACTACATTGATTTGAAAATATTTGATTTTACTTCTAAGTGTAAGATATCATTCTCTTACAATGTATCTATCACAAAATATATTTCCCTATGTGCTTTGCTTTTAGACAGCACTCAATAATCTCTCTTTTCTTTCTCTCCCACCTCTCATCAACACAAAGATTATCCTGACAGAATAATGTGTGTTTTGGTTTATTGATTCATCAATGGTCTTCTGGCTATATCTGTTTGCCTTGCTCAGTCTCCCTTGAATGAGTTGCACAATGTTGTAATAATCAGGTGGTCTGTGTCCAAAAGCTGTGACAAAGTAAAGCTAGAAGATCTGTCACCTCTTCCAGGAATTAAATTTACTTCCTTAGCTGCAAGTTCTAGCTCAGTGGTTCATAACTCTGGCTGCATATTAGAATCTGATGAAGAGATACTGAAAATAAAAACAAAATGCTGCCATGCTTTATTCCAGACTAGGTAAATCAGACTCTGAGCATGTAGTCTGATCATCCAGATTTGTAAATGCTCACAGAATTTGCAATTATAATGGGAAGCCTGATTTGAGATTCATTGGGCATACTATGAGCCACAAACAATGTGTAATATTGACAGGCTAAGTGAGACTTGCATGAATTTCCACAAGGGAGAAATCATATTCATCCTTCCCTAACACAAATTTGGAAACTAACACCTCCACTAATCCCTCAAATTACTCTTCTCCCCCTCACCCCCCACCAAAACATTATTTTGAAGAGGCTTAAAGCAATCACTATTACCATGTGTAAAAATTTAGAGTTTACATAATGAACATCCATATAGTGTAAGGCTAAAAGAAAAGCAGAAATAATTTTTCCTAAATGAAATGGATATTTAGGAAATTGGATTGTGTAGGTACATAAGATTAACAAATATTTTACCTAACTCAATTGGTTCATAATTATTATATACTAAAGGAGAATTTGTTACAATATGGTAACATCTGTATACCTGAGTAAAATCAGACAGCAAGGGATGATAAATCAAGGTAAAGCCACACAGAGAAAAATAGTGCTTGTCCCTCACATTCCCTTAGCACTTTAAGTTTCTGAAGTGTTTTTCTACATATTATTTCATTTGATCTCACAAAAATCCAGTGCCTTAGGCAAGGAAGTAATTATTTCTATATATTGGGTAAAGAAATTCATAATGGTTAAGTTACATACCTAAGTTACATTCTCATAGCTAGTCACTGCTGGAACTATGGCTATACTCAAGTCTCCCATATGCCACATCACTGACAATAACACTATAGTATTTCTGGAATAGTATCTCTGGTGTAAGACTTGTGAGATGATAAAAAAATAAAGGGAAAGGCATGTTAAATACTTGTGATCTAAATTATTGAGATTGTAGCAAATTATATATTGATTCACTTTTTAATCATTCTAAATGATCAACTGTTTAAAATATATTTTATCTTTCATTATTCAAAGGATTCTGTGAATGTAGCAAGTATATTGTATCACATAAACTGTTATATACCAACATACTGAACTAGCATATACTCTACAAAAATCCCATCATATTGTTCCCCTGGAATCCAGTGACACAGTAAATAAAGGCCCTTTCTGAGAAGAAACTTATAACACCATAAGTTTCATTTTGTTGTTCATATTGCTTCAGCAATAAAAAAAAGTCCACTTCAAAAAGCCATTTTTTAAGAAGGCATCAGCTCCCCAGCTTCTTTCTCCACTTTCTATTGACTAATGACAAATTTCCTGAAAGAATTTCTTTAAATTCCTTGTTTTGGGCAAGATACTTACCCGTCCTCTCTGAATGGTGATCCATCTGAGAAGGAGAACTGGACACACTGCTGCTGGGGTGGGAGGAAATTTGACTCCCAGGACAATGATTATCTTCCAGAGAGGGAACAGGAGAAGGACTCTCTGGGATCCGTTCCTGACACAAAAGGAGACACAAAAGGAAATATCATCTGTGCACCAAGTTTTTCATGTTGGATGAGTCCATGACATTTGAAATGTTGACCTCTCCCTTATCCCAAAAGCAGGCATGTTCATGATACCTGGTATTTAACATGTAATTTTAGACAAATACATATTTTTTCTTGCAAAATTAATGAGGTATTATGAGAATTTAATAAGAGAGGGTGAAAGCAATAAGCACGATGCTGATATATGTTAGAGGTTTAAGAAAAGTTAATTTCCATTTCCTTTCTTAAGAAATACATTAAAATTTTACCTTGATATTTCCCTATAAACCTATTCACTGTATCATTTATGTAATAGCCAAGATTGGCATTTTAATGATGATTTTATTAATATAATGGTATGTCAGAATAAAATATGTAATAATGAAAAAAAGAAATACATTCTATATTATGAACATAGGTGTGCAGTGAAGATTATTATTATTGTAAACGTTTATATTTATATAAAGTATATACCAAGCATGGAGGGTGATCTCACTCTCTAAGATGTCCCTAAGGTAAACACTTGAAAACCTAGGAATAAAAATCACAAATAGTGGCATCTGGTACACGTTGAGTCTTTCTGCACAAATAAAAATTACAGAAACAGTATACACCTCCTCTATCAGACCTTAGAAATTTATTTTGAATTCTCCCAGCAAAATGGTTTGGTAATCACACTACACAATGATGGTTTTGCAAACTAAAACTAAGACCTATGAATATCAATTGCTTAGTATTGTTTAGACATTTATAGTTTTGAATGAATTTGAATAAAAATAAAATATTTATTTTACATAGCTCTTCAGTAACTGTTAATAGTCCTCAAGACTTTTGTGATTATGAATATTGCTATAAATCTCTGAAGTTATTCATTATGTTTACACATCCCAACTTGATGAATAAATCTGACAATCATTCATTTAATTTGATCACTAAAATAACCAAATTGCTGTTTTATGCATTTATGCAATAAATGTGACTGGGTAATAGACATGCTGGGACAGAGAATGTTTGTTCTATAAAATATTTAATTCATCCTTAATAAATTTCTTAATTGTTCTAATTATCTGTAATTATAACATCAGTATTCAAATCATAATAATGTTAAAAATTAATTTGTCAAATATGTGCTTATACATTTTCACATTGATTTTGTCTGAGAGGCTTAAATTTATAAATTCTCTAGATAAAACTGCTGTTTGTTTAAATACAAAAGTAAATAGCATGAGAGTTAAAGCTTATTATTTCATTAGTAGAAGTTAACATTTTGCAGTGTCTTTCATTGTGGCAGGCAGAATAATGGCCCCCTAAATATCCCCTCCACAACCTAATGACCAAGACCTGTGAATATATTACCTCATATGGTAAATGGATTTTTCAGACGTGACTGAGAATCTTGAGATAAATCACACTTGGAGGCATAAAAGGAAGGTCAAAGGGAGATATTATGGGAGAATAATCAGAGAGATGCAACATTTCTGGCTTTGAAGATGGATGAAAGGAACCATGAGCCAAGAAATGTGGGTGCATTCTAGAAGTTGGAAAAGTCAAGGAAACAGATTCTTCCCTGGAAGCTACAGAAAGAAATGCAGCCCTGCCAACTCCTTGATTTTAGCTTAGTGATATCCATGTTAGATATCTGACCTATAGAACTACAAGAAAATTAATTTGCATTGTTTTAAGCCACAAAATTTGTCATATTTTGTTACTGCAGCAATGAAACACTAATATAGTCATCAATGTAGTAGGTTCACTTTTTACATGGTGTTTTATATTATTGTCTAGCAAATAATTAACATTTGATAATTTTAGTAAAATGAATAGTAGACTTTGAGTATATTAGCTGCAGTATTATATCTTAATTAAATACTGATAATTATAACTGTTATCAGACCTCAAAAACAATGTTTTAAGACAGAATTATACATTTCATTTATAATTACTATACAGATAATTACCTAGTTGTAACACTATATATACAGGACAAAATAGAAAGAAACATATAAACAAAGCAGGATAAAATAATCAACTTTTTCCCCCAAATAATTATACTTGTATTCTGCAGTAATGGTATGAGGATAAGCAGCAAGATATATATAGCCCTTGTACCACATTGTTTTATTTTCTGAAAGTGGGAGAGGGGCAGAGAGAGAGGGAAACACAGAACCCGAAGCAGGCTCCAGGCTCTGAGCTGTTAGCACAGAGTCTGACACAGAGCTCAAACTCATGAACCATGAGATCACGACCTGAAGTCGGACACTTAACTGACTGAGCCACCCAGATGCCCCACCAATGCAAGGGTTTTTATATATAAGGTCAAAATTATTTCTCTGCCTTTCACTGTTGTATAGCCCCAATGATTCTTTCCCAAAATATGTGTATAAAATGTAGAACATTCAGTATTTGTCTTTGATTGTAACATTGGAAATTTGCTAAAAAATATATGTAATTCAATGAACTACATTTAAGTTTCATGGGCATCTGAATGAATGGATAGGGACATCCATTCATTATCCATATTATTAATATCCATATATTAGTTCATATAACTAATTACAGCAGTTATATGGGGCAAAAATGGAACTGAACAAACAAAATCACTCTATGGTGGCAAACAGGAATCATACACACAGTAATATATGCTGCCATAATAAAAATAGAAAAAAAATTAAGTGATTCATAAAATCGATAGTTTGGAGAAGCAAGAGAATCCAACTCACAGTGGTACTTGCTCTTGTCCACTCTGCCTAATAGAAAATGAAAGCTTACTTTGATTAAAAAAAAATTGAAAGGGCGTCTACATGAATATAAAATGCTATGAAAATGAGAAAAAATACAATACTATAAAGGAGGATCCCCAAATGTTTATTTTTTAAATTAATTTATTTTTGAGACAGAGAGAGAGAGAGAGAGAGCAGAAGCATAGGTGGGGCAGGGTCATAGAGGATGGGAGAGAGAGAGAGAGAGAGAGAGAGAGAGAGAGAGAATCCCAAGCAGCTCTGCACTATCAGCACGGAGCCTGATGCGGGGCTGGAACTCACAAACTATGAGATTGAGAGTCCTGACGTTTAACCTACTGAGCCAACCAGATGCCTCCCCCACAAATGTTTAAAATTAGCAAATGATCAAATAATATGAACTCAAGTAACTTTCTATTCAACTCCTTCTTTGACATTTTCAACATCATATTAGGTAAAACAATAAACTAACTTTGAAAACTTGATTTAGAGTGACTAACATTTTGCATGAAGTTTTATTTCTGCTTTAAGATTTTATAGTCTGCATTTTCCAAATTCAGTCAACGTTCAGTTCATTGTTATTGTTTCCCTAAGGTATCACAGAGATCAGACTTTTTTTCACCATATAAACTGTATTAGGTAAGTTTAGTGCCTTATATTGATTAAGAGTTAGGTGGGGTTAAAATATGTGTGTGTGTGTGTGTGTGTGTGTGTGTAGCTGGGAATGTTTAATTTATCTTAAAATAATTGATAGTTCTATGAACAATTTCTTTTCTGCAAGTAAACAGATCCATTTTTCATTCCTGTAATCAGTATGCATCTATTTAGCTACTTAACTGCAATGTGCTTTGGCTCATTAGGTGGCTACTGTTGTGTCTCAGCCTAGTTAAAAGTTCACAGCAAGTTAATCTGTTTTATTACAAATGAGAAAGCAAGTGATAATGTCCTCATCATTTGCCAAATACAGGGTTAACAGTGTTTGCAACAAATAAATAAGGGAATTTAAAAAGGAAAATTGCATCTCCAAAATCCCAATCATTTTTAGTCATTGATGACTTAATTTTATTTGCATTTATGACTTTTACAAGCCTGTTACTCTTCACATATTTCATTTGGGCCCCATGGAAAACAGCTGTAGCTCTTCTGAAACACTACAAGTCTTCTCCAGATTCAAAGTAGCAGAGGAGAGACATTTCCAAAATTGATACATACTTACCCAATCAATTCCCCAAATCAAAGGCTATTAGTAAAATCATCTACAATAATAATTCAGATTCTAGGATATATGTGCATAGTTCAAGGCTTATTCCTAAAAATTAAAAAAATATATAGAAAATGTTATTTACTAGTACATATTATACCCTCTTACATCATACTTTTCCCGTTTTGGGGTGGTTTACATCACAAATGGTCAAAGGAGATGTTCATCATATTGAATCATTTGAAAGTATAAAAAGCAGGGTCAATATTCAGTTTAATACAAGGTGTAACACTGTAAGTTTGGTTTAGGATGTAGTTTATTGGCACTAAATTATCAACTCTGCTCATTTTCATGTAGATCCTTTATTTCACCTCAATATTCCTTTACATCCTTGGAAATATGGTAGTATACACAGAATGTATGAAGTATTAATACATTAACGTTAAATGTGTTTATATGTATGTGTACATGTGTAGTTGTCTTTTAATAACAACTGTATTGGGGGTGCCTGACTGGCTCAGTCAGGAGAGCATGCGACTTTTGATCTCAGGGTCATGAGTTCAAGCCCCACATTGGGCATGGAGCCTACATATCAATCAGTGTTAAATTGTTGCTTGTTAAATTTGTTTGCTTGTTGTGCAAATAAAATGGGTACTTGTTGTTTATATCACATTTAGTTTGTACTGGAAGAGAGAGATTAATTATATCTTCTTTATCTCTTTCCCATATTGTCCATTACAGCATGCATTTATCAAGGATAGGATATTTGTTGAATATAAAAAGGAATAAAGGGACAAATCAATGGGTTGCTCTAACTATACTCTTTTGATCCTATATACACTTATATTATCTCTTTGCCAAAAGAAAATACATATTGGCTTTTTAAGCAAAGTTCACATGATACTGGGAGAGAGGGCAAAGAGATCCTATGCCAAACTAACAGAAGACATCAGGACAGATTATAAAATACTGTTTGTGTTTCAATAGCCAATGGTCATGAGATTTTGAAAAAAATAGTATTCTAATGATGATAATGATAATTCTATAAATTATAATAAATATTTGTTTAATGTTTCACAGTTTTGAATTTTTTTAAAGTTTATTTGTTTTTGAGAGACAGAGCACGAGCAGGGGAGGGGCAGAGAGAGGGAGACACAGAATATGAAGCAGGCTCCAGGCTCTGAGCTGTTAACACAGAGCTTGATATGGGGCTTGAACCCAAAAACCATGAGATCATGACCTGAGCTGAAGTTGGACGCTTAACCAACTGAGCCAACCAGGTACCCCAGTGTTTCATAGTTTTTAACCTCTATTTTACTCACATTATCTCTGGACAACCAACGAAGTAAGTGGGATAGATTATTACTATGACATATCGTTTACAATTGAGGAAACAAGTTCATGCTTGTTATGACAAGGTTAAATATCATATCCAATGTTATTCAGCTAAGTAGCAGAATAAGAATTCAACCTAAGATCTTTCTGTTTACAAGTCCTGTATGGTATATAATACTCAACAATTGCCTTCCAGACACCAAAAAGGTGTACAGTGTTTATTTCACCCAGCAATGGTAGTGATTTTTATACACTACTGTACTCTGCCATTAGCCTTTCTATGCCTCTCACACACTGTGCTCATGACTGCAAGACATGAAGCTAGAATTAAAGGTGAGATCTGTGGTCATTGAATAAAAGCAAATAAACACAAACTACCTTACCAGGAATAGTCATAAATAAAATTCATCAATATTATCTATATGCTAAGCAACTGAGTCAATGAGCTGTATGTTTATACTGAAGTTGCAGTGGTAATGTTAATATTTTCTCAAAATTTACATGTAATTAAAATCTCTGTCCTCTTCCAAATCATAATTCTTACCTTTATAACAGAGGTCCCAGCTCTGGAGAGTGGACTGTGAATCTGGGCTGCAGCAGCCATGTTGGCAATAGTATTGAGATGGTTCATCTGATTCATTGCCATGGCAACTGATGCAGGAGGTAAGCTGACTGGAAGTAGGGGATGCGGCATCATCATAAATGGCAGATCCAGTCCTAAAAGAGACAGTATATGTTAAATTATTATATTTGTCACATTGTTTGGACAAAGGAAAATCACATCAAAATTGATACTATAGTAGAAGTAATAAAAAAAAGTATCTGAATTCATTCTTTCTTTTAAAGTAAGTTTTATTATACCCTAGTATCTCTTTGGGCAATTAATGGTATCTAGGATTTAATATTGCTTTATAATTTAAAAAATATTCCTATATCCATAAGCTTTTATTTATTAATATTCTTTGTTCTTGTTCTCCTAAAGTATTTATAAGATGAAATTTGTTTTACTCATGAAACCAAAATCTTTAAGCCAAACATCATTTTTTTAACAAGTAACTTTATTTTTAATCATTACAATATATTGATGTGTTACCAGCTTCTAACTTAACACATTTTTAGAATATATAATAGTGATGCTGGCATGACAGGATGTAGATTGTCTAGGTTTCAGAATTATTGAAGAAAATAAGACGTGGAATATGGTCTACCCTTTTAGTCATATATCTCTAAAATGAATGCTATGGCTCTAATTTGAAGATTCCGTCAATAAGGAGTAATGCCCTATCAAAATATTCAATGTATTTTCAATTTAATAACAAATACCAACATCATTGATTAATGTCTATAATTCTGTTTTCTTATGCAAGGTGAAATAGTTTTCACATATTTTAAATTTCTCAATTAATATCTTTCAGGTATTATCCACATTATACTTATGGTAGCCACAGATATGTCAACATAAAAAGGGTAACAAATTTGAAATTTTTTCTACTTACCCCTTATGAGCTTGAGATTTGTGAGGAAACATGTTTGAACAGAGGCTAGGGAAATTTAGCCTAACATGGATGTTAACATCACTATGATAAGTAAACCATAACACTTTACAGTATATTTTAAACTATTGCTTCAACAGTAATCTTGCCTTCATTTGGACAGAAACCGAGAAACAAGTAATCTTTAACAGATGTTCTAAAATACACTTGCCTATAATTTTCCTAAATTACTGCAGATTATAGAAATCTACAATGGACAGTGCTTATGTTGATCCCAAATGCAATTATCCACTATTAATAATATCCCTTGATCCTCTTTGCCATTCCCTCCTTTTTTCTTGCTTTGAAAACCACAAAAACTAGTGAACAATGATGAATCTATAGAAAGTATAATTAGAGTCCTCCTAAATATCATTCCTGTAAACAACAGTAACAGTAATAAAAATTGTCAAAACACATACATTTAAAAGAAAAAGCAGGCTAGACAAAAATTCTGTTAATTGATTCAAGGTTTGTCTCTTGGGCTCAACAATGATGGTTGAATAAAACCAGAAAAAATTCAAAGTTGTGCAATGTAGTAAAACACATTTAACAGGTCTCATAAAAACCAAAGTGATCATCTCAATTAAAGGAACTCCTATATAAAGAACACAATAGTCACTAATATTTGTGATCAAAACAGACATAAATATACTGTTATTAAAATTACACAAGGATTTAAAAATGTTAGAAACTTAAATTCTGCATGGAAACCAAGGAGAACATACTCTGTACTTTCCATGACTGCATATCCCCACAGAATATTAACAAAATATTTCAAACTTTCCCCCTATTAATTGATTTATGGCTCACTATCTCCAAATCCTTTTAAGAAGCAAACTACCAAACCAAACTTTTTAGTTATGAAAATTTCCCCTGTGATTATTAATTTCCTAGAGAAACGTTAATAAAGTGTAAGCACAGATTTAAAAAATGGCCTTCCAGGGCACCTGGGTGGCTCAGTCGGTTAAGTGGCCAACTTCGGCTCAGGTCATGATCTCGCTGTCTGTGAGTTCGAGCCCTGTGTCAGGCTCTGTGCTGACAGCTCAGAGCCTGGAGCCTGTTTCAGATTCTGTGTCTCCCTCTCTCTGACCCTCCCCCATTCATGCTCTGTCTCTCTCTGTCTCAAAAATAAATAAACATTAAAAAAATTTTTAAATAAAATAAATAAATAAAATAAAAAATGGCCTTCCAAAATTGCTTTGATGTATATGCATTTTTATGCATATACATATATGCATACATATATGCATATACATATATGCAAAGTCATCATATGACTTTGATATAATAAGATATTGTATACCACATATTAATTTAATCACTGTTTATCTTTTCCCTGAAATCTTCACTTTATGTTTAACATAATAGTAACCATCAATGGTGCAAATAGGTTTCTATATAAGGCTCTCATTTACCAAACGTAATTATAGACTTCAATTCTTCTTTGTGTACTCAGAGTCTTAGTAGAAAATTGATAAAACTGTATATGAAAAGTAGCCATCAGTGCCTCCTTTTACCACTCATATGTTTAAGTAAGCCTTTGTTTAATTTACATTTTTCTTAACAATGTAATAATTCCTCACTCTCCAAAGATTTTCAGCATCATCCAGACACCATCTGGCCATATCAAGTCATATGCCTACTTAAAGTCCAAATGACTTGCAAACTAAATGCAAACTATAAACAGAATTTAACATCCTATTGGCAGTTTTAAAATACAATTAATCCAACATTTCAAATGACCATGCAGGACTTAAATGCTATACTTTCAGATCATGACCTGCAATAACGGTTAATTGACTATAATATCCTAGATTCTAAGCTAATATTTACATCACTGACCAGTTTAACAGTGACTCCACATGAGTTGCACATGCAAAGCATATGCAAATACTGAATTATGTAAGTCAACCTTTTACCAAAGTTGAAAACATTAAATTTAGAGCCATCAAAAGTACACCACACTCCAGCAATCTGGCTCATTTTAGTCACATACCAGAAATGTATAGACTTTGAATAGTATGGTAATTAAAATCATTTTTTAATCACCAAAATGAGTCATCTCTTTCCTATTAACCTCAAGGTCATCATGCCAGCTACTAAAGCATTATTTGTAAAGCATCTTGGTATTCCAGCAAATCTTACAACTTTTATGTAACTAAATAGCATCACCTCTTTCTAGTTATTAAGACTATAAACTTCAGTAAAACGCTAATACTCTTAAAATCCCACACTCATTTGATATCCAAGTCATGTTGACCTCTGTAATATCTTCACATTTCTACAGTCAGCTACCAATCCTATCATAACCGTTTGGTACCCTGGCTTTCTGATTGGTTTTTCAACACCATTTCATTTGCCTCTCCACTCCAATTTTAAGACGTCCAGTGGCTACTTACTGTTTCCAAAATAAAGTATAAGCTCTTTGGTTTGTTGTGAACTGAATTTTTTAGCTTTGATATCTCAGGATATTCCTCTATGTATGCTCTACTGTAACCCCACTGGACTAATTGCAGCTCTCTACAATTTTAATTCACCTTAACCTCACTCTTATTCATGCCTCTCTCTGGAATTTACCTCCTTACACTTTTTGTTTGGGTATGGTAAAAGTCCTCCCTTTTTGAATCAACAGACTTCATTTTTAGAGAATTTTCAGGTTTACAGAAAATTGAGCAGAAATTACTGAGAATTCTCATATATCTCCTCTCCACCAGCAGTTTCTCTGCTTATTCACATTTTGTATTAGTTTGGTACATTTGCCATAATTGGTGAATCAATGTTGATACATTCTTACTAACTATAGTCCATAGTTTGCATTAGAATTCATTATTTGTGATGCACATTTTATGGCTTTTCACAAATACATAATATAATGTATCAACCATTATAGTATCATAAAAACCAGTTTCACTGCCCTAAAAATCCCTTGTGCTCTACGGATTCATGC
Source organism: Panthera uncia (assembly GCF_023721935.1). NCBI lineage: Eukaryota > Metazoa > Chordata > Mammalia > Carnivora > Felidae > Panthera > Panthera uncia. The sequence goes on along the minus strand of NC_064817.1, from coordinate 69,151,726 downwards.
CTTCATTATTACCCTTGGTTTTTAATGTCTCTATAGATTTATCTTTCCCTAAATGACACATAGGTGCAATCATATACTATTTTGTGTTTTCAGACTGGCATTTTTTCACTTAGAAATATTCATTCACATTTCTTCAAAATTTTATTTTTAATTTTTTTTCTACAAGTGTAGTTGACAATCCATGTTACATGTTCACAAGTTTATACATTATGCTATGCTCACCGCAAGTGTAGCTACTGTCACCGTGCAACACTATTACAATATCATGGACCACATTCTTTATGCTGTACCTTTTACTCCTGTGATTTATTCATTACATAATTGGAAGGCTGTATATCCCACTCCCCCTCACCTATTTTGCCCATTTCCCTCACATGGAAACCATCAGCTTGTTCATTACTAACAAGCCTGATTCTGCTTTCCATTGGATTATTTCTCTTTTTTAAGATTCCACAAATGAGTGAAATTGTATGGTATTTATCTTTCTCTGACTTATTTCACTTAACATAATACCCTTTAGGTACATCCATGCTTTACAAATGGCAAGATATCATCCTTTTTTATGGCTGAAAAATATTATATTATGTATGTATACACATACATACATAATATGTATATTATAAAAATATTATATTATGTATGTATACACATACATAATAATGTATGTATATTATGTACGTATACTACATCTTCTGCATCCAATTGTCTATCAATGGATGCATTTTGTTTTCATTATTTAGGCTATAATAAATAATGCTTCAATAAATATAGTGGTGAATATAAATTTACACTTAATGTTTTGATTTGTTTGGGTAAAAACCCAGTAGAGGGATTATTGGATATGATCTTTATGGCTTAAATTTTTTGAGGAACCTCCATACTGCTTTATGAATTAGTACACAGATTTACATTTCCACCAGGAGTACACAAGGGTTCCATTTTCTCCATATCCTCACCAAACTTGTTATCTCTTGTCTTTTGATACTAACCATTCTGGCATGTGTAGGGTGATATCTGTTTGTAGTTTTAATCTGCATTTTTCTGATGATTAGTGATGTTGAGCATCTTTTCATGTGTATATTGGCCACTGTATATGCCTTTGGGAAAATGTCTATTCAGGTTCTCTGCCCATTTTATAATCATATTGTTTGCTTGCCTGTTTTTTGGTGTTGAGTCGTGTAACTTCATTTTGTTTTGGTTTTAATTTAAATTCTAGTTAGTTAACATACAGCATAATATTACTTTAAGGTGTGCGATATAGTGATTCAGCACTTCCATATATCACCTGGTGTTCATCACAACTGTATTCCTTAATCCCCATCACCCATTTAACCCTTCCTGCCACCAAACTCCCTTCTGGCAACCATCAGTTTGTTTTCTATAGTTAAGAATCTGTTTCTTGATTTGCCACACTCTCTCTCTTTTTACCCCCTTTGTTCATTTGTTTCTTAAATTCCACATATGAGTGAAATCATGTAGTATTTGTCTTTCCCTGACTGACTACCTTAGCATAATACTGTACAGTTACGTGCATGTGGTTGCAAATGGCAAGATTTCATTATTTTTTTTATAACTGAGTAGTATTCCATTGTACATATATATCACATCTTTTTCAATTCATCAGTTGATGGACACTTGGGCTGCTTCCATAATTTGGCTATTGTAGATAATGCTGCTATACACATCGTGCATGTGTCCATTTGAATTAGTATTTTTGTATTCTTTGGGTAAATACCTAGTAGTGCAGTTGCTGGATCCTATTTTTAACCTTTTGATGAACCTCTGTACTGTTAACCAGAGTGGCTGCATGAATTTACATTTCCCACCAACACTGCAAGAGGGTTCCCATTTCTCCACATCCTCACTAACAACTGTTGTTTCTTGTGTTGTTGTTTTTTGGCCATTCTGACAGGTGTGAGGTAGTGTCTCCCTGTAGTTTCAATTTGCATTTCCCCATTGATAAGTGATAATGAACATCTTTCATGTGTCTGTTGGCCATTTGTATGTCTTCTTTGGAAAAAATACCTATCCATGTCTTCTGCCCATTTTTTCAGTGGATTGTTAGTTTTTTGGGTGTTAAATTTTTTAAGTTATTTATATATTTGGGTACTAACCCTTTATCAGATAAGTCATTTACAAATATCCTCTTCCACTCTGTAGGTTGCTTCTAAATTTTGTTTAGTTTCCATCACTGTGCAGACCATTTGATTATGATGTAGTCCCAATAATTTATTTTTGCTTTTGTTTCTGCTGCTTCAGGAGACATATCCAGAAAGAAGTTGCTATAGCCAATGTCAAAGAAGATACCACATTTAGGGCTTTAATCCATTTTGAATTTACTTTGTGTGTGGTGTAAAAACTTGGTCCAGTTTCTTTCTTTTCCATGTTGCTGTCCAGGTTTACCAACACCATTTGTTAAAGAGACTGTCTTTTTCCCATTGGATATATTTTTTCTACTTTGTAAAAGATTAGTTGACCATATAATTATTGGTTCATCTCAAGGTTTTCTACTCTCACCTATGGATCTCTATGTCTATTTTTTGTGCTAGTCCCATACTGTTTTCATTACTACAGCTTTGTAATATAGCTTGATGTCTGGAATTGTGATGCCTCCTTCTTTGCTATTATTTTTAAAGGTTGCTGTGGCCATTAAGGATCTTCTGTGGTTCCATACATATTTTCAGAGTGTTTGTTCTCGTTCTGTGAAAAGTGCTAGTGGTATTTGGATAGAGATTGCATTAAATATGCAGATTGCTTTGGATAGTATAGACATTTAAACAATATTTTTCTTCTAATTCATAAGCATAGAATGTCTTTCCATTTCTTTGTTTCATCTTAATTCCTTTCATAAGTGTTTTATACTTTTCAAGGTACAGGTTTTTCACCCCTTTGGTAAGGATTATTCCTAGATACCTTATTATTTTTGGTGTAATTGTAAATGGGATTAATTATTTAATTTATTTTTCTGATGTTTCATCATTAGTGTATAGAAATGCAACAGATTTCTGTACATTGATGTTGTATCCTGTGACTTTATTGAATTTGTTTACCAGTTCTAGCAGTTTTTAGGTGGTGCATTTTAGATTATCTTTGTATAAGTATCATGTCATCCATAAAAAGTGAAGGCTTTACTTCTTCCTTGAAGATTTGGATCACTTTTATTTCTTTTTTTGTTAGTTTTCTGATTGCTGTGGCTAGGAGTTCCAGTAGTATGTTAAACAACAGTTGTTAAAGTGGACATCCTTGTCTTCTTCCTTACCCATAGAGGAAAAGTCCTCAGTTTTTCCACATTGAGGATAATATTAGCTGTGGGGTTTTCATACAGGGCCTTTATTACATTGAGGTATGTTCCCTCTAAACCTACTTTGTTGAGAGTTTTTATCATGAATGGATGTTGTACTTTGTCAAGTGCTTTTCCTTGATCTATTGAAATGATTATATGATTCTTATCCTTTCTGTTATTGATGTTATGCATTACCTTGATTGACTTGTGAATATAGAACCACTCTTGGAACTCAGGAAGAAAACTCATTTGATCATGTAAAGGATTTTTTAAATGTGTTGTTGGATTTGATTTGCTAGAATTTTATTGAGAATTTTTCTGTATATGTTCATCAGAGATATTGGCCTGAAGTAGTCCTTTTATGTGGTGTTTTTATCTGGTTTTGGTATTAGGGTAATGTTGGCCTCATGGAATGAATTTGGAAGTTTTCCTTTCTTTTCTATTTTTTGGAATAGTTTGAGACAAATAGGTACTAATTAGCTCTTCCTTAAAAGTTTGGTAGAATTCTCCTTTGAAGCCATCTGGTTCTGGACTTTTGTTTGATGGGAATTTTTTGATTACTGATTCAATTTATTTGCTGGTTATCAGTCTGTTGGAGTTTTCTATTACTTCCTTTTTCAGTTTTGATAGTTTCATGTTTCTAGGCATTTACCCTTTTCTTCCAGGTTGTCCAATTTCTTGGCATATAGTTTTTCATAATATTTTCTTACAATTGTGTTTCTGTGGTGTTGGTTGTTATTTCTACTCTCTCATTTGTTATTTTATTTAATTGAATCTTTTTTTGTTTTTCATAAGTGTGGGTAGATGTTTATCAATTTTATTGATTTTTTTTTCAAAGAACCATCTCCTGGTTTCATTTATGATCTATTATTGATTGAGTTTCTATATCATTTATTTCTGCTCTAATCGTTATAATTTCCTTCCTCTCACTGGCTTCAGGCTTTGGTTGTGGTTCTTTATCTAGCTCCTTTAGGTATAAGATTATGTTATTTATTTGAGATTTTTCTCATTTCTTGAGGTACAACTGTAGTGCAAAATACTTCCCTCTTAGGACAACTTTTGCTACATCCTAAAAGTTTTGGACCATTTTGTTTGCATTTTCATTTGTTTCCATGTATTTTTTTATTTCTTTTTTGATTTCCTGGTTGACAATTCATTGTTTACTAGCATGCTGTTTAACCAACATATATTTATGGTATTTCCAGTTTGTTTGTTTGTTTTTTCCTTAGCTTGACTACTAATTTCATCACATTGTGGTTAGGAAAGGTGGATGGTATGGATTCAATCTTTTCATATTTATTAAGGCCTGTTTGGATGCCTAATAGGTGATATATTATGGACAGTGTTCCATGTGCACATGAAAATAATACATATTCTGTTGTTTTAGGATGTAATGTTCTGCATATATCTGTTAAGTCAATCTGGTCCAGTGTGTCATTCAAAACTTTTGTTTCCTTAATTTTATGTTTAGATGATCTGTCCATTGATGTAAGTGAGATGTTAAAATCCCCTATTGTATTATTATCAATTAATTACATTTTGTTGTTATTAATTGTTTTATATATTTGGGTATTACATGCTGCATGCATAAATATTTACAATTGTTATATCTTCTACTTGGGTAGAAGTCTACTTTAATAAAGTCTACTTTATTATTTTGTAGTGCCTTTCTTTATCTTTCATTAACATTTTTTAAAATCTAGTTTGTCTAATATAAGTATAGCTATCCTGGCTTCTTTTGATATCCATTTGCATAAAAAAATGTTCCTCTACCCCCTCACTTTCAATATTCCAGTGTCTTTAAATTGAAAACTAATATTTTCTGGCAGCATTTGGATTGACCTTTTTTATCCATTCTGACACCCTATGACTTTTGATTGGAGCATTTCATCCATTTACATTCAAAATAATTATTGATAGATAAGTATTTATTGCCACTTTATTACTTGTTTGTAATTGTTTCTGGAGATTTTTTTTTGATCCTTTCTTGTCTTTCTCTCCTTCATGTTTTGTTGATTTTTTTAATTACTAATATATTTGGATTATTTTATCTTTATTCTTTGCATGTTTATTAGTGCTTTTTTTAATGTATGGTTACCATTAGGTTTGTATGTATCTTCTTCTGCAAATAGCAGTCTATATTCAGTTGATGGTCATTAAATTTTGATGCCATTCTTTTCTCATCTCTCCTCTGTTTTAGGTATATATTATATTTTATATCCTTTTTTGTGTGAGTTTCTTGACAGAATTTTATGGTAGTATCCATATTTACTGCTTTGTTGTTTCCTACCTGTGTTACTTTTGGCCTCTCCTTTCCTCTAGATATGCCTTCTTTAATAATCCTTGCTGGGCCAGTTTAATGGTCATGAACTCCTCTAGTTTCTATTTGGGAAAATCTTTATCTCTCTTTCTATTCTGAATGATAGCCTTCCGGATATAGTATTCTTGGTTGCAGGTATTTCCCATTCAGCAATTTGAATATATCATGCCATTCCCTTTCTGGATTGCCAAATTTCCGTCGGGAAATCTCCAATTAGCTTTATGGGTTGTCTTTTGTAAGTTAAGGACTTCTTTTGTCTTGCTGCTTTTAAGATTTCTTTTTCTTTATCACTGTATTTTTGCAAATTTAATTACAATATGTCTTGGTATTGGCCTGCTTTTGTTGACTTTGATAGGAGTTTCCTGTACCTTCTGGATCTGAGCATCTGTTTCCTTTCCCAGATTAGGGAAGTGTTCAGCTATTATTTATTCAAATAAATTTTCTGCCCAGTTTTATCCCTCTTCTTTTCCTCAGACTCATATAATACAACTGTATAATGTTTGATAGAGTCACTGAGTTCCTTAAGTCTATTATCTTTTTGCATAATTCTTATTTCTCGCTTTTGCTCAACTTCATTTCTATCAATTACTTTGTGTTTTAGGTCATTAATTTCTCTGCTTTTTCCAATCTGCTCTCATTGCATCAAGCATGTTCTAGTAATCGTTTATTGGACACTTCCTCTCTGATTCTTTTTTTAACTTTTATCTCTGTGATAAAGATTTCACTGATGTCTTCTAATCTTTTCTCAATCCCAGTGAGTATCCTTGTCATTGTTTCTTTAAATTTTCTATCATCCATGTTAATTATATCTTTTTCACTTAGATCCCTGGTTGTGGCCTTGTCTTGTTCTTTCATTTGGGATGATATCCTCTCTCTTGAAATTGTCTTTGTCTCTGCCTTCTTCTGTGTTAGGCAAGGACATTGTATGTCCTGCTCCTGAAATTAATGGCCTTTTGAAAAAGATGTTATGTAGAGTCTAGAGTCTGGTGAACCAGGGAATATTTCTGGTGTGTGTTTTATGTGCTCTGTTCTTGTGTTTTGGTTGCTCTTTCCCTCAGGCCAGTCGTCTGCAGAGTGTCTTCTTGCCTCCTGTGGGAGGTGTTTGGTCCCTGGCTTGAATGTGGTGAGTTCTAACTGGATGTATTCTGGTCTTCTTGTGAAAGGAGCCCTAACACCACCTCAAACAGAACGGAGGGTTTGCAAAACTCTCTTGAGGGGAAGAGGTGGTGTGGGCATGGCTTTGTGTGGGACTTCTGGGGGAGGGGCCCTCCGGGCTGGGATTGAGGCAAGTGTGACTGAGTAGGGTGGTTCCACCATAGTGCAGGTGATGGTGCTTGGTGTAAGCATGTTAGGAACCCAGTGTCAGTACTACATTGCTTCCTGAAGGTGGCTCTGTGTTTATGCTGAGAGGTTTGGGATGGAAATAGCACCAGCCAGCTCCTTTGTTTCTAGAGAAGTGTCTCTGAGTGCTGACTCTCAGGGATGTGTTCTGAGAACAGTGAATAATCTGTGTGCCTCAGGTGCTCTTCAGATGCTGTTTCTATGCTGTCCAGCCCTGGGCTGTTTGCCTGCCTTCTCTCCAGGAGCAGAGCAATACCCTCCAGGCTCTATTCCAGTCACACCCACTGACTATTAATATTCTAGGCTTTAAGCCCTGCTGGTTGCAAGAACCCTCAAAATCCCATCCCTCTTTTTTTCCATGCCAATGGCCATGGGGAAATATTCTCCATGTGCATTACCCTGTGTGATCCTCTCTCTTATGCCTTTGCCCAGAACCATGGATTCCTTCCTTCTGCAGCAGCTGTGATCTGTTTCTTCACTAACCCTCATCTCTGTACTTACTACCTTCTTTGATGTGGCCTATTTTCTACCTTTAATTGTGTAGTTTTTTTCTGTCAGTCTTAAGGTGATTTCTGTGGTATTTAGGATGATTTGATAGTTATGTAATTTTGTTTGTGGGATGAAGCGAGACTAGGGTCTTCTTAGTTTGCTACCATCTTCTAAACTTCATATAAGTTCTTCATATATTTTGGATATTTACACCTTATATGGTATATCATTTGCAAATATATCCTTCCCTTCAGTAGGTTGCCTTTTGTTTTGTTGAGCATATAATTGTGGGTTTATTTCTAGGTTCTCTATTCTGTTCCTTTGATCTATGTGTCTTATTTTTGTTACAGTGCCATTCTATTTTGATTATTACAGCTTTGTATTGTGCCTTGAAACTTGTGATACCTCCAGGTTTGTGTGTATGTGTGTGTGTGTTTATGATTGCATTAGGAAATTTGTGTCTTTTGTGGTGCCACAAAAATTTTAGTATTATTTGTTATAGATTTGTTAAAAGTGTTGGTATTTTGATAAATATTGCATTGAATCTCTAGATTGCTTTGGGTAGCATAGACATTTTAACAATATTGGTTCTTCCAATCAATGAGAGTGGAATTTTTTTCCAATTGCTTGTGTCATCCTCAGTTTCTTTCCTGGGTGTTTTGTGTTTTTCAGAGTACAGATCTTTTACCTCTTTGGTTAACTGTATTTCTAGGTATTTTATCCTAATTGGTGGAACTGTAAATGGATGGTTTTCATAAAATTTCTTTCTGCTCCATTGTTATTAGTGTATAGAAATGGTACCAATTTCTGGGTTTTAATTTTGTATCGTGCAACTTTATTGAATTAATTTATTCTAGTAGTCTTTTGGTGGAGTCTTTAGGGATTTGTGTATTTAGTATCATATCATCTGAAACTAATGAAAGTTTTACTTCTTTCTTACCTATTTGGATAATTTTAAATTTCTTTTTCTTGTCTTACTATTGTAGCTAGGATTTCCAGTTGATAAAAGTGACAAGATTAGACATCCTTTTTTGTTCCTAATCTTAGAGAAAATGCTCTCAGTTTTTCTTCACTAAAATGTTGGCTATGAGGTTTTCATATATGGCCTTTAAATTTAGAGCTATTTTCCCTCAGTACTTATTTTGTTGAGAATTTTCATCATGAATAGATGTTAAATTTTGTCAAATTCTTTTTTTGCATCTATTTAAATGATCATATTATTTTTATCCTTAGTTCTGTTGATGTGGTGTATGGTGTTGATTGATTTGTGAATATTGAACCATCTTTTCATCCCCAGAATAAATCCTACTTGATCTTGGTGAGTACTCCTTTTAATCTATTGTTGAATATGGTTTGCTAGTATTTTGTTGATGATTTTTGCATTTATGTACATCAGGGATATCAACCTGTAGTTTTCTTTTTTTTATGGTGCCTGTCTGGTTTTGATACAGGAAAAGGATGGCCTTGTATAATGTATCTGAAAACCTTTCTTCCTCTTCTATTTTTTTGGAATATTTTGAGGAAAATAGTATTAACTTTTCTTTAAATGTTTGGTAGTATTCACTTGTGAAGACATCTGGTCTGGAAGTTTTATTTTTTGGTAGTGTTTTGCATACTGATTCAATTTTGTTACTTGTTATCTGTATATTCAGATTTTCTATTTCTTCATGGTCAAGTTTTGAAAGATTGTATGTTGCTAGGAATTTATCCACTTATTCTAGGTTGTCCAATTTGTGACATATAATTTTTCATAATATTCTTTCATTATCTTTTGTATTTTTGTTGCCATATTTTTTTTATTTCTTCTTTGATTACTTAGCTAATGCACTGGTTGTTTAATATCATGTTATTTAACCTCCATATATTTGTATTTTTTCTAGTTTTATTCTTGTGATTGATTTCTAGTTTCTTATTATTGTGATCAGAAAAGATGTGTAATATAATTTCAATCCTTTTTAAATTTACTGAAGCTTGCTCTGTGGCCTAACATGTTACCTGTTCTGGAAAATGTTGCATGTGCACTTGAAAAGAATGTGTATTCTGTTGTATTCGGATGGACTATGGTATGTATTTATTATGTCTATCTGGTCTAATGTATCATTCAAAGACATTGTTTACTTATTGATTGTCTACCTGAATGATCTACCCATTGATGTAAGTAGTGTGTTTAAGTCTCATACCGTTCCTGTATTAACATCTACTTCTCTATATTTGTCTAATTTTTGCTTATGTGTCTAGGTGGTCCAATGTACATGCATAGATATTTAAAATTGTTGTATCTTCGTGTTGTATTGATCCCTTTTTTATTATTTAATGCTGTTCTGTATATGCTGTTTACTCTCCATGTATTTTTGGATATTCCAGGTGTCTTTTTGTTATTAATTTTTAGTTTAATTCCATTACAACTAAGAGCATATTTTGTAGGATTTCTATTCCTTAAAGTATCTGTAATGTAATCTATCATTTTTTCCTTGTGCAAATAGGTGCTTTTCACAGTACTCATGGGCAGAAAAAGCTGCACTGTGATTGTACAGACTGATTGATTGTATACTTTCAAGTTGGAGGGGGTAGAGATAAAAGAAGTTTCCATATGTTAAAGAAGACTTACAGGATCCTGGAGGTCTATTGTAAAGCTAATTTGCTTTTTGCCTCTAGCATATCTAGTTTAGTGAATGTTCTATGTAAACTTAAGAAGAATGTATATTCTTCTATTGTTGGATGAAATATTCTATAAAAGTCCATTAGATCAGGTGTATTAATGGTGCTTTTCGATTCAATTATACCCTTCTTGAATTTCTGCCTCCTGAATATGCCCATTTCTGATAAAAGAGTATTGAGGTCTTCAACTAAAAGAGTGGATTCATCTATTTCTTCTGACAGTTCTATCAGTTTTTACCTAACATTTTTTGATACTCTGTTAATAAAAGCAAACACATTAAGACTTGTTAATATCTTCTCGAAGAATTGAGCTCTTAATCATTATGTAATACCCTTCTTCGTCCTTACAGTTTTTCTTCTGAAATCTACTTGGTCTGAAATTAATATAGCTACTCCTACTTTTGATTAGTGTTAAAATATTATATATTTCTCCATTCTTTTATTTTTTGATTGGAGCATTAAGTCCATTTACATTCAGAGTGATTATTGAAAGATATGAATTTAGTGCCATTTTGTTACCTGTAGAGACATTTTGTTTCTGATAATGTTCTCTGGTACTTTCTCGTCTTTGTTGCTTTTCTAGTCTTTGCTTCTAGTCTTTTTTTTTCCTCCACTTAAAGACTCTTCCTTAAAATTGCAGCTTGCAGGGCTGGTTTAGTGGTCATGAACCCATTTAGTTTTTGTTTGGGAAACTATCTCTCCTTCTATTCTGAATGACAGCCTTGCTGGATGATGAAGTCTTGGCTTCAGGGCACCTGGGTGGCTGTCAGTTAAGCATCCACCTTCAGCCCAGGTCATGATCTCTCAGTTTGTGAATTTGAGCCCTGCATCAGTCTCCGTGCTGACAGCTTGGAACCTGGAGCCTGCTTCAAATTCTGTGTCTCCCTCTCTCTCTGCCCCTCCCTCACTTGTGCTCTCTCTCTCTCTCTCTGTCTCTGAAAAATAGATAAACATTAAAAAATATTTTTAAAAAGATTTCTTGGCTGCATATTTTTCCCATTCAGCACATTGAATATTTCCTGCCACTACCTTCTGGCCTGCTAAGTTTCAGTGAGCATGTCTGCTGTTAACCTTATGTGTCTACCCTTGTTGTTTAAGGACCTTTTGTCTTTAGCTGATTTCAGAATTTTCTCTTCATCTTTGTATTTTTCAAGTTTCACTATGATATGTCATGGTATTGACCTGTTTTTGTTGATTTTGAGTGGAGTTTTCTGTGCCTCTTGGACTTGAATGCCTATTTCCTTCCCCAGATTAGGAAAGTCCTCAGCTGTAATCTGTTCAAATAAACCTTCTGCCTCTTTTTCCTCCTGTTCTTATTCTGGGACTTCTATCATATGGATACTGTTTCATTTTATAGAATTACTAAGTTCTCTAAGTCTCCCCTCATTATCTATTAGTTTCCTTTCCCTCTTCTTTTCAGCTTCATTATTTTCCAAAATTTTATCTTCTATATCACCTATTCTCTCCTCTGCTTCTTCAATCCTCATTGTGACTGTATCCAGTTGGTTTTGCATCTCAGTTACAACATTTCTTATTTCAGCCTGACTACTTTTTTAGGTCTTTGATCTCTGTAGCAAAGGTTTCTCTTGTGTTTTTTATGCTTTTTTCAAGCCCAGCTAGTAGTATTATGAATGTTTATCTAAATTCTTGTTCAGATATATTGCCTATATCTGTTTTGAGCAAGTCTCTGGCTGTGATTTCTTCTTGACCTTCCTTTTGGGGAGAATTACTCCTTGTCATTCTGGCTAAATTTTTGTCTTTTGCAGGTTTTATAAGCTTATGTTTCCTGCACCTGAGAGTAATGTTATATTAAAAAGGGGCCATACGCTATCCAGGACCTGGCACATTAGGAAGTGTTCTGGTGTATGCTGTGTGCACTCTGCTGTTGTTTTTTGGTTGCTCTTTCCTACCGGTCAGTCCTGTGCAGAACGCCTCCTTGATTGCAGTGAGGAGTGTTTGGATTTTTAACTAAGTACTCTTTGACTTGTTTATTAAACACATAAATAGAAAAAAGGGGGAAGAAAACAAACCCTGATCACCCAAAAAGAGAAAAGGAAAGGAAACAACAAAAACAACAACAATAACAACAAAAACAACAAAACAGAGAATCAAAAAAACTATAAGGCTACACTGGGCTCTGCACTGGCAGCACAGAGCCTGCTTAGGATTCTCTTTTTCCCTCTCTTTCTGCCTCCCCCCACTTGCACTGTCTCTGTCTCTCTCAAAATAAATAAATAAACTTGAAAAAATAATAAGAAAAAATATGTATTATTTACCTTAATTTATTCCTTCTCTAACATTCTTTCTTTATGTAGATATAGGTTTCTGACCTATATTATTTTCCTTCTCTTTATAGATCTTCTTTTAACATTTTTACAGGTCAGATCTTTGGTATGATAATAAATTCTCTCAACTTTTGTTTGAGAAAATCTCTATTTCTGTCTTCACTTTTAAAAGGAATTTTTAGAATTCAGAATTTTAGGTTGGTGTTTTTTTTTTTTCTTTCAAGTAGTCACACCACTGTATTTAATACCACTGTATTCTTGTTTGCTTGGTTTCTGAAGTGAAGTTCAATGTAATTCTTATCCTTGTTCCTCTATGGGTAAGGAGAATTTATTTATCTCTGAATTTTTTAAAAAATATTTTCTCTTTGTGTTTGATTTTCCAGTGTGACTATAATATGCATAGGTGTAGCCTTTTTTTTAATATTTATTTTTCTTAGTATTCTCTGAGCTTTCTAGAGCTTTTGTTTGGTGCCTCTCATTAAGTTTGGAAAATTTTCAGTCCTTGTTACTTTAAACATTTCTTCTGTTCCTTTCCCTTACTCTTATTATTTTCATATTCCTATTACATTTATGCTACACTGTTTGTAATTGCTGCACAATAATTGTATATTCTATTCTGGGTTTCGTTTCCCAATCTTTACTCCACATTTATTTCCATTTTGGGAAGTTTCTATTGACATACTTCAATTGTTGACTTTGTCTGGTCTACTGATGAGCCCATTAAAGGTATTCATTTTTTTTTGGAGTGTTTTTGAGCCAGGATTTAGTTTAGCTTCTCAATTTTCATCTCTACTTACATTTCCCATGTATTATTTTTTATTCAAGTATAATTAACATACAGTTTTAATATCCCCATGTAGTCTTGTATGTTTTCCCTTCTTTTAAGCATACTAATCATAGTTATTTTAAAACCTCAGTCTGATAATTCTAAAATATGTGCTATATCGAATTCTGGTTCTGATGTTTGCTTTATCTCTTCAGACTATGTTTTTTTGCCTTTTTCACACCTTGTAATTTTTGTTTTAAAGCCAGAAATGGTATATTAGCTAAAGAAAACTGAAACAAGCATGCCTCTAGTGGAAGGCTTTATTTTTATCTGACAAAAAATTAGGTTATGTTTACTATTTGCTGTACCTGTTATATTAGTGGCTGTCATTTCTCATCCTCCTGTTATCTTTGGTGTATCCTAGAGAATCAAATTCAGTTCAGTCTGAGGATTTCAGTTTTTTCTGTTGTAACCCACTGTTCTTATACAGAGCCCTATTGTGGTTGTGGTAAAATGTGTAGGGAGGAGAAAGATGTGATCAGGTCTCAATCTGTGGGCCTGTGTCCTCGGGCTATGACTTTCACAAGTACTCTTTAGCTTTTTCCATCTTAGGTAAGACAGAAAGGCTAGAGGTGACAGTTGAGTATTTCTTTCCCCATAGGTGTGGTAAAGTCCCCTCCCTAAGGAATGTGGTAAGAAAAGACCTCAAGATAAGGGAAGGCAACCTGACTAAGTGCATAAGTGACATCCCTCAAGACCCTGTAACATGAGATCACCCAATCAGACTGTATGTCTATATGTTACCCATATATGGGAGACAATGAAGTAGAAAATGCATAAAAGGCTACATCACCCCACATTTGGCGTTTGGGGCTCAGTCTTTTGGAAAAGAACACTTTGAGTCCCTGTCAACATGAACAAAGTTGCTTTCTGGAAAGAAAAGTCTCAGTGTCTTGACTGTGTGAGGAGGCTGCTACACAGGAAATGCTAAAGGGGCTGGAGTTATGCATCTCCTTTCCCTTATATCAATGACTACAGGGTGGTGGATTTTAATATATCCTTTCCCCCACATCAGTTAGGCTCTGTTAAAAAGAAAGTAGTTTAACTTTGGTAAAATAGTTTCCTTTGAGGGCAAGGCTTTGTTAAGGAGAACAGAACACTCTGGGTATATTTTGAAATGGGTATTTTCTTTGTCTCCCAGCCAGAAACATGAGGGGAATTTTCTCAAGTCTTCACCATGAGAACCTGATGGGGTTCCTGGAGGTAAAACTCATTAAAGTGTAGTGATCCACTAAGGATTGGCCCCCAGAGTTTTTATCTCTCATCTAAGTTCACACTGAGTCTCCAGCAATTTAAATGTTTCTACCAGGGTCCAGCTGTGGCTTCTGTTCTCTGTAAACTCTGATTCTCTGTTTCTGCCTATCTCTCCAGTTTTGGAGATAGCCCTGCCCTATGAACTCAATCTCTGATGGATTTAAAGGAGTTGTTGATCTTGCTTTGAGGAGGAGTAACAACTTCTAAACTCTTTAAATGTCAGACCAGAAACCAGAAGTCTTATAAGTTCCTCTACTTTATGAAATAAGTCTACTTTAATCAGGCTTTTGTTTTTACTTCTCATAAGATATTTATAACTTTCCTGGCATTTATTTATTTACCTTTGCTTAACATTCTATTTTATGGGATCTTTCACATTTGAATTTATAATATCTTTAAAGTAAGACCCTATAATGTATTTTATATGCTTCATAACTGATGAATTTCATTAAGATTTATAATATTGTGTTAAAATATCTCAGAATTCCTCTGTTCTGTTGTTTTAATCTTAGGGTTTAGTGAGAGAATGAATATCTCAGGGAAAGGAATAATGTAAGTTTTCTCTCACATTCCTGCTTACAAGTAAAGTAAAATTTTAGTCCAGTAATGTATATCAGTCATTTTTATGCAGAAAGAGTTTTGAGTTTTTGAAGTTCCTAAAATCATCATCCAAACCCGAATTTGTATCCATTAGCTGTAGTTTGCTGAGTAATAATACTTACAATTTATGCAGTAATTACTATATACAAGTCACTATTAAAGGCTTCTTTTATTATTTTTAACTCTCACAATAACCTTACTAAATGGGTATATATTATTTTCCTACTTTATAGTTGTGAACACTGAGACCTGTAAAAGGTGAAACCTCCAAAGTCAAACAGTAATATGGAATTCAAAAGATGTGGATTTCAAGCCTAAGTTTATGTGACTATAGCCAACTTTCTTAATTACTCTGCTACATAGCCTCTTGATCTATCTCTACTCTATAAATCCCACGCTTTCAAATGAATCCCTATTTACCCTTCTAACTTCAAACTGTTAAACCTTATTGAAGAAAAATGCACTAGCCCTGCTAGCCAAAGGTGTCCAATTGGTCTTGCGTGGTATTTTTTTTTCAAAACACCAAGTTTTGAAATTACATCATACATACTATTGGTCAGTAGGTTGTTCTGCTGCAGTGGATTGAGGGTAGAAGTACCCCCAAGACCTGGCTGGTTAGACAGGGCTGCATGAGTAAGTCCATGTTGGGGTCCAGGACCAGCAAGAGGAGACTGCAACTTATCCTTATCCCAGGAGGATTCACTTGCACCTGAAAAACATTTGTATGAACAGACTGCAATTTGACAACTTTCCATGAGAAGGCTTTGTGAAAATTCCCTTTTTAGAGTTGAATTTATTAGTCTTACTTCTTAGGAAAGTATTATTAAGCATAGATAACTCATTTTAATAATGATTTCAAAAACTTTAATAGCCTATGATTTTAGCTGCCTCTGAGAAGACTAAACAACACTTACTAATGGTATATTTACAAGCAATCTAAGCAAATCTGGGATCATAATGAATTAGCGCTATCGAAAGTGCTAATATATTGAAAGCCATTAACTGACCACTACTGCCTCCCATTCCAATGCTTTACCATACACGTATAAAGTTTTAATGAAGAATAGTTGTTATTAACTCACAAAGAATACACTCATTAATAAGAGCATGATAACATGTAAAAATATGTGGTAAAAACAAAGTGATCAGTTACTTTGTTCTCAGATCTGGTCTTACAGAGGCTAATCTCTTCATACACAGCAGGCTTTCGTACAAAAAAAAAACTGAATAAAACATAAAACCATGGCCCCCAATTTGAAACTGTACTCTGATCTTCCACACTAGAGAATGAAGAAAAGTGTGTGTAAAGTGCAGACTACTATATTATTATAATGATCTGCAACAACATAGCTACTTAATCTGGGACTTAGAATACTGTGGAGACAGAACCATTGCTTAAAGTCATATGCAAAACAACCACATAATTATCTCTAGGGCATCCTTTTAAGCACAATGCTTCAAAAAGAGGAGTAAGGGTTGAATTCCAATCACTGCAGTAGCAAACTATCTGGCATTAGAAAAGAAAATGATTGTATGGGCTGCCCCATATATTTGCTTGATGTGGTTAATTTATTCAGGGGTAAGTGGTTCTACTACCATTCCCATTCTGGGATTGCGACATTAGTATCTCTATTTGTATTACTGTATGTTTTCAGATCCAATTGGTATTCTTCCTGAAGATTTAAAATCTATTTAAGCAAACTATCTTCTAGAATCTGAGAGGTTTCTTTTTAACCTTTCTATGCACTCATCTACTCTTACCCAGCTTTGGGAATCTCCTCCTCAGGACTCTTCAAGCTCCCTTGTGGCTGAAGTAAATCTCTAATCCTAAAGTGCGAGTCTTGGCCAGTTTCCAACTAGATAAGTTTCATTAAAAAAAAAAAACAAACACCAGATTCTCCAGCAGTGTATATAAACCCTGAGGGGTACCTGTCCCTGCCTATATGAATGAAGCTTTTTAAATCAAATGGGGAAGAAATAAGTAGCTAATTGTTCTGTTTTTGATATAAGCCATTCAGTTAGCATGCATGGAAGCTTAGAAGGTAGGAAATTTGGTTGAATATGATAGCAATGGCTTAATGGACCAGAAAGCATTTTCCTGATCATGTTGAAGCTTGGTGTATTTGTTGAAAACATACCACACTCCTATGATTACCCCAATGGTTCTCTCTTTTCATCCAGATGTTTGCTGCTGTAAAGTTACTGCCTAGGAGCAGGGAGGTAATTTATGATTGATGCATTGATAGAATCTTACATTAACAAATTTGAAATTCCAATTATGATCAATAAGATATTGTTATGCTTTAATGGACAGGAATGGTGAGGTGAAAGGAAGGATTTTAATAAATAATTCAAGAAACCACATTGCAACAGTGACAATTCTTTACAAAAACATTGCACCAATAAACAGGATTAATACCAGAAAATGCAAAAACGTGAGAGATCAATTGTTGAGCAAAACCAGGACCATTCCATCATTTTAATACTATGTCCAAGGTATAAATTACCTTATTATTCCAGAAATTCACATTATAAAATGATTAGCAAAACATTGACAAAGAAAGGTAGATTTATAAGACACTAAATTATATCATTGATATTAACATGGTATAGTACAATCACAGCAACAACAGTATACATCAATATTAAGATTAAAATTATGCCAATATTTTATAAATTGAAAATCTCTTAGTCCACATTTAATATTGAATGGTATATTACAACTCAATACCCCCCAAAACAAATAATACAATTACAAATGGGTAGAAGACATGAAGACACATTTCTCCAAAGAAGACATCCAGATGGCCAGCAGACAAATGAAAAGATGCTCAATATCACTCATCAAGAAGTAAATGTAAATCAAAACCACAATGAGATATCACCACACACCTGTCAGAATGGCTAAAATCAAAACCACAGGAAACAAAAAAAAAGTGTTGGTGAGGATGCAGAGAAAAAAGGAATCCTCTTGTACTGTTGGTGGAAATGCAAATTAGTTCAGCCACTCTAAGAAACAGTATGAAGGTTCCACAAAATATTAAAAATAGGGGCGGTTTGGTGGCTCAGTCAGTTAAGTGTCTGGCTCTTGATCTTGGTCCAGGTCATGATCTTGTGTTTCATGGTATTGAGCCCCATCTGGACTGATGGATCAGAGCCTGCTTGGAATTCTCTCTTTCTCTACCCCTCCTCTGCTTGTGTTCTCTCTCTCAAAATAAATTTTAAAACTTTAAAAAATTAAAAGAATAGAACTACCCTATTATCCAAGAATCACACTACTGGGTATTTACCCCAAATAATACAAAAATACTATTTCAAAGGGATACATGTACCTGATGTTTATAGCAGCATTATCTATAGCCAAATTATGGAAACAGTCCAAGTATCCACTGATTGATGAATGGATGAAGATGTGATATATCATGATTACACTCAAATGTGGAATTTAAGAGACAAAACAAATTAGCAAAGGGAAAAATAGAGAAAAAATCCAAAAAAAGAGACTCTTAATTATAGGGAAGAAGGTGGTGGTGGTTATGGACTTGGGGCAGGGGGCGGTGAGGGCATGGGTTAAATAGGTAATGGGGATTAAGGAGTGCACTTGTGACAAGCACATATTTCAAATAAATTTGAATAGAAATGTTTTTTAAACCTTATTAAAGAATTCCAAGTGTATGCTTTGTTGACAGTTTTAGATGAATGTTTCCCAACAACTCTCTTCTTTTTAATTATTGTGTTAAAAATGATAGGAAGGTGGTTACCAGCTATTCCCATCTTCACTGAATATAGCTATAAGAAATTATCCTGCTTCCCAAAGGCAACTGTATATGAAGTGAGTGTAGGACACTTTTTATATTTGAAATATGTGATGTATATAATATTAGACTAATACTTAATATACCTTTTATTTTATTTTTATTTATTTTATTTTTATCATGGTAAGTGTACTCTTTAATCTGCATCCCCTATTTCCCTCACCTACCTCTCCTCTGGTTTGTTATCTATAATTGTCTATTTCTCTCTCTCTTCCTCCCTCCCTCCCTCCCTCCCTCCTTCCCTCCCTTTGCTCATTTAGTACATCTGATTTTAACATCCACTGCCCTTAAAGCTAAAACATTATTTTATCAATCTATTCTAGGGTCAAACATTTTTATCACTGTGTAGGGGGAGGGCTTGAATATCCACTTTATTTTTTCTATTATCTATCTATCTATCTACCTATCTATATTAGTGTGCTAGTGTTGCCATAACAAAAGATGACATATAGACTGAATGCTTGTGTTCCCCCAAATTCATATGTTTAATCTTAATCTCCAATGTGATCATATTGGGAAATGGAGCCCTTAGGAATTGATTAGGTCATGAACGGGATAAATGCCTTTATAAAATAGATGACAAACAGCTCCTGAGACCCCTTATGCCATGGGAGAACACATGAACAAGAAAATGGGCCTCATCAGACACTGAATCTTCTAGTCTATGATATTTTTATTATGGATTTTTGTTATGGCAGTCCAAAAGGACTAAGACAACACAGAATGGGCAGTTAACCAACCAAATTTATTTTCTCGCAGTTTTAGAGGCTAAAGGTCCAAGATCAAAAGGTCAACAGGTTTGGATTATCCTGAGGCCTTTCTTCTTAACTTACAGGTAGTCACCTTCTCACTGTTTCCTTATATGGTCTTTCCTTTGTGTGCACACATCCCTGGTAACTCTTTGTATGTCAATTTTTTTTTCTTTTTATAAGGATACCAGTCATATTGGATTAGGGCTCTCATTTTGATTTAAACACACCTTTAAAGATGCTATCTCCAAATATGGCCCATTGTGAGGTAATGATGGTTAGTACTTCAACAAATGAATTTTGCAGAGACACAATTCATCCCATAATACTAGAGTAAGCACCCTTTATTGAACCAGATCACACTCGCTTTCTGAAGCAATCCTTCTAATAAAGAGGAAAAAAAAACTGGATACCATGGCAACAAGGCATGTCTTAGAAACTGAGTAGGAAGTGGTTTAGGGAAGCCTCATCAAAACCTTCACCTTTACTTCAAGAAAATATGTGTTACAACAGGGTCACTGCCCTTAAAGAGACACCAGCCTCCAAAAAGGTAACATTAAAATAGCAGCTTACACAACACTGGGGGAAAGTGGAGAGAGATCTGTTCATACTGATATTGGAGTATGAAAATGAGGGAGCTGGAAGGTGCTATTTTCCTCACCTTCCCCCTAGCATAAACACAATGCCACCTGCAGAAGGATAGGTGGCACAGACACTTTCTACCTAACATACTAGCAATACACCAGCACATGATTTCTTCTGGGGACTGATCCACTCCAAGCCTGTTAGCCTCAGCTCTGGGCTCAGGGAAATTTTTGTTAAAGCTGCACATGCACTACATGTAGCCACCAGGTGCACAACTGCCACCATGCGCTGTGCCAAGTCACCTCTTAGCAACAACCCAAATCACTATGCCATGCCCAGCTGTGCCCAGCCATTGCCAAGCTCAGGATACAGCCTCGTACCCACAGTGACACTGGTGTGCAGAACCTCAACAGCCACAGTGCTTGGAGGGATCCATCAAAGGACTAGTGGCTCAGCACAAATTTTGTCAATGCTGCACCACAGCCAAATTCCCCCGCATGCACACCCACTCAAAGCTGGCCTTCTTGGGTCCCATTAACACCACAGAGAGAAAGCACAGCCTACAACAGGCAGAGAGACAGTGCAGATGATTGCACTGAAAGGAAAAGGGACTCAGACACAACAGCAGGACATAAGCAACACACATACAATACTCTCCTGAAGTGCTAGTTTCTGCTGAACAGAGGACACTGCACTGCAGGGAATTCCAGGATTCTTCTTCATAAAGTCTTGACCTTCAAGAGCAGAAGACATAACTGTCTTTCTTAACACAAAGAAACAGACAGAGGAGCTGACAAAATGAGTAGACAGAGAAATTTATCCCAAATCAAAGAATGAGACAAGGCCATAGCCAGAAATCTAAGTGAAACAGATATAAGTAACATGCCTGATAGAGAATATAAAGCTATGATCATAAGGATAATCACTGGACTTGAGAAAAGAGTGGAAGACATGAGTGACACCCTTAACACAGAGATAAGGAACAACAGAGCAGAGATAAAGGACTCAAGCACAATATGAGAAACATGCCTGATGGGATGAACAGCAGGCTGGAAGGAGAGATATGAGTTAATTACATAGAGACAGCAATGGATATTAATCAAGCTGAAAAAAAAAGACAGAAAAATATATGCAAAATGAGAAAAGATTTAGGGAACTCAGCGACCCCATCAAATATAATAACATTTGTACAATAGGAATTTCATAAGAAAAGAGAGAAAAGGGGGCAGAAAATTTATTTGAAGAAATAATAGCTGAAAACTTCCCTAATTTGGGGAAGGAAACAGACATCAAGATCAAGGAGGCACAGAGAAATCCTATCAAAATCAACAAAAGTACACCCTACACCAAAATATATTGTAATCAAATTGGGGAAATATAGTGGTGAAGAAAGAATCTTAAAAACATCAAGACAAAAGAAGACAGCAAATTATTAGGGAAAACCCGTAAGGCTAGCAGGAGATTTCTCAACAGAAACCTGGGAAACCAGAAGAAAGTGGCATGACATATTCAATGTGCTGAATGGGAAAAAACTGCAGCCCAAAATATTCCATTCAGTAAGGCTATCATACAGAATAGAAAGAGAGATAAATAGTTTCCCAAACAAAAACTAAATGAGTTCATAACCACTAAACCAGCCCTGCAAAAAATACTAAAGGGGACTCTTTAAGTAGAAAGGAGAGGCCAAAAGTGACAGTGTAAATGTAGGAAATACAAAACTAGTAAAAAATAAATATTTCTGCAAAAAAGTCAAAGAACTCACAAAATAAACGATATAAACTATAACAACACATACCTAAACATGGGAAAGATAAGCATAAAAAATGAGTTCAAGTTTGAATGACCAACAACTTAATATAGGCTACTATATGCAGAAGGGGTTATATACAAACCTAATGGTAACCATATATCCAGAACAACTAATAAATATGCAAAGATTAAATAGAAAGAAATCCAAATATATAACTAAAGAAAATCAGCAAACCGCAAAACCAAAAAAGACAAGAAGGGATCAAAGAAAGTCTTCAGAAACAATTACAAAGCAAATAATAAAATGATAGTAAACACATATCTATCAGCAATTACTTTGAATGTAAATGGACTAAATGCTTCAATCACACGACATAGGATGTGATAATGGATTAAAAAAAGGAAGAGCCATCTAGTGGTGCCTACAAGAGACACATTTCAGACTTAAGACAATTATAAATTGAAACTGAGGAAATTGAGAAATGTTTATCATGCAAATGGATGTCAAAGAAGGTGGAGTAGGGCTTAGGAGGACCCTGGGATCACTGTGTCCTGCTGATCACTTAGATTCCACCTACACCTGCCTAAATAACCTAGAAACCTGCCGGAAGAGTAGCAGAATGGCATCTCTGGAGCCACACACAGATGAGAGGCCCACGGAAGAGGGTAGGAAGGGCGGCAAGGCGGTGGGTGCTACACGGACTGGCAGGAGGGAGCGGGACAGAGGGGCAGCCGGCCGGCCAAGCAGAGCCCCTGAGTCTGGCTGGCAAAAGCAGAGGAGCCAGACAGAGTGTGTTCTGAAAGCAACCGGGACTTGACATCTGGAAGGTTATAAGCTAACGGCTCTGCTCCTAGAATGGGAGGGCTGGAGGACAACAGGAGGGAGAGATGTTGAGCTCCTGACGACAGAGCTTAGCTTGGCAGGGAACAAAGGTGCTCACCAGCGCCTTCTCCCTCGCCCATCCCACAGCCAAAATCCCAAAGGGAACCATTTCCTGCCAGGGAACTTGCTTGCACCGAGCAAAATCCAACGATGTGCTTCTGCGGATCCCCAAAGGAAAAGCAAGTTGAGCCTACCCCTCCCGCCCCTGTGCACCTTGCCTATCCACACCAGCTAATACGCCAGATCCCTAGCACGACAAGCCTGGCAGTGTGCAAGTAGCCCAGATGGGCCATGCCACCCCACAGTGAAACCCGCCCCTATGAGAGGGGAAGAGAAGGTACACACCAGTCTGACTGTGGCCCCAGTGGTCGGCTGGGGGCAGAGATCAGGTCTGAATGCGGCCCCACCCACCAACGCAAGTTATTCAAGACAGCACATGGGAAATGTCCCACAGTCCAGCACCACTCCAGGGACTATCCAAAATGACGAAACAGAAGAATTCCCCTCAAAAAAACGTCCAGGAAATAACAACAGCTAACGAACTGATCAAAAAGGATTTAAACAATATAACAGAAAGTGAATTTAGAATAATAGTCATAAAATTAATTGCTGGGCGTGAAAACAGTATAAAGGACAGCAGATAATCTATTCCTACAGATCAAGGGACTAAGGAACAGCCAGGAGGAGCTAAAAAATGCTACTAATGAGCTGCAAAATAAAATGGAGACAACCACGGCTCAGACTGCAGAGGCAGAGGAGAGAATAGGTGAACTAGAAGATAAAATTATGGAAAAAGAAGAAGCTGAGAAAAGAGAGATAAAAAAATCCAGGAGTATGAGGGGAAAATTAGAGAACTAAGTGATGCACTAAAGAGAAATAATCTAGGCATAATTGGTATTCCAGAAGAGGAAGAGAGAGGGAAAGGCGCTGAAGGCGTACTTGAAGAAATAATAGCTGAGAACTTCCCTGATCTGGGGAAGGAAAAAGGCATTGAAATCCAAGAGGCTCAGAGAACTCCCTTCAGACGGAACTTGAATAGATCTTCTGCACGATATGTCATAGTGAAACTGGCAAAATACAAGGATAAAGCGAAAATTCTGAAAGCAGCTAGAGATAAACGTGCTCTAACATGGAAAGGGAGAGCTATAAGACTCATGACCGACCTCTCTACTGGACTTGGCAGGCCAGAAAGGAATGGAGGGAGATCTTCAATGTGCTGAACAGAAAAAATATGCAGCCGAGAATCCTTTATCCAGCAATTCTGTCATTTAGAATAGAACGACAGATAAAGATCTACGCAAACAAACAAAAACTGAAGGAATGCGTCACCACTAAACCAGCCTTACAAGAGATCCTAAGGGGGATCCTGTGAGAAAAAGTACCAGAGACATCACTACAAGCATGAAACCTACAGACATCACAATGACTCTAAACCCATAGCTTTCTATAATAACACTGAATGTAAATGGACTAAATGTGGCAACCAAAAGACATAGGGTATCAGAATGGATAAAAAAACAAGACCCATCTATTTGCTGTCTACAAGAGACTCATTTTAGACCTGAGGACACCTTCAGATTGAGAGTGAGGGGATGGAGAACTATTTATCATGCTACTGGAAGTCAAAAGAAAGCTGGAGTAGCCATACTTATATCAGACAAACTAGACTTTAAATTAAAGTCTGTAACAAGAGATGAAAAAGGGCATTATATAATAATTACAGGGTCTATCCATCAGGAAGAGCTAACAATTATAATGCCTATGTGCCGAATACAGGAGCCCCCAAACATATAAAACAATTACTCACAAACATAAGCAACCTTATTGATAAGAATGTGGTAATTGCAGGGGACTTTAACACTCCACTTACAGAAATGGATAGATCATCTAGACACACAGTCAATAAAGAAACAAGGGCCCTGAATGATCCATTGGATCAGATGGACTTGATGGATATATTTAGAACTCTGCATCCCAAAGCAACAGAATATACTTTCTTCTCGAGTGCACATGGAACATTCTCCAAGATAGATCACATACTGGGTCACAAAACAGCCCTTCATAAGTATACAAGAATTGAAATCATACCATGCATACTTTCAGACCACAATGCTATGAAGCTTGAAATCAACCACAGGAAAAACTCTGGAAACCTCCAAAAGCATGGAGGTTAAAGAACACACTACTAAAGAATGAACAGGTCACCAGGCAAGTAGAGAAGAAATTTAAAAATATATGGAAACAAATGAAGATGAAAATACAACAATCCAAATGCTTTAGGACACAGTGAAGGAAGTCTGAGAGGAAAATACATTGCAATCCAGGCCTATCTCAAGAAACAAGGAAAATCCCAAATACAAAATCTCACAGCACACCTAAAGGAACTAGAAGCAGAACAACAAAGACAGCCTAAACCCAGCAGAAGAAGAGAAATAATAAAGATCAGAGCAGA
>NC_064817.1:69090804-69111437 GCF_023721935.1 Panthera uncia | reverse complement strand
TCTGCTCTGATCTTTATTATTTCTCTTCTTCTGCTGGGTTTAGGCTGCCTTTGCTGTTCTGCTTCTAGTTCCTTTAGGTGTGCTGTGAGATTTTGTATTTGGGATTTTCCTTGTTTCTTGAGATAGGCCTGGATTGCAATGTATTTTCCTCTCAGGACTGCCTTCGCTGCATCCCAAAGCATTTGCATTGTTGTATTTTCATTTTCGTTTGTTTCCATATATTTTTTAATTTCTTCTCTAATTGCCTGGTTGACCCATTCATTCTTTAGTAGGGTGTTCTTTAACCTCCATGCTTTTGGAGGTTTTCCAGACTTTTTCCTGTGGTTGATTACCAGCTTCATAGCATTGTGGTCTGAAAGTATGAATGGTATAATTTCAATTCTTGTATACTTATGAAGGGCTGTTTTGTGACCCATTATGTAATCTATCTTGCAGAATGTTCCATGTGCACTCGAGAAGAAAGTATATTCTGTTGCTTTGGGATGCAGAGTTCTAAATATATCCATCAAGTCCATCTGATTCAATGGATCATTCAGGGCCCTTGTTTTTTTATTGACCGTGTGTCTAGATGATCTATCCATTGCTGTAATGGAGTGTTAAAGTCCCCTGCAATTACCACATTGTTATCAATAAGGTTGCTTATATTTACGAGTAATTGTTTTATATATTTGGGGTCTCCGGTATTCAGCGCATAGACATTTATAACTGTTAGCTCTTCCTGATTGTTAGACCCTGTAATTATTATATAATGCCCTTCTTCATCTCTTGTTACAGCCTTTAATTTAAAGTCTAGTTTGTCTGATATAAGTATGGCTACTCCAGCTTTCTTTTGGCTTCCAGTAGCATGATAAATAGTTCTCCATCCCCTCACTCTCAATCTGAAGGTGTCCTCAGGTCTAAAATCAGTCTCTTGTAGACAGCAAATAGATGGGTCTTGTTTTTTTATCCATTCTGATACTCTATGTCTTTTGGTTGGCGCATTTAATCCATTTGCATTCAGTGTTATTATAGAAAGATATGGGTTTAGGGTCATTGTGATGTCTGTATGTTTTATGCTTGTAGCGATGTCTTTGGTACTTTGTCTCACAGGATCCCCCTTAGGATCTCTTGTAGGGCTGGTTTAGTGGTGACAAATTCCTTCAGTTTTTGTTTGTTTGGGAAGACCTTTATCTTTCCTTCTATTCTAAATGACAGACTTGCTGGATAAAGGATTCTCAGCTGCATATTTTTTCTGTTCAGCACATTGAAGATCTCCTGCCATGCCTTTCTGGCCTGCCAAGTTTCAAAAGAGAGATCAGTCATGAGTCTTATAGGTCTCCCTTTATATGTTAGGGCATGTTTATCCCTGCTGCCTTCAGAATTTTCTCTTTATCCTTGTATTTTGCCAGTTTCACTATGATATGTCGTGCAGAAGATAGATTCAAGTTACGGCTGAAGGGAGTTCTCTGTGCCTCTTGGATTTCAATGCCTTTTTCCTTCCCCAGTTCAGGGAAGTTCTAAGCTATTATTTCTTCAAGTACACTTTCAGTACCTTTCCCTCTCTCTTCCTCCTCTGGAATACCAATTATGCGTATATTATTTCTTTTTAGTGTATCACTTAGTTCTCTAATTTTCCCCTCATACTCCTGGATTTTTTTATCTCTCTTTTTCTCAGCTTCCTCTTTTTCCATAATTTTATCTTCTAGTTCACCTATTCTCTCCTCTGCCTCTTCAATCCGAGCCATGGTCGTTTCCATTTTATTTTGCATCTCGTTTAAAGTGTTTTTCAGCTCTTTCTGACTGTTCCTTAGTCCCTTGATCTCTGTAGCAATAGATTCTCTGCTGTTCTCTATACTGTTTTCAAGCCCAGCGATTAATTTTATGACTATTAATCTAAATTCACTTTCTGTTATATTATTTAAATCCTTTTTGATCAGTTCATTAGCTGTTGTTATTTCCTGGAGATTCTTTTGAGTGGAATTCTTCCATTTGGTCATTTTGGATAGTCCCTGGAGTGGTGGGGACCTGCAGGGCACTTCCCCTGTGCTGTGGTGTATAACTGGAGTTGGTGGGCGGGGCCACAGTCAGACCTGATGTCTGCCCCCAGCCCACTGCTTGGGCCACAGTCAGACTGGTGTCTGCCTTATTTTCCTCTCTCCTAGGGGCGGGATTCACTGTGGGGTGGCGTGCCCCATCTGGGCTACTTGCACACTGCCAGGCTTGTGGTGCTGGGGATCTGCTGGGGTGGGTAGGCAAGGTGCATGGGGGCAGGAGGGGCAGGCTTAGCTCACTTCTCCTTAGGTGATCCACTTCAGGAGGGGCCCTGTGGCAGCAGGAGGGAGTCAGACCCGCTGCCAGAGGGGTGGCTCTGCAGAAGCACAGCTTTGGGTGTTTGCTCGGAGCAAGCAAGTTCCCTGGCAGGAACCGGTTCCTTTTGGGATTTTGGCTGGGGGATGGGCGAGGGAGATGGCGCTGGTTAGCAGCTTTGTTCCCCGCCAAACTGAGCTCTGTCATCCTGGGGCTTAGCAACTCTCCCTCCCTTTGTCCTCCAGCCTTCCCTCTTTCCGAGCAGAGCTGTTAACTTATGACCTCCCAGATGCTATGTCCCGCTTGCTGTCATAACACACTCCATCCGGCCCCTCCGCTTTTTCAAGCCAGACTGGGGGCTCTGCTTGGCCGGCGGGCTGCCCCTCTGCCCGGGCTCCCTCCTGCCAGTCTGTGCAGTGGGCACCGCCTCTCTGCCCTTCCTACCCTCTTCCGTGGGCCTCTTGTCTGTGCTTGGCTCCAGAGACTCCGTTATGCTAATCCTCTGGTGGTTTTCTGGGTTATTTAGGCAGGTGTATGTGGAACCTAAGTGAGGTGAGGACGCGCAGTGAGTCCAGCATCCTCCTATGCCGCCATCTTCCGAAAAAAAAAACCTCAATTTATATTTAAATGGGATTCTTTATTTATTGTTCACAGCCTACTAAATCCCAACACATAAGCACTATTAAGCCCAGACTCATTCTTGTAAGGATGAAGAGTTAAATATGCACTGGCAAACCACACAGACTCAGCTTATTAGGGCTGGCAATGCATCAAAGGTAACAAAAAATGTCTGGCCAATTTACAAACTTTTGTTTCCAAGGATGACAATCAGGCATGATGAATATATTTGGAAAAAAAAAAAATAACATCACCTATGCCTCAGAATGAAAGCAAAGAATTTATGTTACATTTTAAAACTAACTTTTTGGGGTGCCTTGGTGGCTCAGTTTGTTGAGCGACTTTGGCTCAGGTCATGATCTCGCAGTTCATCCGTTCAAGACTCATGTCCAGCTCTGTGCTGACAGCTCAGAACCTGGAGCCTGCTTCAGATTCTGTATCTCCCTCTCTCTCTGACCCTACCCTGCTCATTCCCTCTCCTTCTCTCTCAAAAAATAAATAAACATTTAAACAGTTTAAACTAACTTTTCAAAATTTTATAAAATAATAGTAGCTCCAGAGTTATTGACATTATAACACTATAGGCATCTCAAAAGTTTGGATTTGTCTATAATATTTTTTGCATTAGTCTGTCTACAGTAATAATATTTTTTTCCCAGGCTATAGAACAGAACACAGCACAGATCCAAACTCTAAATAAAAGTGGGATGAACTTTTGATAGATCAGTGTCAGGACAATTTATACTTAGGTTTTCACACAAATTTCCTAAACTGACCCAAGTTAACAGTGTACAATACAAAGTAGCCTTGGAATTTTGGTTTCAAATTAAGAAACCTCAACAGTTAGTTTGGGGAGAAAATGCTAGAAATTATTATATTCCAAGCTCAATTAACAGCTCAATTCACACATGTTTACTTCATGCAGTCTAGAAACATTTTATAAAGTGAACATGAAAATTTTAAACTATTGAAGAAATTGAGATGAGAAGGAATATTTACAGGATATAACTTGGATAGGTCAGTGTAGAAGATAGACAATGGTGTAAGATACAGTTGCCAAGGGGTAGCTTAAGAAGAAGTGTATAAGGGGCTACTGGGTGGCTCAGTTGCTTAAGCAGGTGACTTGATTTTTGGTTTGGTCATGATCTCATGGTTGGTGGGATTGAGCCCTGCATCAGGCTCCATGATGATGACGCACATCCTGCTTGGGATTCTCTCCATGTCTCTCTGCCCTTCCCTTGCTCATGATCTATTTCTCTCTCTAAATAAATAAATAAAACTTAAAAAGGCTGGGGGGGGGGGAGTATATAAAAGGACATAGAGAATTGGAACCGTGGATACCAAGGAAGCAAGCAGTTTCATAGTTTTGTCCACTTTCTCCCTTCTGTGTCACTGACAAATGGGACAAAATTTGTGGTAATTCTATTGAATTCAGCATCCAGTGTGTGTATGACAAAGAGATACCTACTCCTTAAGCAGCACTGTGTTATAGAAAAGCTCAAAGAAAAATCCACTAGCTCTTGTTAAAATATATTTGGCTTGAAAATAAAATACTCTAAAGTGACCTATTTTATTATTTCACATTTCATTTTAAAAGTTACTGTCATTTATTTATCGTTTGTTTCAGCCATTGCATCTATGTAATAATATGTATAGATAATATGCTTCTGAATATTAAATTCATAAAAACATACTTGCTATGTACTTATTTTGGCAAATCAACAAAATTTGTTGATCAAATGAAAAGAATTTTTTTTAGATTTCTATTACTGATATTTTGTAAGTGATATAAAAAATGACTTATTTTTACCAAATAAAGAATTTACGTTTCCAAACTGTTTTCTCACGATGTTTTTTTTCTTTTTTATGTTCAGTTTTTTTTCAATTTTGAAGCATATTTTCAATATGGCAGTAGATACAATAATATTTCACAGTCTGTTATTTGATAGGAGAGAAAAATAAATGATATTATATCTTTGAATTCAGAATATCTGTTCTTTGTTTCAAATGAAAATAGGCCATTTATTATCATAAGATATCATGGCATGAAAGGACTTCATGGCTACAGTAC
The DNA here is from genome assembly GCF_023721935.1 of Panthera uncia. Lineage (NCBI taxonomy): Eukaryota > Metazoa > Chordata > Mammalia > Carnivora > Felidae > Panthera > Panthera uncia. Next base: position 69,106,462 of record NC_064817.1, on the reverse strand, counting down.
TCAGTGGGAATATACCATCTAAAAACGTATTATTTTTGAGATGTGAACACTTGAACCTTTGTATTTTTTCTTTAAAATATAGGTTACATTTTTACCAGGTAGCACCTTGATTATCTTAAAAAAATATTAACAGCTTGCATCTTCATACCAATGCTCAGTTACAAATTCCAAATATTTTGTCTCATTTCTTGTGAGCAGTGCCATCTGCCAGAGGTGGCATTTCATGGCTATTTACTCTCACTCCCTCCAAGAATCCATCTGCCACTATGTAATGCTGCCTGAATAAAGGGGATTAAGACTCTGATACAACAGAGACTATTGATAATTTGGTATAATTGGGAAGAAATAAAGATAAATGAGGTTGAGGATGAAGAGGCAATTAGTTGAGCTGCCTGTACAGCTGTGTTCTCGGCCTAGCTCCCCTGGCCTTTTCATCAGTGAGGTATGTGCAAATTAACCATAATGACAAATACACATTTCACAAAGCTCTTGCACATAGTAAACCTTGATAATTAACTTTTCATTTCTGATAACTGAGTAAGTTGTTTTGGTAAAGTTGTTTTAACATGTTCTCAATGTCCGTATCACACAGGACTTCTGCATCTGCTATACTTTAGGAATAATCTACCCTACAACTCATTTCCTTGTTTTCAGTTGATGTCAGGCTACTGTTTACAACATGAGTACAGTGAGGATTTCTTTTACCTTAATTATGGTCCAGTGTTTAGGACATAATAGCAATGTTTTCTTTTTTATATGATTAGAAGCCAAGAGAACTCTTCAGAGTCAATGAAAGAAACTTCTCTTCTAATTTTAGGAATATAGTATGAAAATAGCATTATTTTTGAGAGTTTTCAATGAAAAAGTATGGACTGCTTTACAAACCAGCTCTAATGGATCTTTAGAGATTGGAAAAGCCAATATTTTCATGGATAGAAGTTTACATAATGATATTAAGGTCATCATTGTCATTATTATGCTTCCTTTAAAAAATAATGTTTATTTATTATTGAGAGACAGAGAGAGGCAGAGCATGAACGTGGGAGGGGCAGAGAGAGGAGGAGACACAGAATTCGAAGCAGGCTCCCGGCTCTGAGCTGTCAGCACAGAGCCCTATGAGGGGCTCAAACTCACAAACCGCAAGATCATGACCTGAGCCAAAGTTGGATGCTTAACCAACTGAGCCACCCAGCCACCCCTCATTATTATGCTTCCTAAATGAAAGTGGCAATTCAATAAAAAGTTAACCACAAAGATGTTTAGGCACTGACTAACTTCATTCTAAGATCACTTTTCCTAACCACAGAAATGGTTATGCCAGGTATTTAGTTAAGATGCTATCATAGGAACTAAATATTTTGAAGTCCAGTATTTCGAAAGGTAGCTTTTCTTCTACTTTGCCATTGAAATTATTCTAATTATTTCTTGTGTTTAATAAAAAATCATATCACTGTGTGCCTCTCTGTTTTTAGTCCATGTAAGAAAACAATAAATCTACACTAATAAATTTAGAATATGTAACTATACTAATAGAGTGTAGGCTGATGAATTTCTCACCACATTATAAAAAGAGCTGTATCAAGAAAATAAACACTTTTTCAATTTTTATGTGTTTCACTCACATAACAAACTAGGCTAAAATTATTTATGTTAAACAAAGAGAATATTATTTACAAATGCTTGTCAACTCAGGAAAACATGTCTAGTAGGGTGACTCTTAATGGTTACATCCTTATCTCTTGAATACCACCAAACTAATCTTTTGAGTTTTTATGAGTTGTGCAGTGTGGTAGCCATTAGCCACGTGTTGCTATTTAAATTATTTAAATAAATAAAATTAAGAATTCAATTCCTCAATAACACTAACCACATTTCAAGTGCTTTATTACTCACAGCTGTCTAGTGGTTATCATGTTGGGCATCATGAAAAATCATTTTCATCACTAGAGAAATTTCTCTTGGTCAGTTCTGGTCTATATTTCAGACTACTTCCCCATTAACGCAAATTAGTGATATTCAACTGTGGACAAAACTATAAATTAAAGAACAGATAAATCAAATATTGAACCTTCAATTTACAAAAGAATTCAGAATCTCTTTAATTTCATAATTAGGAGAGTAAGAAGCTCCAGTTAAAATAGCCTCAGTTGATAAATAACTAGAAACACATCATGGTGTGTTGTGTATGTGTGTATGTGTGTATATGTATATATGTATGTGTATATATATATACATATATATGTATATATATATATACATATATTACCTGTATATATGTATATCTGCTTTAGTTTTCTTTAGAATTATATTACTGCATAAGTTCAATACAGTAATTGTGTGTACACACACACGCACACATACACACACACACACACTTTATCTTATCACCATACTATTTAATGTATGCAGTAATATAATTCTAAAGAAAATCAGAAAAGTTTAATATTTTCATTAGAAATTATTTTTCACGGCGCCTGGGTGGCTCAGTCACTTAACAGTATGACTTCTGCCCAGATCATGAACTCATGGTTAATGAGTTCTAACCCCGTGTCAGACTCTGTTCTGACAGCTCAGAGCTTGGAAACTGCTTCAGATTCTGTGTCTCTCTCTATCTCATTCCTCCCCCACTTGCGCTTTGTCTCTATCTCTCTCCAAAAATAAAGATTAAAAAAATTTAGAAAAAGAAATTATATTTCATTGAAATGTGTCTTTTAAAAGAATTTACTGCAAATTTTAAAGTTTTTAATAGGGCTGATACTCCAGGTATATAATAGAATTCAGAGCTAAGGTACAATATATACAATTTTGATTTATAGGCAGTTTTTCTATAAATATGTTATTGAATAATTCTTACATTTAAAATTTTTTAAAATGTTTATTTATTTCTGAGAGAGAGAGAAACAGAGTGCAAACAGCAGAGGGACAGAAAGACACAGAACCTGAAGCAGGCTCCAGGATCTGAGCTGTCAGCACAGAACCTGACACGTGGCTGGAACTCACGAGACATGAGATCATGACCTGAGCTGAAGTTGGTTGCTTAAACGACTGAGCCACCCAGGTGCCCCAGTTCTTATATTTTTAAATCACAAAGAATGCTGATTTGAGAACCACAGCACCTAGTTTTATTATTTTTTTTCTTTAATTTTATAATCTTAGAAAATAATTCTCCTTCCAAGATGGTATTTATTTATTTATTTATTTATTGAAGTTTTTATTTAAATTCTAGTTAGTTAACATATAGTATAGTACTGATTTCAGGAGTAGAATTTAGTGATTCATCATTTACATACAACAACCAGTGCTCATCACAAACCATCACCCATTTAGACTCTCACCCTCATAACCTTCCATCAACTCTCAGTTTGTTCTCTATAGTTAAGAGTTTCTTATGGTTTGCCTCCCTATCTTTTTCTTCCCCCTTCCTTTATGTTCATCTGTTTTGTTTATTAAATTCCATATATTAGTGAAATCATATGGTATTTGCATTCTCTGACTGATTTCACTCAGCATAATCTCTGACTGGTTTCACTTAGCATAATATACTCTAGCTCTATCCACATCATCGAAAATTGCAAGATTTCATTCTTTTTTTGATGGCCGACTAATATTCCATTGTATATATATACCACAACTTCTTTATCCATTCATCAGTTAATGGACATTTGGGGTCTTTCCATAACTTGGTTATTGTTCATAATGCTCCAAAAACATCACGGTGCATGTGCCCCTTCGAATCACTATTGTTGCATCCTTAGGGATAATACTAGTAGTGTGATTGCTGGGTTGTAGGGTGGTTCTATTTTTAACTTTTTGAGGAACCTCCATACTACTTTGTAGAGTGGCTGCGCCAGTTTCCATTCCCACCAATGGTGTAAGAGGATTCCATTTTTCTGTATCCTTGTTAACATCCACTGTTTCCTATGTTGTTAATTTCAGTCATCCTGATAGGTGTGAGGGGGTATCTCGTTGTGATTTTGACTTGTATTTCCCTGATGCTGAGTGATCTTGAGCATTTTTAATGTGTCTGTTAGCCATCTGGATGTCTTCTTTGGAAAAATTTCTATTCATATCTTCTACCCATTTTTAACTGGATTATTTGTTTTTTTGATATTTACTTTGATAAGTTCTTTATAGATTTTGGATACAAACCCTTTATCAGGTATGTCATTTGCAAATATCTTCTCACATTCCATAAGTTGCCTTTTAGTTTTGCTGATTATTTCCCTCACTGTGCAGAAGTTTTATGTTTTATTGTTGAGTATTTTATTTTTATTATTTTTAATATGAAATTTATTATCAACTTGGTATCCATACAACACACAGTGCTCATCCCAACAAGTGCCCTCCTCAATACCCATCACCCACCCTCCCCTCATTCCCACCCCCGTCAACCCTCAGTTTGTTCTCAGTTTTTAAGAGTCTCATGTTTTGGCTCCCTCCCTCTCTAACCTCTTTTTTTTTCCTTCCCCTCCCCCATGGTCTTCTGTTAAGTTTCTCAGGATCCACATAAGAGTGAAAACATATGGTATCTGTCTTTCTCTGTATGACTTATTTCACTTAGCAGAACACTCTCTAGTTCCATCCACAATGCTACAAAAGGCCCTGTTTCATTCTTTCTCATTGCCACATAGTATTCCATTGTGTATATAAACCACAAATTCTTTCTCCAGTCATCAGTTGATGGACACTTAGGCTCTTTCCATAATTTGGCTATTGTTGAAAGTGATGCTATAAACATTGGGGTACAAGTGCCCCTATGCATCAGCACTCCTGTATTCATTGGATAAAATCCTAGCAGTGCTATTGCTGGGTCAGAGGGTAGATCAATTTTTAATTTTTTGAGGAACCTCCACACTGTTTTCCAGAGTAGCTGCACCAGGTGTCATTCCCACCAAGAGTGCAAGAGGGTTCCCATTTCTCCACATCCTCTCCAGCATCTATAGTCGCCAAATTTTGTTCATTTTAGCCACTCTGACTGGCTAGAGGTGGTATCTGAGTGTGGTTTTGAGTTGTATTTCCCTGATGAGGAGTGACAATGATCATCTTTTCATGTGCCTATTGGCCATCTGGATGTCTTGTGTCTATTCATGTTGTCTGCCCATTTCTTCACTGGATTATTTGTTTTTCAGGTGTGGGGTTTGGTGAGCTCTTTATAGATTTTGGATACTAGCCCTTTGTCCAATATGCCATTTGCAAATATCTTTTCCCATTCCGTCAGTTGCCTTTTAGTGTTGTTGATTGTTTCCTTTGCAGTGCAGAAGCTTTCTATCTTGATGAGGTCCCAATAGTTCATTTTTGCTTTTAATTCCCTTGCCTTTGGACATGTGTCAAGTAAGAAATTGCTGCGGCTGAGGTCAGAGAGGTTTTTTTTCTGCTTTCTCCTCTAGAATTTTGATGGTTTCCTGTCTCACATTCAGGTTCTTTATCCATTTTGAGTTTGTTTTTGTGAATGGTGTAAGAAAGTGGTCTAGTTTCAATCTTCTGCATGTTGCTGTCCAGTTCTCCTGGTACCATTTGTTAAAGAGACTGACTTTTTTCCATTGGATATTCTTTCCTGCTTTGTCAAAGAGTAGTTGGCCATACTTTTGTGGGTGTATTCTGGAGTCTCTATTATATTCCATTGGTCTGTGTCTATTTTTGTCCCAATACCATGCTGTCTTGATGATTACAGCTTTGTTGTAGAGGCTAAAGTCTGGAATTGAGATGCCTCCTACTTAGGTCTTCTTCTTCAATATTACTTTGGCTATTCGGGGTCTATTGTGGTTCCATACAAATTTTAGGATTGTTTGTTCTAGCTTCGGGAAGAATGCTGGTGTAATTTTGATTGGGATTTCATGGAATGTGTAGATAGCTTTGGGTAGTGTTGACATTTTAACAATATTTATTCTTCCAATCCCTGAGCATGGGATGTTTTTCCATTTCTATGTATCTTCTTCAATTTCCTTCATAAGCTTCCTATAGTTTTCAGCATACAGATTTTTACATCTTTGGTTAGGTTTATTCCTAGGTATTTTATGCTTCTTGGTGCAATTTGTGAATGGGATCAGTTTCTTTATTTGTCTTTCTGTTGCTTCTTTATTAGTGTATAAGAATGCAACTGATTTCTGTACATTCATTTTGTATCCTGCAAGTTTGCTGAATTCATGTATCAGTTCTAGCAGACTTTTGGTGGAGTCTATCAGATTTTCCATGTATAATATCATGTCATCTGCAAAAAGTGAAAGTTTAACTTCATCTATGCCGATTTTGATGCCTTTTATTTCCTTTTGTTGTCTGATTGCTGATGCTAGAACTTCCAACACTATGTTAAACAACAGTAGTGAGAGTGGACATCCCTGTCCTGTTCCTGATCTCAGGGGGAAAGTTCTCAGTTTTTCCCCATTGAGGATGAGTATGTGGGTGCTTAGGAATTTGTCCATTTCTTCCAGGTTTTCCAGTTTGCTGGCATATAATTTTTCATAGTATTCCTTGATAATTGTTTGTATCTCTGAGGGATTGGTTGTAATAATTCCATTTTCATTCATGATTTTATCTATTTGGGTCATCTCCCTTTTCTTTTTGAGAAGCCTGGCTACAGGTTTATCAATTTTATTTATGTTTTCAAAAAACCAATGCTTGGTTTCAATGTTCTACTCTACAGTTTTGTTTTGTTTTGTTTTGTTTTTTGATTCTATATTGTTTATTTCTGCTCTGATGTTTATTATTTCTGTTCTTCTGCTGGGTTTGGGGTGTCTTTGCTGTTCTTCTTCTATTTCCTCTAGGTGTGCTGTTAGATTTCGTATTTGGGATTGTTCTTGTTTCTTGTGATAGGCCTAGATTGCAATGTATTTTCTTCTCAGAACTGCCCTTGCTGTGTCCTAAAGCGTTTGGATTACTATATTTTCATTTTCATTTGTGTCCATATATTTTTTTAAATTTCTTCTCTAATTGCTTGGTTGACCCATTCATTCTTTAGTAGGGTGTTCTTTAACCTCCATGCTTTTGGAGGTTTTCCAGACTTTTTCTGTGGTTGATTTCAAGCTTCATAGCATTGTGTTCTGAAAGTATGCATGGTATGATTTCAATTCTTGTATACTTATGAAGGGCTGTTTTGTGACCCAGTATGTGATCTATCTTGGAGAACGTTCTATGTGCACTCGAGAAGAAAGTATATTCTTTTGCTTTGGGATGCAGAGTTCTAAATATACCTGTCAAGTCCATCTGATCCAATGTGTCATTCAGGGCCCTTGTTTCTTTATTGACCATGTGTCTAGATGATCTATCCATTGGTGTAAGTGAGGTGTTAAAATCCCCTGGAATTACCACGTTCTTATCAATAAGGTTGCTTATGTTTGTGATTAATTGTTTTATATATTTGGGGCTCCCGTGTTCGGCACATAGACATTTATAATTGTTAGCTTTTCCTGATGGATAGACCCTGTAATTATTATATAATGCCCTTCTTCATCTCTTGTTACAATTTTGTTTAATCTCTTGTTTAATCTCTACAATTTTGTTACAATCTCTCATTTAATTTAAAGTCTAGTTTGTCTGATATAAGTATGGCTACTCCAGCTTTCCTTTGACTTCCAATAGCATGATAGATAGTTCTCCATCCCCTCACTTTCAGTCTGAAGGTGTCCTCAGGTCTAAAATGAGTCTCTTGTAGACAGCAAATAAATGGGTCTTGATTTTTTATCCATTCTCATACCCTATGTCTTTTGGTTGGAGCATTTAGTCCATTTACATTCAGTGTTTTTATTGAAAGATATGAGTTTAGACTCAGTGTGATGTCTGTATGTTTCATGCTTGTAGTGATGTCTCTGGTACTTTGTGGTCCTTGCAACATTTCACTCACAGAATCCCCTTTAGGATCTCTTGTAGTGCTGGTTTAGTGGTGATGAATTCCTTCAGTTTTTGTTTGGGAAGAACTTTATCTCTCCTTCTATTCTGAATGACAGACTTGCTGGATAAAGGATTCTTGGCTGCATATTTTTTTCTGTTCAGCACATTGAAGATTTCCTGCCATTCCTTTCTGGCCTGCCAAGTTTCAGTAGATAGGTCTGCCACTAGTCTTATAGGTCTCCCTTTATATGTTAGAGCGTGTTTATTCCTAGCTGCTTTCAGAATTTTTTCTTTATTCTTGTATTTTGCCAGTTTCACTATGATATGACGTGCAGAAGATTGGTTCAATTTATGTATGAAGGGAGTTTTCTGTGCCTCTTGGATTTCAATGCATTTTTCTTTCCCTAGATCAGGGAAGTTCTCATCTCTGATTTGTTCAAGTACACCTTCAGCCCCTTTCTCTGTCTCTTCATCTTCTGGAATTCCTATTATATGGATATTGTTCCATTTGATTGCATCACTTAGTTCTCTAATTCTCCCCTCATACTCCTGGATTTTTTTTATCTCTTTTTTTCAGCTTCCTCTTTTTCCATAATTTTATATTCAAATTCACCTATTCTCTCCTCTGCTTCTTCAATCCATGCTATGGCCGCCTCCATTTTATTTTGCACCTCATTTATAGCATTTTTTCGCTCCTCGTGACTATTTCTTAGTCCCTTGATCTCTGTAGGAATAGATTCTCTGCTGTCCTCTATGCTTTTTTCAAGCCAAGTGATTAATTTTATGACTATTATTCTAAATTCTTCTGTTGTATTGTTTAAATCGTTTTTGATCAATTTGTTAGCTGTCGCTACTTCCTGGAGTTTCTTTTGAGGAGAGTTCTTCTGTTTCATCATTTTGGGTAGTCCCTAGGGTGGCTCCAAACTGCAGCACTTTCCATGTTGTCCAGAGTCACTTGTTTTGGTGGGCAGGGCCACAGTCAGACCTGATGTCTGCCCCCAGCTCACCGCTGGGGCCACAGTCAGACTCTTGTGTTCCTTATCTTCCCTTCCCCCAGGGGCAGGACTCACTGTACAGTGGTGTCGCCCCTTTCTGTGCTAGTTGCATACTGCCAGGCTTGTGGTGCTGCTTTGATGGGATCTGGCCTATTAGCTGGGGTGGATCTGCAAGGTGCACAGGGGTGGGAGGGGCAAGCTTAGCTGGCTTTGCCATTGGTGAACCCCTGCTGTAGGGGTCCTGCAGCACTGGAAGTGAGGCAGACCCATCAGAGGGATGGATGCACAGAAGCACAGCATTGGGTGTTTGCGTGGTGCAAGCAAGTTGGGTGATGGGAACTGGTTCCCTTTGGGATTTTGGCTAGGAGGTGGGAGAAGGAAATGGCACTTGCAAGAGCCTTTGTTCCCTGCTGACCTGAGCTCTGTCTTCCCGGTGTCCTCTCACTCTCCCCACTCTCCAAGGGCAGAGGTTTTCACTTTTAACATTCCAGATGTTAGGTCCCGCTGGCTGTCAGAACTCACGCAGTCGGGCCCCTCTGCTTTTTCATGCCAGACTTGGGGGCTCTGCCTTGCCAGGTGGCCTGCTCCTCCACTGCCCCGGCTCCCTCCTGTCAGTCCGTGTAGGGCACACCGCCTCTCTGCCCTTCCTACCCTCTTCTGTGAGCCTCTTGTCTACGCTTGGCTCCAGAGAGTTGGTTCTGCTAGTCTTCTGGTGGTTTTCTGGGTTATTTAGTCTGATGTGGGTGGAATCTAAGTGATCAGCAGGATGTAGTTAGCCCAGTGTCCTCCTACGCCGCCATCTTCCATGTTCTCTACCTATTGTTGAGTATTTTAGTATCAATTGTTATGATTGCAGTTATTACTGAATAGATAGCAAACTCATAGATAATTAGTATATTTCCCACCTTCCAACTGATGATCAAATTCCCACCCAAAAGCCAGACATCTTCATTCTGCCTCCTATGGGTCTCAATTTCCCTTTACATAAAATGATGGAGTGGAGCTGAATGCTCTCACAGGTTCATTCAAGCTCAGGCATTCTATAATTTTCTAAGTTGCTTCTAAACATAAATATTTCATTTCAAATAAGCAATGTAAAAAAGCAGTAAGAAGTTAAACACAAAATTTGGAGGAGTGCTTACCTTTGGCAGGGAGGCAGAAGTATAGGAAAAGGAATGGGCACATAAAAAAAATGCAAATTGTTGATAATGTTTTAGTTCTCGAGTTGCAAGGTGGGTTCACTGGCATTTATATTATTATTATTTGTAATTTACACATGTGTTACATTGTTTTACATTTTAAATTTTTTTTTAAAGATAATAATGGGAAAAACACACACAATAGACTTTGGATATTCCATTTGGCACTAAGAAGCAAATTATTTAGAATTAGGATGTGCTACATGAGTATATACAACATACTTCTTTTAATTAAATACTGATGGGAGAGGAGAAAATGATGTGTCCACATTGCTCAGAGTGTTCAAAACTAGCTCAAAACTGTTATTTCTTTATGAGATAGGAATCTTGTATTTTCCTCATTTTTCGAATATGACAAACCAAAATCCAGAAAAGTAACTGATTTGTAATTCATGCAATAAGTCATTCCTAAGCTAGAAAACATATATATACTGTTATATATATATATATATATATATATATATATATATAATATATATATATATATTATACTGAATTGTGGCTTTCAAAACTGTCAAATGAGAGATTGTGTCTAGGTAGGGGCAGGTGATTTCTCTTCTGAGAGTCTGTAAAGTGACTTTCAAACAACAGCAATAAATGATGCCTTCTGAATGTACATGTAAAAATGAACCAATGATGAATTTGGGCTCTCACTGAGAGCATAAAGAAAAGAGCAGAGGGTTGCAATAAGTCTTTACAGTTCTAAGGAATTATGTAAGAAACAAAATTATCCAAAGACTCTTCCTCTATAACACTTTTGTTTTCAAAGTTACTGAACTAAAACTAGTGAAATTTATTTTACTAAGTTAATGCTTCTTTTTCTAGTACAATGCATGGATTAACAGACAAACTAATATGGAATATAGCTGATCCTGAATTAGAATTAGAATTAGAATTAGAATTAGAAGCTATCACATATATAAAATTAGGATCACTGAGAATTGTAGTGTTATAAAATAATTATATTTATTTGCAGCTGTATCCAGTCCACTTTATACTCATATAGTATAGATGACATAGTTTTTTGTCACTGTACTAAATGAAATTCAACTGTTACATCCCTAAAAATGAAACAATTCAATCCAAGTGAATATGCACTAAGAATTTGGGTTGTGAGTCCATTACTATTAATATATTTAATATATCTTTTTGAAAACACCCTATTCCCATTTATTTCTGTCACCAGCAATTGTATCTTTACCAAATGGCTACATAGCACTGACTCCACAGAAAAGACAACTAAACCACAATAAGGGGTAAATGAAAATATGCTGGTTAGTTGGTCATCATACATTATCCATATCCTACTCCTTCATGTTACAGATAAGAGAAACAACAAATTCTAATTTGTGCTTATAGTAACAGCCCATTTCAGCTGAAACTTTTTTTTGTTTCTTAATTTTATTTTTTTATATTTACATCCAAATTAGCATATAGTGCAACAATGATTTAAGGAGTAGATTCCTTAATGCCCCTTACCCATTTAGCTCATCCCCCCTCCCACAACCCCTCCAGTAATCCTCTGTTTGTTCTCTATATGTAAGAGTCTTATGCTTTGTCCCTCTCCCTGTGTTTATATTATTTTGGTTTCCTTTCCCTTAAGTTCATCTGTTTTGTCTCTTAAAGTCCTCTTATGAGTGAAGCCATATGATATTTGTCTTTCTCTGATTAATTTCACTTAACATAATACCCTCCAGTTCCATCCACGTAGTTGCAAATGGCAAGATTTCTTTCCTTTTGATTTCTGAGTAATACTTCATTGTATATATATACTACATCTTCTTTATCCATTTATCCATCAATGGACATTTGGGTTCTTTCCATACTTTCACTATTGTTTATAGTGCTGCTATAAACATGGGGGTGCAGATGTCCCTTCAAACAGCACACCTGTATCCCTTGGATAAATGCCTAGTAGTACAATTTCTAGGTTGTAGGGTAGTTCTATTTTTAATTTTTTCAGGATCCTCCATACTGTTTTCCAGAGTGGCTGCACCAGCTTTCACTCCCACCAACAATGCAAAAGAGATCCTCTTTCTTCACATCCTCACCAACATCTGTTGTTGCCTGAATTGTTAATGTTAGACATTCTGACAGGTGTAAGGTGGTATCTCATAGTGGTTTTGATTTGTATTTCCCTGATGATGAGTGAAGATGAGCATTTTTTCATGTCTGGGATGGTCATCTGTATGTCTTCTTTGGAGAAGTGTCTATTCATGTCTTTTGCCCATTTCTTTGCTGGATTATTTGCTTTTTGGGGTGTTGAGTTTGATTACTTCTTTATAGATTTTGGATACTAACCCTTTATCTGGTATGTTGTTTGTAAATATCTTCTCCCATTCTTTCGGTTCCCTTTTAGTTTTGCTGATTGTTTCCTTAGCAGTGCAGAAGATTTTTATTTTGATGAGGTCTAAGTAGTTCATTTTTAGTGAAACTTTTTAAATGATCTTTTTTCCCTCACATGCTCAGCTCTCCAAGTTTGGCTCCCCAGTGCACACTCAGGAGTTGACATTGCCAAGGTGTTATCATCCACTAAATTGCCACTTTTTAGATGGAGGAAACAGATTCATACAGATGAGGGTTAAATATCATACTATCACATAGTGGTTGAACTGCTAAAAACTGTTTTTGTTCATCAGTCAAAAAGGTAGGTAGAGAGGTATGTCTGCACTAAAGCACAGGGGCAGGATAGGGATCAGCTCAAACTGGAATCTGGGGTAGATTTTACAGGGATATGAAAGAGGTACCTCTCCTGAGAGAGAAAAACAATCTCCATTATTAAAATAAATAATTGCCCCTCACATATGTGACAATTAGAATTTAGTAAGTATATTTTACATCCATAATGGTCTCTGATTTTCCCAACATGAAATCATGAAATGACATAAAACTGCTTTGAAACAAAAAGTTCTGTATGATCTATGTAACTATATTATTGTAATTATACAGAAAAATCTTACTAAAACCTTTTCCTTCCACATATATTTCCCAGAATTACCTTAAAAATTAAGAAAAAAAAAAGATGGTCACAAGGCCTAATTCACTTAAATGAACTATCTGCATACACTATCCAAGTTTATTAAATAATCATCACAGCTACTGGGTGTTTACAATAAAAAATGCCTAGTATTTGCCTAACATTAACTTTTCAAAGCACATTTGAATCTATTATTTTATTTTATCTTCACAACAGTTCTATGAGTGTCTCCAAGTAATGGACTATGTCTAATTCTCCTTAACAGCCATGCCACAGAGAAACAAAAGAAGAATAGATGGACTGGGTGGATCTATAAATGAATAAAAATAAAAATAACAAATATGTCATTTATTTTAGGGTATTTTTGGCAATATATCTATAATGTCTCCAATTCTATACTGTAATGATATTTTAGATGGCTAAGAATACAATCTCACCCTTATTCTTCTTTAGTATTATAGTTTTAAGATTGTTTCTTTTCTGTCTTATATTGCATTCATACCTTCAGAAATATCCTAATTCAGTAAAGTTTGTATAACTAAATTCAACTAAGACATGATGAGTTTCTCTGAGCACTTCCACAAATAGGTGAAAGAAATGTAGACATGACTACATTTGTTCTTTTTTTTTTTTTTTTTTTTGCTTATTTACTGACCATTCTAATAGGGTATTTTGGGATTTTATTTTATTTGAGCCTCTTTTATATTCAATATCATGACTTTTCCCAGATTTCCAAAGACTCCATTCCAATAATTAATTGGCTTTTGCTTTTGGGATATCTAGGCCCCCATTGGTGTGGTTTATGTTGTTCCACTTTCTTCTAGCTTTATATCTACTGACCAACACCCCCACTGTCTTCTATTTATTATGACACATGCTATAAAAATTATTAGCACCACAGCAACATATCTTATACTCTAAAGGGAAGGTTAAGATAAGTGAGTAATAGGAGAACCCTATGCTTTCCTCATCCCTTGAACATAGCTAGATAAATATCAATCATTCTGAACACCCAAGGAATCAGTCTGAGGACTGACAGAACAAATTGCAAAACTAGAGGGAGATGGGGGCCACATCATGGAAGGTAGGAGGTACTGAGATGTGTGATTTGGGGGAGAAAAGGATGATGGGTGCTGCAGAGGGGAAGGAACCATGATCATGGAGAAAGGGGATGTGGAGAGAGAGAGAGAAAGAGAGAGACAGAAAGAGCAGAGCACAGGGAAAACACTTCTCCAAAGCTATTGACCAGGAAAAGGAGAAGGGTTGATAATCATGAGATTTTATTTATTTAATTTTTTTCAGTTTATTTATTTATTTTGAGAAAGAGAGAGAGGGAGAGAGAATAAGTGTGAGTGGGAGAGGAGCAGAGAGAGAGGAAGAGAGAGAATCCCAAGCAGGCTCCATGCTGTCACACAGAGCCTGATGTTGGGCTCAATCTCATGAATCATGAGATCATGACGTAAGCTGAAATCAAGAGTTGAAAGTTTAACTGACTGAGCCACCCAGGCACCCCTATCATGAGATTTTAAAACCCATCGATTTCAAATACTGAAGTTTCAGAAGTCTGTGCCATGACTGGTGTTGAACCTAGCACATGCTGCATTGCTTCTGTGAATGAAGAGGCCCAAGAGCATGGCATGATCTGAGGATCCCCTGGGATACATTAGGAGAGACAGTTTGCCCTTCTTGGAATCTGGGATAGGTGGTATTGCCTTTGAGGGGAAAAAGAGCCAGTGGGTACCAACTGTGCTCCAAGCCCCTTAAGCATAGATGTAAAGACACCTGCTGAGATAGCTAACATGGACTCAGGCTTTTTGCAACACTTTAAACTCCAACCTGCTGTGCGTTAGTGTGACTGGCCTTTTGAGACAAACTGGAACCAGCCTTAGCAGGGTAAGACCCACCCCTAGAAGACCAGCATAGGCCCTTGCTACAACCAGGTCCTGAAAATTTGAAGTTTTGAAACCCAACCAGCACACCTGAAATAAAACACAGGTGTATCATGCTGCCAGGTGAGGAGATGGCTCAGACATATAAAGGGTGAAGGCAGGGATTTAAGGGATACTTGGGACACATGAGGGGAGATTGTTCACTCTTTTGTGAAGGCTTCCTAGACAATGTCAGGAATTAACTCACCTTTCTAGTGACTAGGGAGAAGACTGGCCCCATTTTTCTCCCTTGCCCATCAGCACAGACTGACTTCAGAGAGCAGAACAGCATCAACACTGGAAGCCTGAGCTGCTTACACCAATCCCCACCCCCTGCATTGCACAAGTGTTTCTTTACCAAGGCAACTGTGCCTGAGTGCCAGAGCAGTGGGCCCCTTCCTGATAAGACCAGCACAAACTTCCCACATATATCATGTCTACTGACCATAGAGTGCTGCAAAGATTAAGCTCTAATGGAAAGAAAATCAGGCCTCTTTTAACAAACAGACTAGAGAAAATCTAGTTAATGCTCACCCCACTCTGGACAAAGTCCAAATACTCCACACTGCAGGCAAGGAGAATCTCTGCAGAAGACTTGCCTGAGGGAAAGAGCACCCAAAACACAGAAGCAGAGTGCACACAGAATACACCAGAGACACTTCCTGAAACACCAGGTCCTGGAGAGTATATGACCTTTTCTTCATAAAGCAACTACTCTAAGGAGCAGGACACATA
>NC_064817.1:68992460-69090794 GCF_023721935.1 Panthera uncia | reverse complement strand
CCAAAAATTAAGAGGAAAAGGTCATGTTCAATGATCTAATTGAACATATATAAATAATAGGCTTGATCCAGAATTTAAAACCACAATCATAAGGGACTGAGAATCATCTGGGACTGAGAAAGCCATAGAAGACAGCAGGGAGTCTCTTACCACAGACATAAAAGACCTAATAACTAGTCAGACCTAAATAAAAAAATGTTGTAACTGGGATCCAAAACTAACTGGATGAAATGGCCAAAAAGATAGAAGAAACAGGAGAATGAAAAAGTGATATAAAAGATAAAATTATGGAAAATAATGAAGCTGAAAAGAAAGAAATAAAAATATTGCATTGCAATGTAGACTTAGGCAACTTGGTGGCTCCAAAAAGCATAATAACAATTATATCAGAGGAGTCCCAGAAGAAGAGAGGATAAAAGGGGTGGAAAATTTATTTGAGCAAATTATAGCTAAAAACTACCCTAAACTGGGGGAGGAAACAGACATCCAAATCCAGGAGGCACAGAGAACTCCCATCAAAATCAATAAAAGCAGGCCAACACTGAGACATATCATACTAAAATTTGCAAACTAAAGAGATAAGGAAAAAATCCTAAAAGCAGCAAGGGGACAGAAATCCCTAATTTACAATGGAATACAAATGAGAACAGCAGCAGATGCCACCACAGAAACTTGGTGGATGAGAAGGGAATGGCATGATATAGTCAACATGCTGAATAGGAAAAATATACAGCCAAGAATACTCTATCCAACAAGGCTATCATGCATGATAGAAGGAGAGATAAAGAGTTTCTAGGAAAAACAAAAACTAAAGGAGTTCATGACCATTACTGCAATAAATATTAAAGAATATTCCCTGAAGGGGAAAGAAATACCAAAAGTGACAAAGACTAGAAAGGAACAGAGAAAATCTCCAGAAAGAATGACTTAACAAGTAATACAATGGCATTCAATTCATGGATGTAAATGGACTAAATGCTCCAATAAAAAGAATTAGGGTATCAGAATGGATTTTTAAAAAAGACCCATCTATATACTACCTAGAAGAGACTCACTTGATATATAAAAAAAACCTGCATATTAAAAGTTAGTGGATGGAGAAACATTTAACATGCAAATAGATGTCAAAAGAAAGCTAGTGTAGCAATACTTATACCAGACAAACTAGATTTTTTAAATAAAAATCTGTAACAAGAGATGCAAAAGGGTACTACATCGTAATAAAGGGGCCTATCCAACAAGATCTTACAATTTTAAATATTTATGTCCCCAACTTGAATGCGCAAACATATAAATCAATTAATTACAAACTGAAAGGAATTCTTTGATAATAATTCAATATTAGTATGAACCTTACCACTCGATTTAGAGCAATGACACATCATCTAAGCAGAAAGTCTACAAGGAAAAAATGATTTTGAATGACACACTGGACCATATGGACTTCACAGATATATTCAGAACATTCCATCCTAAATCAACAGAATACACATTATTTTTGAATGCACATGGTATATTCTCCAGAATAGATCACATACTGGGCCACAAATTAGGCCTCAATAAATACAAAAAGATTTACATCATACCATTCATATTTTCAGACCACAACACTATGAATCTTTTAAGTCAGCTACAAGAAACAATTTGGAAAGACCACAAATACATGGAGGTTAAACAGCATCCTACTAAAGAACGAATGGGTAAACCAGGCATTAAAGAAGAAATATAAAAAAATACATGAAAACCAATGAAAATGAACACACATGGTCCAAAATCTTTGGGATGCAGCAAGAAGAGTTCCAAGAGGGAAGCATATAGCAATACAGGCCTATCACAAGAAACAAGAAAGATCTCAAATACACAACTGAACCTTACACTTAAAGAAGCTAGAAAAAGGACAAAAAATGAAACCTAAAGACAGCAGTGAGATGAATATAAGGAAGATTAGAGCAAAACTAAATGATATAGAAACAAAAAAACATTTACATATCAATGAAAGTAGGAATTGGTTCTTTGAAAGAATTAACAAAATTGATAAACTCATAGCCAGACTTATATAAAAGAGAATGGACCCAAATGTGAAAAATCACAAATGAGATGACAGATTACAACCAAAACAACAGAAATAAAAACAATTATAGAAGAATATAATGAAAAAAAATATATGCCAACAAATTTGACAGTCTGGAAGAAATTGATAACTTTGTAGAAACGTATAAACTTTGAAGAATGAAACAGGAATAAATATAAAATTTGAACAGACCAATAAACAGCAAAGAAATTGAATAAGTAATCAAAAATCTCCCAATAACAGAAGTCCAGGGCCATATGGTTTCCCAGGGGAATTCTACCAAACATTTAAAGAAGAGTTAATACTATTCTTCTCAAACTTGTCCAAAATATAGAAAAGGAAAAACATCCAAACTCATTCTATGAAGTCAGCATTACCTTGATTCCAAAACCAGACAAAGAAAGATCCCACCAAAAAGGAGAAGTAAAGGCCAATATCCCTGATGAACATGGATGTAAAAATTCTTAAAAAGAAAAAAAAAAAAAACCTTGCAAATTGAATCCAACTGTACATTGAAAGCATCATTCACCATGATCAAATAGGATTTAATCCTGGGATGCAAGGGTAATTCAATATTTGCAAATCAATCAACATGATACACCACATTAATAAAATAATTCATAAGAGCTGTACGATCCTCCCAAAAAATGCTGAAAAAGCATTTGACAAAGTTACAGCATTGATTCTTGATAAGAACTCAATGAAGTTGGGATACAGGGAAATATCTCAACATGATAAAGGTCCTATAATGAAAGAACCACAGTTAATATCATCTTCAATAAAGAAAAATTGAGAGCTTTCCCTCTATGGTCAGGAAAAGACAGGGTGTCTACTCTCACCCCTGTTATTTTTCTAAACCTTCTTTTTTTTCTTTAATTTTTATTTGTTTTTAGAGAAAGCATGTGAAGGGCAGGGGCAGAGAGAGGATCCCAAGCAGGCTCTGCACTGATGGTGCAGAGGCACAGCTAGAATTCACGAAATGTGATCATGAACTGAGCCAAAACCAAGAGTCAGACACTTAACAGACTGAGGCATCCAGGCTCCCCTCACCATTGTTATTATACATAGTACTGGAAGTTCTAGCCTCAGCAATCAGATGGTAAAAATAAATAAAAGACATACAAATTAGCAGGTAAGAAGTCAAACTTTCATTATTTGCAAATGACATGAGGCTCTATGTAGAACACCCAAAAGATGTCACCAAAAAATTTGCTGGTACTGATACACAAACTATACAAAGTTGTAGGATAGAAAATCAATCTACAGAAATCTGTAACAATTATACATCAATAATGAAGTGGCAGAAAGAGAAATCAAGGAATCTATCCCAATTACAATTTCACCAAAACCAATGAAACCTAGAAATAAATCTAACCAAAGAGGTAAAAGATCTGTACACAGATAACTATAGAACACTTATGAAAGAAATTGAAGATGACGTAAAGAAATGGAAAAACATTCTATGCTCATGTATTGGAAGAACAAATACTGTTAAAATGTCTATAGTACCAAAAGCAATATACACATTTAATTTAATCTCTATCAAAACACCACCAGCATTTTTCACAGAGCTAAGAAAGACAATACTAAAATGTATAGGGAACCAAAAAAGACCCAGAATATCCAAAGCAATCTTAAAAAAAAAAAAAAACCTGGAGGCCTCACAATTCTGGACTTCAAGCTATATTACAAAGGTTTAATCATCAAGACAGTATGGTACTGGCACAAAAAGAGACACATAGATTGATTGAACAGAACATAAAACCCAGAAATAAACCCCCATATAGTTGAACTATATGCTCAACTAATGTTTGACAAAGAGAGAAATAATATCCAATGGAAAAAAGACAGTGTCTTCATCAAATGGTGTTGGAAACTGGACAGCAACATGCAGAAGAATGACACTAGAGCACTTTTTTACATGATAGACAAAAATTAATTCAAAATGGATTAAACACCTAAATGTGAGACAGAAAACAATCAAAATTCTAGAGAACACAGGCAGCTAGATCTTTGACCTCAGCCATAGCAACTTCTTACCAGACATGTTTCTGGAGGCCAGGGAAACAAAGTCAAAAATGAACAATTGGGACTTCACCAAGATAAAAAAAATCTTCTGCACAGTGAAGGAAACAATCAACAAAACAAAAGGCAACCAACTGAATGGGTAAAGGTACTTGCAAATGACATATCTGATAAAGGATTAGTATCCAAAATCTATATAGAACTTATCAAACTGAACACCCAGAAACAAATAATCCAGTTAAGAAATGGGCAGAAGATATGAACAGACATTTTTTTTTCAAAGAAGACATCAAACAGATGGCAACAAACACATGGAAAGATGCTCAGGATCACTCATCATCAGGGAAATACAAATAAAACCACGCTGAGTTACCACCTCACGCCGGTCAAAATGGCTAAAATTAACAACACAGGAAACAACAGATATCATCAACGATGTGGAGAAAGGGCATGACTCTTACACTGTTGGTGGGAAATGCACACTGGTTAAACCAGTCTGGAAAACAGTATGGATGTTTCTTAAAAAGTTAAAAAACAATGGAGTGCCTGGGTGGCTCAGTCAGTTGAGTGTCCAACTTCAACTCAGATCATGATCTTGTGGTTTTTGAGTTCAAGCCCCATGTTGGGCCCTGTGCTCACAGCTCAGAACCTCGAGCCTGCTTCAGATTCTGTCTCCCTCTCTGTGCCTCCCCCACTCATGCTTTGTCTCTCTCAAAAATAAATAAAAATAAATAAAAAATTAAAAAATAGAACTACACTACAACCCAGCAGCTTCACTACTAGGTATTTACCCAAAGGATAAAACAATACTTATTTGAACGTGGCATAGGCACCTTGATATTTATAGCACCATTACCAACAATAGCCAAATTAGGGAAAGAGCCCAAATGTCCATCAACTGATGAATGGATAAAGAAGTTTTGGTATACATATACAGTGGAATATTACTCCACCATAAAAGAGAATAAAATCTTGCCATTTGCAAAGACATGGATGGAGCTAAAGTGTATTATGCTAAGCAAAATAAATCAGTCAGAGAAAGACAAATACGGTATTACTTCACATGTATATAGAAATTAAGAAAACTCATGGACCTAGGGGGAAGAAAAAAAAGACAGGGAGGCAAACCTTTAAAGACACACTTAACTATCGAGAACAAACTGAGGGTTGCTAGTGTTGAGGTGGATGGGGAATGGGCTAAATGGGTGATGGCTATTAAGGAGGGCACTTGTGATGAGCATTAGGTGTTATATATAAGTGAGGAATCACTAAATTGTACTCCTGAAGCTAATATCACATCATATTTTAACTAGCTAGAATTTAAATCAAAACTTAAAACATTATATATATGTGTGTGTGTGTGTGTGTGTGTGTGTGTGTGTCTTATGCCCTAGTTCTTTCAGTTGTTTGGATTTTCTCCAAATTTTCTATTATCATTCTTTCATTTTACCTGCCATGCCTATTACTTGAATTTCCATGTTCTACTGCTTCCATCACTAAGACAAAGCTTATCCTTCAAACTGAAAGTAATTCAAAATAATACATTGATAAGAAATACTGTAGTATTCCAATTAAATTTTTTCACAGGAGTAAATCACAGCAACAAACAGTGTTTTCCTTTGAAGTTTCTAAATTAGTTTTCTAAACGTATTACAGAATTGTTCATTGTAACTATTTTATCTTTATACTTCCCTGTAGGCTGTTTAGAAGATAAATAATGTTACTTATATAATTTCCATTTATGTATTTACTTTGGACATTTCAGGGAAATGTGGTTCTTTGTATTGACAGAAGAATCTTTGTCAATATTGAAGACAGAGCTAGAATTACTTTGTGTCCTACAGTATATTAATCCATAGGACTTTCAGTATTACATAAACCGTAAAACCTTGGATTCTGAGTAACTTGTTCTGCAAGTATTCCACAAGATGTGTAAACATTTCTAATAAATTTTAACTTGATAAATGAGCGATGTCTTACAATACGAGTAGTATGTGATGCCAAACATCACATGACCACAACTGAGCCAATGGTCCTTGAAATTCATTTTGATATATAAGTGCTTTGGATTGCAAGCATGTTTCCAGAACAAGCTATGCTCAAAAAGCAAGGTTTTACTGTATAATGAAATGGCATACTACATAATCAGCATCCAGGAAATCTTTACTAATTATCCACCATATTCCAGAAACATACGCTAAAGCTGATAGAATTAATCTATCTTTTATATATTTACCATACAAACTTTATATAAGACATTATTCTATGTTAATGAATATAAACAGGAAAACTACACAATTATGTTGCTGCATATATATAAGGAGATTTCTAGTATTTTGTATTGAAGCATCTAGAACCCCTAGAGTTAATTTGTACATTTGCACTCGAGTAATTTTATTAGCCATTATAGCTACCATATTATCTGTGAAAATAACAAAGGCATTCTTTTTAAGAAGTAGAAAAAGAAAATCTAATGATAAACTCCAATACAAATAGGTTGATGTTTGCAATATATTGCAATAGGAAATGTAATGTGTACACCCCTTGTTTTTAATCTTAAGAAAAAAGGATTTTATAATTGTTGCTTTGTCACAGATATGCTATTTAATTTCTTTTGCAAGGAAAGAGTAGGTGACCCAGTAATGGTCTAATGGTTCATGAAAAAAATGCTTGTTATGATAGCAAATAAAGGATTCTGTTCACCATCATCAAATTGAAACCTACTCCATTACTTTACAATGTGAGTAGGGTCATGTACCCACTGTTTGGGGAAATTTCTATTCTAATTACATTGTGTTCCTATCCATTATGAAGTCACCAAAATCTATTAACCTGTATACTGATGGAACCATATGCATTCTCAATTTAATTCTTCACCATGAGTTATTTTGCCATGGAAAAATGATGGCTTTGGACTTTAATGTATTTGGCTATACATTATCTATTTGAACTTAACCAAATTGCTGAGCTTCTTTGGGCTTTAGTTCTTCAACTAACAAAACGATAATAATATGTGTTCTACTTTACAGGATTTTTGTGATAAAAGAAATAAATAGGTGTGAAACTGATTCATGAACTAAATTGCTAAACAAATTTGAGCTTCCGAGGAAATGACTCACAGTATTTTTTTCTCTTTTCTCTTTTGCCAAGTCTTGGATCTACTGAGAAGAGTCCAACATGTGAATTAGAAAGCAAAAGAATGCAATAACAACTAAATTGATCATCATATACTATTAAGTATGTACTAATCAAAATCTACAAGAAAGTGTCCAAGCGTTCTTATTACCATAAATGCCAATAATACATGTGTTTTGAAGGGAGAATGAAACTTATCCACAATACATCTTATTTCTGTGTAAGTCTTTCTGTGGTTCCTGGAGTCCATTAGTAGTAATGGAAAATGATCTAAGACCTACAAACATTACTAAATCTTTAGTGACCAGAATTATTTGTGGCAGTTGCACTTACTGACAATTAAGAACATGATGTACAGAATAGCTGTTGCATTCAGTCTGCCCACTCTTTAAGTTCTTTGTTTGAGGATAAAATTGTTATTTCAAAGAAGACATTATTTTGTGTAATCATACTAACAAATAATACATGCTTCAATAATATGGTCTCTGCCACTTCATTAAACTTCTTTATTTAGTCTTTGCAACAACATTTAAAGATCATTATCAGGAACAAAGCAACAAATCTAAAACCCTTGTTTCCTAAAATTAAACACAAGGTGCATGCCCTTTCCTTCTCCACTGCAGTCAGTATATTGAAAGTAACACTAAAATATTTGGATTGGAAGTTTTTATTAGATCTTATTTTCCTCCTTTTTAAAATAAATTTCTTTGTTCCTTACATGCATCTCCTGTCAATAAAATGAAAAATGATATAGATTTAGGAGGATAGTGGTCTCAGTGTAGCATCTCTCATATTATTCCAGTATCATCTGTTACAAAGTAAGACCAATTCCCACATCTAATTACAAACAGGATTTCAGAGTCATTAAACAAAATACATTTCCATTAGTGTTGATGTAAGATGATAGAGAAAAAAGTGAAGATTAGTTCATGTTGCACCTCTGTTTTTCAAGCTTTGAAGATTTATACCTTTGCACTCAGATACCATAAATTTGTGGAATATCATCAAGGTGACAGACATGTAAAAATGCTTAATTCTAAACAGTTTAACTGTGATACTTGCATTTTGTCATTAGTTTTTGTTCCATCGCATTTAGTTATCATAGTAAAAATAGCGAGAAACTGAGATGTTCCTTCCCTATTACTTGGCAGTTGCCTGGAGGTATTTTCTTTTGCTCTACAAAGACATGTTCCTCATACTTGAAAGTAAATTTGGTACAACAAAGGTTACATATAAAAATGGACTACTTGCAAGTAGGTAATTTTGATTTTATAAGGCTAAGTTACTTTTTCTGTTATTAAAACACAGTACCAGTTCTTAGAATACACGAAAAGTTACAGACTAGATAAATAAAGTAGACCATACAATATGCCTAAATGGCTGAAATACAAACTAAGAGGTATATATTTTCCTTCAATAAATGTATGCAGTGCTCATTAACATTAATGCTTCCAAGGAAGACTATATCCTGAATGACTGAAGTACACAATCTATAGTATTTTATTTATTTATAAATTTTCTTATGTAAAGTCTGTCCAGGTAGTCCAAATAGACCTTAATGTTTGCTATTCATAGTATATTAAACCATAAAGTTCATGGAGATCAAAGCTTTTCTAAACTTAAGGAAGATAAATATAATTGATCTTGTCCAACAAAGGAGAGAGAAGGCTTCTCATTTAGGTTTTAACTCTTTCAAGAACAATGATAAACCCAGTTCTTCTTCCACAATATATTATATTAGTTTTTTTTTTTTTTACCTTTTTATTGTGGGGATGGGAGTTTGGGACCAGGGCCAATTTCTTTACCATGTACTATTGAGATGCATTACATAGCAATTCAGTGCTATCTAATGTGTGTAAAGCAGATATATTCTGGCTACATTAGAATTCTAGAAAAGAATCAGATGGTTGACAATCAAACCATATCTAGATTATTAGTTTTATACAATTTATTTATAGTAATTTTTTGAACTAAATGGTCACCCTTTCATATGTATAGAACACTTCTCTTGCTCCCTTCTGAAATTAGAGTGCGAGGAATAACCATTTACCCTATGCACAAAGGTAGAATTACCATAGCTGGTATTGTCTTTAAATGTCATTTAGTTTCTCTTCCTATTTTTAGACATCAAAAAACCCAGGGTCAGGTACTGGAAGAGAATTGCTTCTTGGAAGAGGTGGTTCTAGAACCCATGTAATTATAACATCCAATAATCAATTGGCTCTCTCTGCAACCCTGCAACTTAATCTCAAATATATCCTCTTATTTTTCCTCATTTCCAAACCATCCTGGAAGTTCTTGTTTCTTGTTTGAGGGAAGGGCTTCAGCCTGATCAAATGTAATCCAGTTATCTACAATCAACACAGGTACTTTATAAAGTGAAGTATGTACCAAATGTATTTTTATAAATAATTACAACAGAATTTGATACCATCAAAAATTCTAAATAATCAGAAATAGGAAAATTTTGCATAGGAAGGACATGCATTTCTTCCTTTATTCCTTTCTCTCTCTTTCCCTCTGTCTTACACACTTCCAGAAACATTACTGCAGTATATGAAATGTTATTACTGTACCCAGCAGTTAATTCCAAAGGTAGACACAGCTCAGAAATGCAGTAAAAACAGGTTGGTAAAGAGGAAAAGGAGAGTATAGAGTTGGAAAACAGCATTAAGAAACAAATAAGCTAGGCAAAACTGATCATTTATACCTCAGACCATTCCACAGGTAGACTGAAAATATTAATTTAGCTCTGTGTTTCACTTCGCTGACTTTGTCAGTAGAAACTGAAGATAATGGTGATAATGACGAGTTTTATGAAAATTAAAAAAAAGTGTAAATTGATGGTCCTCCCAAGGAAGTCCTTCATGTAACAAAACCCACAAGAACTCACAAAAAGGAAGCTTAACCATCATATGCACATCTCTCTCCATAGAAAGACTAGAGACCCAGAAATCAAGGGATAACATGTGTTCTATAAATTACTCTTATGCATTATTTCCAGTGGTAATATCAGAAGGTTTATAATTTTCTACCAAAGTAAGGTGCGATTTGAAATTGGACCACCGCATTTATAATTTATTTAAATTTATATTTATTTATTTTATATTTATTTATTTTTTTATTTATTTATATTTATTTATTTATATTATATTTATTTAAATTTAAATTTATATTTAAATTCAACTTGTACAATCTATCTTGACAGACTTTTCCAAAATATAGTAGCACCAAAAATCTTATTTTCCAATTTTATGCCATTATTCCTGGTTAGCTAGTTATGTGATTTTTTTTCTACATTGGCTATAAATTAATAGCTGACATGGAATAGAAATTTTTTTAGGGGCACCTGGGTGGCTCAGTCAGTTGAGTGTCTGACTCTTGATTTCAGCTCATGTCATGATCCCAGGGTTATAGGATCAAGCTTTGCATCGGGCTCCACACTGAGTGTGGAACCTGCTTGAAATTCTCTCTCTCTCCTCCTCTGCCCCTCTCCCTCACTCGAGTGCTCTCTCTCTCTAAAAAAATATTTTTATTAAAATAGAATATTTAATTAAGCTAATATGGAGTAGAAGATTTCTATGTAGTTTTCTGACGTAGAGGCAAATAAACTTATAAATGCACAGTGACTTACAGAGAAAAGTCAGGGTATAACTACAGCATAAAATACACTAGACTCACTAAACTGAAAGCATAAAAAATCTTGTTTCTATTACCACTATTTTCTCCTATTGTTAAACTCTATAACTTTAAGGAAGGCACTGGATTTTTTGTGTGTGCATTTCTTTTCTATGATAGTAGGAAGAGTACTTACCTCACAGGAGTAATACAAGGGTATGAGGAGGTCAAGAACTATATTTTGACAATATGTATTTAATAAAATGATTTAAAACGTTGACATGTATATATGTATATGTCATTTTTATATTAGTGGAATAGAAAATTTTCCATGTTTACAATTGATATGCTAGTGTGGTTAGAGCACCAAAACAGAATGTTTTCTCCTATTAATTGAAGGGAAAATGGTTAAGAAAATACTTTGTTCATGGGATAAATGTGTAAAATAATACATACCTTAATAACCCTAAAACATTCCTGGGAAACCTGCACAGTACTCACAAAGATGAAAAACAGTATTTCTTTGGTCTTGTCATCTTTAATACTAAAATAACAGCCTAGACATTTTGCTTTTTTTAGAATAAAAGAACTACCTCCTTTGCCTTTTGAAGCATTTGAAAATTTAAAAGAGAAAAATTCAAAAATGCTGACTACATAATAGCTGACCATTTATGGTGGGTGGAGAACATGAAAGGTTACAATATGGATCTGTGCCTAAGCATTTCTTTTCAATTTGAACAGCATCCTCCTGCTCTAACTCAGCAATCATACAGCTGACAGATTTCTGAGTTTTCTAAATAATGCATGGGCTTTTTCTCTAACATCTCAGTGCAAAAGTTTCAATTCTGCCCCAGTGTTGTTTATGGTGCTAATTTAACTTGACAGTATTCCATTAAACCAATGAGTTTTTTTTCCCTCTTGGTAATTCCTTAAATATTCCTCTCAGTGATGTATTTGTGTTTTTCTTTTTTAAACAGATTATGAAGTGTTCACATTTATAACACCATGGCAGGTGCAGTTGGGAAAAAAAGTTACAAAAACAATAAAACTTTATAACCAGACACTTTTCCCCACTCTTGATTCTTCAAATGTCATCCTTCCTAAACCTCCCACTCCAAAATGTCTACACTAAAAACATTTGAACTTCTAAGGAAATACTACTGAAACATGCAGCACTGCTTATTATCTCACTTGGGAGAGAAAAACACATTCATTAAATCATACATGTTAACTTCAGAGGCAACACAAGGAAAACAAATGCTTTCTTCCTTGTTCAGTCCTTTAGGAAAACAGATATGGTCTCCAGGACAATGCACTGATGCTCCATTGATTATGTCTTAGCAGAATAAAGGAGTCTAAAGCCAGAAAGTTTTAAAAGAATGGCATTCAAGCTCTATTTTTTAAGTTTATTTATTTAGTTAGTTTTATTTACTTATTTACTTAGAGCACAGCAGGGGAGGGGCGGAGAGAGAGGAAGAGAGAGAATTGCAAGCAGGCTCCACTTTCAGGCTGGAGCCCTATACGGGGCTTGATCACATGACCGAAAGATCATGACCTCTACTGATATCCAGAGTCAGACGCCCAACCAAGCCACGCAGGCACCCCTTGTGTTCTATTGTTATAAATAAGGTATATATTTTTCAGAGAAACTGTTGCCCCATAAAATGTAAACTTTTAGCATCCAGAGAAAAGAACTTTTGCCTCATGGTTAAAAATGATTTCGATACAAATAAGTCCTAGGGGTTACTAAAGGTTTCCTGAAAAATTTCTACAAGTTATTTTAGATAAATACTAGGATCTTATAATGATTTCCTAGAGGAGGCACTTGTAACCATTCATGACCCAATTATAGAGGCTTGATATTTTGATTCATACAGAAAAAGAAACCTGGTGTGGGAATGCTTTAGGTAAAGCAGACGTGGACTCAATTTTCACATGGAGAATAATCCTTGTGAAATGACTTTAATTTTTTTGGCGAGAAAGAGAATTTAAACATCTTTAATAAAGTTTAGAAATACCTTTCCTTAGGAAATATCTTGGGTTCAAAAAAGAAGTGAATTGTGAAACAGGCAGAGTTAAGTATTTGGGTCCCTGACTTTCAGTTCTCTTTTCTCCTAGTTGTACACAATCTCTGTCCATTGGGCTTTGCCCAGGGAACTCCACCCTCTCATCAGCAGCAACTCTCACACTTTCATTCACACTAATATGTAAACAACTTACAAATGTAAAAATTATAATACCCTAGGGAGATTTAAAATGAATTTTGTATTTTGCATTAGATAGGTACTAAGAGAGTTGGTAATACCAGAAACATTGTGATTTGCCAGAGCCCATGAAATCATCTTACTTACAGAAAAAAACAGCTCTGTTGAAGTGTCTTATATTATTCATTAATTAAATCTGAGTTTACTAAAGGGAACATGTTTTTTCGAATCCTGCCCAGTCAACTTCCCTCAGTAAGTCAGAAACCAAAACTCTCACACATGAGTGAAATAAATATTTCATACAGTGAGTGACTACATTAAGTTTCTATATTCAGTTTCTATCCTGAGAGCCAGTGGCCTTAATGGAGATTCCTGTGAAGTTTCTCCAACTCTGTTTATTCCTGGAGAGCTACTGACTTTCACTGTGTGTACTTGTTTTTTGTTTGTTTGTTTGTTTTGTTTTGTTTTTGTTTTTCCTCCAGTATATATCTTGCTGCTTAATTATTTATTAATAAAATTTAGGGGGCATCTGGGTGTCTCAGTTGGTTAAGCATCCGACTCGTGGTCTCTTCTTGGTCATAATCTCTCAGTTTGTAAGTTCCAGCCCTGCATCGGGTTCGGGCTCTGTGCTGACAGCTCAGAGCCTGCTTGGATTCTCTCTCTCTCCCTCTCTTTCTGCCCCTCCCTTGCCCACTCTCTCTCTAAAAATAAAAAAATAAACTTTTTAAAAATAGGCAGAAATATATTCAGAGTATTTTGATAAACACTTATGTGTAAGCATTATCCTTTTATCATTAAATTATATGTTTATATTCAGATAAAGAATATATGTATGTGTGTATGATACACAAATATAAATGTTTGTGTGTGATTTGGGGTGTGATAATTCCCTTGAAGTTGCTCTTGTTTAACCGTTTTAAGGTTTAAGACTGAGGCTTATCTCTCTCCATATTGTAAGGCAGGAGAGAAAGGAAAAATCCTGAGAGTATAATTGCCCTGAGGATATACTTGAATCCATGAACAATGTATCCTAAGACAGTTCAGCTAGTGGAAAACTTCTCAATATAAAATTTCTTCTCATCTTGTTTTCATGCTCATGCTATTTCAGCAGGAAAGTCTTGTGCAACCCTCCTGCTATCCCAGTGTCAAATAGGCATGTGTTTATCCCTGGTAGCAGTACTCTTTGCATTATTCTTTGACTAATCTTTTGTCTCCTAAACAATCTTACCTCTACCTGTGAGCAGTAGCCAAGAGTTGGAACGCTAAGCTAATTCTAGAAAGATTGTAGAAAAGTATGGGTTTTGATGACAATACTATTATAATGACTCCTTTGCGGTATGATTTATTTATATGTTGCATATTGATATACTCTAAACTTTAGAAAAGCCAGAGGTCAGTTCTTCTCTCCCTATATCAACTAAACTATCATATGTCACTTCTTAAATTCTCTTTAAGGCACAACCTTTGAGCTTCTCAACATTCTTGGGGGCACTGCAGTTTCTGCTATTCAGCAGGAACAGCTTCCCTGTAAAAAAGGGAATTATAATGTTGGAATACCATGACATTTGCACAAGAGAGCACATAGAGTGCAGAGTATCCAAGAAATGCATGATAAATTACAATCTATTTTTTGAAAACTATCTGTGGATGTGTAATCCACAAACTTCATTTGGTGAATGTAAAATGTTGTAGTCACTTTGAAAAATAGTTTGGCATTTCTTCAAAATGGTAAACATAGAGTTACCATTTGACCTAGCAATTCCACTTCTAGGTATACACCAAAGAGAAATGAAAACACATGTCCACCTAGAAACTTGCACATGAACATTGATATCAGCATTATTTATAAGAGGAAAAAAGTAGAAACAAATTAAATATCCATCAAAAGATAAATGGTGAAACTAAATGTAGTACTTTTTTATGATGTGAAATTATTCAGGCATTAGAAGCAGAGAAATACTAATAAAATGATACAATACAGGTGAAACTGGAAAATATTATGTCAAGTTACAGGCCAATATCCTTGATGAACATAGATGCAAAAAATCCTCAACAAAATAATAGCAAAGAGAATTCAACAATGCATTAAAAAAAATTCACCATGATCAAGAGGGATTTATTCCTGGGTTGCAAGAGTGGGTCAATACTCACAAATCAATCAATGTGATACATGACATCAATAAGAGAAATGATAAGAACCATAAGACCACTTCAATAGATTCAGAAAAAAAATATTTACAAAGTGCAACATGTATTCATAATAAAAAACCCTCAACAAAGTAGGTTTAGAGGAACATAACTCAACATGATAAAGGCCATATATGAAAAACCCACAGATAACATTATCCTCTATGGGGAAAAATTGAAAGCTATCCCTCTAAGGTCAGGAACAAGACAAAGATGTCCACTCTCATCACTGTTATTCACCATAGTACTGGAAGGCTTAGTCACAGTATTCAGAAAACAAAAAGAAAGAAAAGGCATCTAAATCGGTAAGGAAGAAGTAAAACTTATACTATTTGCAAATGACGTGATACTTTATATAGAAAATCCAAAAGACTCCACCAAAAAATTGTTAGAACTAATAAATAAATTAGGTAAAGTCCCAATACAAAATCAATGTACAGAAATCTGTTGCATTTCTATACACCAATAATGAAGCAACAGAAAGAGACATTAAGAAAGCAATCTCTTTTACAAAGGCACCAATAATAATAAGATAAATAGGAATAATCCTAACCATAGAGGTGAAAGATCTGTACTCTGATAACTATAAAATACTGATGACAGAAATGGAAGATGACACAAATAAACGGAAAGACTTTCCATGTTCATGGATTGAAAGAAAAAATATTGTTAAAATATCTATGCTACCCAAAGCAATCTACACATTTAATTCAATCCCTATCAAAAAACCAGAAGTATTTTTCACAGTACTAGAACAAACAATTCTAAAATTTGTATGGAACCTCAAAAGACCCTAAAGAGCCAAAGCAATTTTGAAAAAGAAAACCAAAGGTAAAGACATTATCATTCCAGACTTTATATTACAAATCGTGGTAATCAAAACAGCATGATACTGGCACAAATATAGACACATAGATTAAGGAAACAGAATATAAAACCCAGAAATAAACGCACAATTATATGATCAATTAATCTTTAACAAAGCAGGAAGGAAATGTCCTTTCAACAAATGATGTTGAAAATGTCTTTTCAACAAATGATGTTGGGAAAACTTGATAGCACCATGCAAAAGAAAGAAAGTGAACCACTTTCTCCCACCATATGCAAAAATAAATAAAAAATGGATTAGTCTTAAATGTGAGACTTGAAACCATAAATCTCCTAGAAAATAAACAAGCGGTAATTCATTTGACATTGGCTATAGCAACTTCTTTCCAGACATACTTCTAAGGGAAGGGAAACAAAAGAAAAACTAAAATGTTGGGACTACATCAAAATAAAAAGTTTCTGCACAGTGAAGGAAGCAATAAATAAAACTAAAATTCAACCTATATATAGAATGGAAGAATATAATTGCAAATGACATATACGGCAATGGTTTAGTATCCAAAACATATAAAGAACTTATAAAACTCAACACTCAAAAAACAATCCAATTGGAAAATTGGCAGAAGGCATGAACAGACATCTCTCCAAAGAAGACATCCAGAGGGTCAAAAGACACATGAAAAAGACACAGCTCAACATCACTCATTATCAGGGAAATGAAAATCGAAACTACAATAAGATATCACCTCACCCCTGTCACAATGACTAAAATCAACAATAAGGAACACAATGAACAGGAAGTGTTGAGCATCTTTTCATGTGTCTGTTGGCCATCAACTGACGAATGGATAAAGAAGACGTGGTTTATATATACAATGGAATACTACTTGGCAATGAGAAAGAATGTAACCTGGCCATTTGCAGCAACGTGGATGGAACTGGAGGGTATTATGCTAAGTGAAATAAGACAGGCAGAGAAAGATACCATATGTTTTCACTCATTTGTGGAATTTGAGAAACTTAATAGAAGACCATGGGGAGGGTAAGGAGAAAAAATGTTACAGAGAGGGAGGGAGGCAATCCATAAGAGACTCTTAAATACTGAGAACAAACTGAGGGTTGATGGAGGGTGGGGGAGAGGGGAAAGTGGGTAATGGGCATTGAGGAGGGCACTTGTTTGGATGAGCACTGGGTGTTGAATGGAAACCAATTTGACAATAAATTATATTTAGAAAAAAAAGAGAAGCGTTGGTGAGGATGTGGAGAAAAGGGAACCCTCTTGCACTGTTGGTGAGAAGGCAAATTGGTGTAGCCACTCTGGAAAACAGTATGGAGTTCCTCAAAAAGTTAAAAATAGAACTACCCTATGACCCAACAATTGGACTACTCAGTATTTACCCAAAGAATAAAAAAGCACTAATTCAGAAGGATACATGCACCCCTATATTTATAGCAGGATCATTTACACTAATCAAGATATGGAAGTAGCCCAAGTGTCCATCTAATGATGAATACATAAAGAGGATGTGATATATACATATACACTACAATATTATTCAGACATAAAGGAATCTTGTCATTTGCAACAACATGGATAGATCTAGACAGTATAATGTAAGCAAAATAAGTCAGAGAAAGACAAATACCATATGATTTCACTCATATGTGGAATTTAAGAAGCAAAACAAATGAGAAAAGGGAAGAAGAGAAATAGAGGCAAACCAAGAAACAGACTCTTAATTATAGAGAACAGGGGCACCTGGGTGGCTTAGTCAGTTAAGCATCTCAGCTTGGGTCATGATCCCACTGTTCATGGGCTCAAGCCCTGCATTCGGCTTTCTGCTCTACAGGCAGATCCTGTATCAGATCCTCTGTCTCCCTCTCTGCCCCTACCTCACACGCATGCATTTTTTTTTTCTTCTCTCAAAAGTAAATAAACATTTTTTTTTTTTTAATTATAGAGAACAAACTGATGGTTACCAGAGGAGAGAGTGATTAGTGGATGTGTTAAATAGGTTATGGGGATTAAGTCAAACACTTGTCATGATGAGCACCAGGTGACGTATGTAATTGCTGAATCACTATATTGTACACGTGAAACTAATATAACAATGTATGTTAATTAACTAGAATTAGAAACTTACAAAGCCATAAAAACATTTTATCAAGTTAAAAAATCCAGACCTAAGAGGTCACATTTTGTAGGATTGCACTTATATAAGATGTCTAAAATAGACAAATTCATACAGTACAATGAATTATTAGACTAGCAGTCGCCAGGGCCACCAGGGTGGCTCAGTCGATCAAGGGTCCAACTCTTGACTGAGTCACCCAGGCGCCCCTACAAATGACCTTTTTAAAAATAAAATATACCAATATTCAGCTATTGTAAAAACCATTTATGAACACAATCTCCCAAGTGACATATACATAACAACTCATTTACAATAATTCCTCCAAAGGTTTTAGATAAAGGAATTAAAATTTTATTTTTCTTGGTCTAGTTCAAGAGCTATTGCTTACATTATCATTTTCTGTTGCTTTTCACCTGTTGGCATTTATTTTTTTCACCTGTTTGCATTTCATCTGTAAGGAAAACATGTGTTTCCTAGAAGATGCTGCAAATCAATTTGAAAATACCTTGAAGAGAACTGTATGGTGGGTAATACCCAGTATAACTTCCTAAAGATCAAGACTTGTTAGATAAATCTAATCTCCTTCTTTCACAGAATGACAGCCTGAGGATAGAGGGGAAGCAATAGATGTAATTTATTTTGACTTTGTCAAGGTTTTTGAGACCAATCTAAATAATTGGCTCATCAATAAAGTGTGGAAAATCCAGGCAGGTCACAGGGCTAGAGAGAGTTCCCAGAAGGCAGGAGAGGAGCACTCAAAGAATGATCATCCATGGATTAATGTCAGTTTGGGGAAATGATACAAAATATCTCCTAGATCTCAAGGGCAGACAAACATTTGTATCAGTGTCCTGAACACGAACATAGGACATTTTAACCAAGTGACACTAGACCAAAACTCTGACAATGAGTTCAGAATCTGAAGTTACATTGCTAAATGTAAGACACAATAAGAAATAAATGATATGGGGTGCCTGGGTGGCTCAGTCAGTTAAGCGTCTGACTTTGGCTCAGATCATGATCTCGCCTTCAGCGTGTTCGAGCCCCATGTCAAGCTCTATGCTGACAGCTGAAAGCCTGGAGCCTGCTTCAGATTCTGTCTCCCTCTCTCTCTGCCCCTCGCCCGCTCATTCTCTCTCTCTCTCTCTCTCTCTCAAAAATAAATAAACATTTTAAAAAATTGGGGGCGGGGCACCTGAGTGGCTCAGTAGGTTAAGTGTCCGACTTCGACTCAGGTCATGATCTCGCCTTCAGTGGGTTCAAGACCCGCATCAGGCTCTGTGCAGACAGATCAAAGCCTGGAGCCTGCTTCGGCTTCTATGTCTCCCTCTCTCTCTGCCCTACCCCACCTATGCTCTCTCTTTTTCTCTCTCTCCTTCTCTCTCTCTCAACAATAAATAAACATTAATTTTTTTAAATGTTAAATAAATGATGGAATTTCAGATCATTGGATTCAGGAGAGTATCCATTAAGTATAAATAATACAAGCAGATAATAGGGACAGAAAAAAGATGTTCAAGTATCATAGAATGATGATTAGAGTTCAAAAACCATAATGATTATTTCAGACTCCTTCATTGTAATTACAGTACAAAAATAGAAAGGGACTTGTTCAAAATCACAGAACAAAACTGTAGCAGAAATACATATTTAAAATTAATGTATAAAAACACAGAAATTCTTAAGGAGCATAACATGTAGGAACCAAGATAGTAAATTCAACACTACTTAGATCCTTCCTCAGAAGTGGAGTTCTAGGGACACCTAGGGGCTCAGTCGGTTGAGCATTCAACTCTTGATTTTGGTTCAGGTCATGATCTCACAGTTTGTGAGTTTGAGCACCATATCAGGCTCTGTGCTAATAGTGTGGAGCCTGCTTGGGATTCTCTCTCCTCTCTCTCTCTCTGTCCTTATCCCGCTGGCATGCTCTCTCTCTCTCAAAACAAATGAATAAACTCAAAAAAAATTTAAAGACATGGAGTTCTGCCCTTTGGTCTAAAGATAATCTAATTGGGTGGCACCTGGGTGGCTCAGTCAGTTGGGCATCTAATTCTTGGTTTCAGCTCTGGTCGTGAACTCACAGTTTGTGGGTTTGAGCTCTGCATTGGGCTCTGGTCTCCTGCATTGAGAGCCTGCTTAGAATTCTCTCTTTCTCTCTCTCTCTTTCTCTCTCTCTCTCTCGGTCCCTTCCCTGCTCACTCTGTCTCTCAAAATAAATAAATAAACTTAATTTTTTTTTTTTTAAAGATAGGCGCCTGGGTGGCTCGGTCAGTTAAGCATCAGACTTCGGTTCAGGTCATGATCTTGCAGTTCGTAAGTTTGATCCCCATGTTGGGTTCTGTGGTGACAGCTCAGAGCCTGAAGCCTGCTTCCTAGTCTGTGTCTCCTTCTCTCTCTGCCCCTCCCCCACTCGTTCTCTCTCTCTCTCTCTCTCTCTCTCTCTCTCTCAAATCTAAACATTAAAAAAATTTTAAACATAGTCTACTTGGGGGCAGGATGGGAGAAAAGTATTAAGAATAAAGACACAGAATGACTACAGCT
Source organism: Panthera uncia (assembly GCF_023721935.1). NCBI lineage: Eukaryota > Metazoa > Chordata > Mammalia > Carnivora > Felidae > Panthera > Panthera uncia. The sequence goes on along the minus strand of NC_064817.1, from coordinate 69,070,050 downwards.
GGAAAAATAAGATCTATAAGGAAAGATCACATCATTTCAAACTATTCATTGTGAAAAAAAGATAATGCTTAGGCTTAGCCTGAACATGCTTTTATACAAACTGCCTTAATAACATTGACAGAACAAGTTCTTAATCTGCTACGTGATTTATTAAGAGTAAACATAATAATTCTCCATTACTCAGAGCCTGGAACAAGTTTTGAGAAGGGTCTTTAAAACTACAATGGGTTCTGGGAGCACCTGGCTTGCTCAGTTGGGAAAGCATGTGACTCCTAATCTTGGGATTGTGAGTTTGAGCCCCATGTAGGGTGTAGAGATTACTTTTAAAAAATGGGTTATTCTGGCTTACATTCTTTTTAAAAAAGTGTATTTATTTTTGAGAGAGAAAGAGAGAGTGCAAATGGGGGGCAGAGAGAGAGAGAGAGAGAGAGAGAGAGGAAGAGAGAGAGACAGAGAGAGAGAGAGAATCCCAAGCATGCTCCACGCTCACCTCCACACGGGGCTTCATCACAAGACCAAGAGATCACTACCGCAAGATCATGACCTGAGATGATATCAAGAGTCAGATAGGCATGAAAGTAAGACAGGTAGAATGCTTAAAGTTTACAATTCTATGAGAAAAGCCAAAAACAGTTCCTTGAATCAGGATCAAATAAAAAAAGCATGCTTCATTTGATTCTCTAGAAACATTTTGCTCCTATATAATGAGGTGTTTGGATAACATAAAGAATGAAGGTAACTGGGGATTTTCTAATTAAACTTTGCAGGTTAATCAACCATATATACTTTGATTCTTTCCATAATAAGTTATATTTTCTAAAAGGTAAAATATTCAACATCTGCTCAGAAGCTAAATCAACATACAAATCGGAACAAGCAGGGACTCAGAGGATAAAGATTTACATGGTTATCATTGTGGATTCTCCAGAGGAAGTCACTGTGCACAGTTCTTCCTGAAATAAGCAATGTAGTTGAAAAATACTCCACTTATTTCTATTTCCATTTATTTCTAAATAAGCAACCCTCAAAGTCTTTGTTATAGTAAAAGAACAAAAACACCTGCTGCTGTATAACTATATTTCTGATTTGACAGCTATAATTATAATAATTCAGGTATATATTTCCCACAAACTCCCCCACAGCCATAACCTTTAGTGATTCATTATAAAGCTCCAGGAGCAATAGTTCACAGACTAATTTCCTAAAACAATAAAATACAGAATTTCTCATTTGGAGCTAAATGAAACATGAACAGATTGTTATTCATAGTGAAATCTTGATGCAAAGTCATGGTGCAGCCATTATAGAAGCTACTAAACAAAATCTTGAATCAAAGAAACTATAGGTCTATTTTTAAAAGAGAAAATGTTTTTGCCTAAGAATTTTCTAAAGTCTATGCTTGTTTTTCCTTTTTAAGTCTCATGTTATTTCCTATCTCTTCTCTTTCAGAATCATCCAAAAATACGAATTTTAACCAAACAGAAGGTGATATAAGAATTAACAGAAGGAAAATTCCTATTAACTCACATTCAAACATATCAACTAAATACAGGCTTCCTGCCCTGCTTATTTCAAGATATGTCAATAAACTTGGAAATTACATTTTGTTATGGAATATGTGCTTTATGACTATCCTAGTTGTGTTTTGAAGAGTATAATCTGCAATGGCTGATTTCATACCCTCTAGGAAAATGTTATGTCTCTGCACATTTTCCTGTTGAGTGTAAATATGAAGAAAATGATATTTCATTCCACATTTTGACAAAACCTACCACAAACAAAAGACAAGATATCCACAAATAAATGGCAAGAGTCAAGCAGGCAATGTAGGGATTGGAATAAGAAGTTATGAGGAATGTGCAGAGAAAATAAATTATGATTTGTTTTAAATGATGAGACAGATAAACATACTAACACCAACACAAAAACTTAATTGAACATTATATGTTTTTACAGCTGCCTTAATTTTATCTCTGAGGACGTAGCAACTGATAACAATGATGAAACTGAATAAAAGCTTGTCACAATGTGGCATTTAAAACAGAGCATGCTCTTTTTGAAATTAAAAAAAAACTTCATTTTTTTTAGTTTTCTGGTTATATAGATCACTGTTAAAATGGTTTATAAGTGTCAAAAATCTTTTTCTAAGTTAAAATGTTCACATGACCACAGATAAGTGGGAAGAAGAGAGAGTATTCATGTCTATTTAAAAACTTACCTTATAAGAACAAATCCTGCCCAGTAGGGAAAAATAACAGCATTTAGTCAGATTGATTTGAGAGCTGAGATCTAAGTCCTTGAGCTTATACTTTAAAAATTATAGAAATTTCTAAATCATTTTCCATTATTTGCAATATTTGCAAGTCTAGCATATTTTAAGGCATCATTAATTGGACCCAATTTCAGAACTACAAAAATTTCTTTTCTGCATCACACTTAATTTAGAAGAAAAAAAAATACTGTCAAGAAAGAAAACCCGTAAGAGATATTGTCAAAATAGTACTGCCCATAGTAGATCGTGAGGTCAGGTCACGTTCTGAACAGAGGTCTGGGATTTACCTTGTAAATAGAACTTTGGGCAGGCCAAATTAAGGACAGTCTCATTTATCAGCTACATCTCCATATCTAGGCTTATTGATTGAGACTCAATGTTAATGAAAGAAATTCCATTACATTCTTTATACTATACTGGAAAATCATTTCAAACATTGGAGCATAACTTTATAACAGAAAGATCAGTGTCAACTCTTTCATTATCTAGCTGTGTCACCAAAACTAAGCCCATTTCTCCTCCAAGCATCATCTGTAGAATGATGGGGTGGCACTTAATTAGTTAAAATCACTTAGTACTCTAAAATTTAATTTTAAAAATACTAATCAGTAAGACAGTAACAGGTGCTTTATAGCTAATCTAAGAATGCAATTAATCAAAACTTCCAAGTTATTAAACATAATATTTCCTCAAGCCAAATCCACAACTCTTATCCAACTCCTAGAGAAAGGATGAGGGATCTGAGAACCACAATTTGAAAATGAATGTCCTGGAGAATTCACTGTATAATCTCCTTACATATCATTCAAGGCCATCCATTTTCCCATTTCTCACATCCTTCAAAGACCAGTTAAAATGTCTCATCCTACACTTTAATTTCTTTCTGATTCTCTTATTCATAAGAAATTTCCTCTTTATCTATATTCTCACAGTACTTTGTTTCTTTCATTGTTTTCAATCCATTCCATTTCAGAGTATAGTCATTTATATATTGATTCATTTTTATATTTCTTCTCCTAGATCATAAGCTTTTGAAAGCCAGTTATTCTTTTACTTTTCTTCCCATAGTATTGCCTTTTTAATTATTGGAATGTTATACATTGTGGATGAAAACTGATTTAGTAAATAATCATATTCAAGAATTACTCTAATCCCTAATGGAGTGGTTTATTAATGGTCATTATCCATACTGTTCATTGCACTCAAATACTGGACCTTTAGGAAATGTCTTATCATTTGTTAGTCACTTCAACTATACCACTGGAATTCTGTGTAACCAAAGCTGAAAATAACCAACTTAGATCATAATTGAACGTTCAGAATCTAGGTCACCACACAAATAATATGAAAGATGCAATATGTTTTCCTGTAAAATATATCTTCACAACCCACTTGATTGAATATTATTACTTCACTGACTGATTTTTATTGACTTGGATCTAGTACTTACCTTGTAAATAGAGCCTTAGTGATCCTCCAATACCTAGCTTACCTTTGGTTTGAATGTCTGATTTCCCATTTCTACTTGAACCACAAACATTCAGAAATACCATGCCCATAAATAGTAACAAGACCCTAAATGCTGTTAACTGATAGCTCCCTTGTCAATATCTACCTGTTTCTTTCCCTTTCTGGAAGGCACTAAAGTAAATCAAAAGGTTATAACCATGGAAATCAAAACAAGAGAAGTCACGCTCAGTGTGTGATCTCAAACAATTAAAGAGCATAACCAATTTAAGTCCTGAGGTAGGATACCCAAAAAGCATCAAGGACATACTACTCCTTGGATTATCAAACAAATTTCAGATCTAAAATTCTTGATATAAATTTCCACTTTCAAATGATCACTTGTAAAACTGTAGATTATTATTTTTCAGTGAGTAGAGATGTCATTTATGCAGACTCTTCCCACGTTTATTGAAGTATAATTGACAAAAAATATATAAGATATATGCTTGATAACTTGATATACATATACATTGTGAAATAATCCCATAATCAAGTGAATTAACCTATCACCTAACATAGTTAGCATTTTCTTTTTTTTTTTACTTTTTTTTTGTAGTGAGAATACATAAGATCTTAGCAAATTTCAAGTCTATAATACAGTATTGTTAACTATACTCACATTGTTGTACATTAGATCTCCAAAACTTATTAATCTTGCATAACTGAAATATTGTATACCTTGACTGATATCTCTTCATTTTCCCACCCTCCAACTCCTGGTAACTGCTATTCTCTGCTTCCATGAGTTTGACTATTTTAGAATCCACATGTGAGTGAGATCATGTAGTATTTGACTTTCTGCATTTAGCTTTTTTCAGTTAGTTTAACATCCTCCAGGTTCATCTATGTTGTTGGAAATAGAAGGATTTGTATTTTTTACAGCTGAATAATATTCCAGTATATATCACACTTTTATTGATCTATTCATCTTTAGAAAGGTATTTAAATTGCTTCCATATCTTGGTTATTGTGAACAGTAATGCAATGAACACAGAAATGTAGATATTATCTTGAGGTCCTGATTTCATTTTCTTTGGATATATACCCATAAGTGAGATTGCTAGATCATAAGGTAGCTCTATTTTTAATTTTTTGAAGAACCACTATATTCTTTCCCATAATGGTAGTACCAATTTGCCTTATCAACAGTGTGCAAGAATTCCCTCTCTCCAAAACCTTGCCAATATTTGTCATCTTTTTGTCTTTCTGATAATAGCAATTCTAACAGGTATGAGATGGTATCTTGTGGTTTTGACTTGCATTTCTGTGATTATTAGTGAAGTAGGGCACCATATCAAATAACTGTTGGTGATTGCATGTCTTCATTTGAGAAATGACTATTCAGGTAAATTGTCCATTTTTACCAGAATTATTTGGGGTTTCTTTGGGCTATAGAATTGTTTGATTTTCTTATATATTTTGAATTTTAACCCCTCATTAAATATATAGTTTACATATATTTTCTCCCACTCCATAGGTTGCCTTTTCACTCCGTTGATTGTTCGCTGTATAGAAGCGTTTTAGTTTTGGGAAATCACATTTGTCTATTTTTACTTTTTTTGCTGGTGCTTTTGGTGTCATAACCAAAAAAATTATTGCCCAGATCAATGTTAAGAAGGTTTTTTCTTATATTTTCTTTTTCAAGTCTTACATTTTAGTTTTCATCTATTTTGAAATTATTCTTAATGTAATATTGGATTTTGTTTGCTAGTATTTTATTGAGAATATTTGCATAGACATTCATCAGGGATATTGGCCTATAGTTCTCTTTTTCAGCAGTCTTTATCTGGTTTTGTTATCAGGGTAATGGTGGCTTCAGAACATGAATTAGGAAGTTTCCTTCCTTTGCTATTTTTTTTTTTGAATTTTGAGAAGAATAGGTATTAATTCTTTAAATGTTTGGTAGAAGTCACCTTTGAAGCCATCTGGCCATGGACTTTATTTTTTGGGTGATTTTTGATTACTGATTAAATTTCTTTGCTGGTTATCAGTCTGTTTAAGTTCTCTATTTCTTCCTATTTCAGTCTTCATAGTTTATATTTTTCTAGGAATTTATCCATTTCCTATATGTCTGTATTGCTATAAACCTCCTTCTTAGGACAACTCTTGCTGCATCCCAAAAGTTTTGGACCTCTTTGTTTGCATTTTCATTTGTTTACATGTATTTTTTAAATTTCTTCTTTTATTTCCTGGTTGACACATTCATTGTTTAATAGCATGGTGTGTAGCCTCCATGTTTGTGTGATCTTTTAATTTTTTTCTTGCAGCTGACATCAAGTTACATAGAATTGTGGTCAAAAATATGCATGATATAATCTCTATTTTTACTTGTTGAGGCCTCATTTGTGACCTAGTATGTGATCTAATATGGAGAAGTCCTATGTGCACTTCAAAAGAATATGTATTATGCTACTTTAAAATGAAATATTCTGAATATATCTGTTAAGTACATCTAGTCCAGTGTGTTCTTCAAAGCCATTATTTCCTTGTTGATTTTCTGTTTAGATGGTCTGTCCATTGAAGTAAATGGAAAGTTAAAGTACCCTACGATAACTGTATTATTATCAATCGTTCTCTTTATATTTGTTATTGTTTTATACATTTGTCTGTTCCTATGTTGGTTGCAAAATATTTACAATTGTTAGATCTTCTTGTTGGATAGTCCCTCTAATTATGATACGCCCTTCTTCATCTCTTGTTGTAGTCTTTGGCTTAAAATCTAGTTTGTCTGGGGGCACCTGGATGGCTGAGTTGGTCAAGCATCTGACTCTTGTCTTAGGCTCAGGTCATGATCTCACGGTTCCTAGGATCCAGCCCCACCTCTGTGCTGACAGCATGCAGTCTGCTTGGGATTGTATCTTTCTCTCTACCCTTCCCCCACTCATTTGCTGTCTCTGTCTCTGCCTCTCTCTCTCTCTCTCAAAATAAGTAAATAAACGTCTTTAAAAAATAAAGTCTAGGGTGCCTGGGTGGCTCTGTCAGTTAAGCATCTGACTTCAGCTCATGTCATGATCTCACAGTTCATGAGTTTGAGTCCCATATCGGGTGACCATGAGCCCCACTTCAGGTGAGACCCGCTTCTCTCTCTCTCTCTCTCTCTCTCTCTCTCTCTCTCTCTCTCTCTGTCCCTCACTCACTTGTCCCCCCACCACCTTCAAAAAATGAAGTCTACTTTGTCTGATAGAAATATTGCTACTCTGGCTTTCTTTTGATGTCCATTTCCATGGTATATGTTTCTTCTTCCCCTGACTTTCAATCTGCAGGTGTTTTTAGGTCTAAAATTAGTCTCTTGTGGGCAGTATGTACTTGCATCTTGGGTTTTTTTTTGACCCATTCCAATTCACTGTGTCTTTTGATTGGAACAGTAATTCCATTTAAATTCAAAGTAATTATTGATAGATGTTTTTAGTGCCATTTTAGTACATGTTTTGTCATTATTTCTGGAGATTTCCTCTGTTCTTTTGTTATTTTTTTTTCCACTTTTGGTTTCTCCTTTCCAATTAGAGTCCCCTTTAATATTTCTGTAGGACTTATTTAGTGGTCACAAATTCCTTTAGTTTTTGTGTGTCTGGGAAACCCTTTATCTCTCCTTCTGTTCTGAATGATAACCTTGTTGTATAGATCATTCTTGGCTGAATATTTTTTCTTATTTATCACTTTAATATATTATGTCACTCCTGTCTTGCTTGCCAAGTTTCTGTTGAGAAATCTCCAGCTAGACTTATGTGCCTTATCTTGTAAGTTAATGACTTCTTTTGTCTTGTTGCTTTTAAGACTTTTTCTTTATCACTATATTTTGCAAATTTAATTACAATATGCCATGCTGTGGGTCTACTTTTGTTGATTTTGGATCCTCCTGGATTTGGATCTGTTTCCTTCTCCAGATTAGGGACGTTTCAGCTTTTATTTCCTCACATAAATTTTCTGGCCCTTTGTCTCTCTCTTCTTCCTCTGAAACTCCTATAACATAAATGCTATTACATTTGATAGAATCACTGAGTTCCCTAAGTCTATTCTTGTCTTCCATGATTTTTCTTTCTTTTGTCCAGCTTCATCATTTTCCATTATTTTATCTTCTATAACAATTATTCATACCACCACATCTTCCAGCCTTGTGTCTTTGCATCAAGCCTGTTTTCAAACTGTTATTGCATTTTCATTCCTAAATTATTCTTTTTTAACAGTTTTATCACTGTGGTATGGGATTCCCTTGAGTCTCCATTCTTTTCTCAAGCCCAGTGAGTATCCTTATGATTTTTGCTTTAAATTCTTCATCAAGTATGTTACTTATATCTATCTGTTTTGCTCAGATCTCTGACTGCAACCTTATCTTCTTCTTTCATTTGGGATGAATTCCTCCATCTTGGAATTTTGTTTAAGTCTCTGTCTTCTTCTCTGTCTCAGAAAAGCCCATTATGTTTCCTTTTCCTGAGAGTAATGGTTTTGTGAAGAGGAGGACATATAATTTCTAGGGCCTGGCACTTTAAGGAGTATTTCTGGTATGTGTTGTATTCCCCCCACTGTTATGTTTTGGCTGCTCCATCCTTCAAGTCAATTGTTTGTAGAGACTCTCTTTGACTGCAGTGGGAAATATTTGGTCCTGGACCAGAATGTGGAGAGTTTTAATTAGGTGTGCTCTGATATGCTTGTGAAATGAATCCTGAACTACTTACACTAGAACTGAAGTCCTGAAGAACATCTGGTCAGGAGGCACGGTTTAGGCAGGGTTTTCTGCTCGTCTTCTTGTGAAGAGGCCCCCTGAGGGAGTCTTGACCGATAGAGGAATTCTGTCCAGAGGAAAGGATTGTGGTACTTGATCTAAACAAGTTAGGCAGCCACTGAGGGCACTGCATTGGTTCAAGTCTGTGGCTCTGTCTATATGTTGAGGGCCAAGGGAGGGAAATGAAGCTAACCACTTTCTTTGTTCCCAGAGAGACTTCTAGAATGTTGCCTTTCAGGGATGCACTTCAACGGAAGGAATAGTCTCCCCCTTATGTTTCCCAGGCCTACTTCATATCACCGTGTCCATGCCATCTGCTCACAGATTGTTTGACTGCTTTCTGTCCAGGAATAAGGCAGTGTCCTCAGGGTTGTATCCAAGCAAAGTCCACTGATTTTTTTAAACTTATTTATTTATTTTTAGAGAAAGAGAGATCATAATTGGTGGAGGGGCAGAGAGTGAGGAGGAGAGAGAATCCCGAGCAGGCCACACTGTCAGTGCAGAGCCTGACATGGGACTCAGTCCCACGAACCGTGAGATCATGACCTGTGTCAAAATCAACAGTTGGACGCTTAACCAACTGAGCCACTCAGGCTCACTAACATTTAAAACTCCATTCTTTGGGGCATCTGGGTGGCTTGGTCGGTTAAGCGTCTGACTTCAGCTCAGGTCATGATCTCACACTCCGTGAGTTCGAGCCCCGCGTCAGGCTCTGTGCTGACAGCTCAGAGCCTGGAACCTATTTCAGATTCTGTGTCTCCCTCTCTCTCTGCCCCTCCCCTGTTCATGCTCTGTCTCTCTCCATCTCAAAAATAAATAAACGTTAAAAAAATTAAAAAAAAAAACTCCATTCTTTAAGCCCTGATGGTTACAAGAACTCATGAAAATCAATTCTTCTCTTTTTCTCAGCTAATGGCTTTGGGGAAATATTCTCCTTGTGCATTCCCCTGTATGCTCTGTTATATCGCACCTTTATTTGTGACTACAGCTCCTGCCCCTTCTCAGCACTTGTAACATGTTTCTCCCAGAAACCATGTCTCTATACTTCCTACCTTCTTTGAAGTGATTTCTTCTCTCCCTGTAGATATGGAGTTTGTTCCGTCAGTCTTCAGGTTGATTTCTGGGGTATTTAGAATTATTTGATTGTTGTCTTGTTGTGTTCATGGGACTAGAAGAACCAAGATTCCTCCTACTCCTTTGCCACTTCCCCTTTCCCTCCTCTTATAATCATTACTTTAAATTCTCTATCAGACATATTATTTGCCTCCATATCACTTAGATCTCTTGCTGTGGTTTTGTCCTATTCTTCCATCTGAGAAATATTCCTCTACATCATTTTGTCTAACTCTCTGTATCTGTTTCTCTGTGTTAGGAAGGTCAACTACATCTCCTGCTCTTGAATATCGTGGGTGGGGTGCACAATTTTAACAAGGTGGATATGGTACTTTGCCAGAGGGGATTTGTCTCTGCTGAGGATATCAGAGGCATCCTGGTCTGCTCTACAAAGCACACAACTATTTTTGTGTGCAGATCTTCTTCCACAGGGAACTCACACTGCCATATAGGCCATTCAGGTAAGGAACATGGTGTCTACAAATTTTGAGCACTCATCTTCTTCCATAAAGGATGAACAGCTGATGCCAAACCCAGGGTTGTTAATGTGATATATCACATTGATTGTTGTGTTAATATTGAACCACACTTGCAAACCTAGAATACATCCCACTTGGCTGGATCTTTTTTTTTTTTTTTTAATCCTTTCAGCCACTTGGTGCTTTTTAATTAGTGAGTTTAACCCATTTACATTTAATTAATTATTTATAGGTAATGACTTACTCTTTCCATTTTGTTAATAGTTTTGTTGTTATTGTTTTATACTTGTTTTATCCTTCTCTTCCTCTCTTGCCGCCTTTCTTTGATATTTGTTGGGTTGTTTTATGAGTGATTTTCTTTGATCCTTTTGTCTTTATCTTTTGTGTATCTATCATAGCTTTTTACTTTCTGTTTAAAGTAGGTGTGTATAAAATATGTACTTTCAATTTTTATTTTAAGTTAATATCAATTTAATTTCTATTACATAAAAAACTCTCCACTTTTACTTTCCCACACACTTTCTGTAGTCAGAGTTTGCTTCTTTTTATATCATGTATTCATTAACAAATTTTTATCATTTAATTTTATATTAGGTTTAAAAATTATTTATGCACCATTACAGTAGTACATTAATCTTCATTTATATATTTAGCTTTACCAATGATATTTATGCATTTCTATAATTTAAAATTGATGTTTAGTGTGTTTTAATTTTAATTTTAGGAACTCCCTTAAGCATGTGTTTAAGGCAATTCTAATGGTGATGATGAAATCCCTCAGTTTTTGTTTATTTTGGAAAAACTATTCTATATTTTTTGTTTTTATTTATTTTTAAATATTTATTTATTTATCTGGAGAGAGAGAGAGAGAGAGTGAGTGACGGTCTGAGAGAGAGAGACACCCAAGCAAGCTCCACACCGTCAGTGCAGAGTCATATGGGGAGCTCAAACTCACAAACTGTGAGCTCATGACATGAGCTGAAATAAATAGTTGGATACTTCTTTATTTTTTAAAATACAATGTTTCCAGTTACAGTATTTTTGGCATGAAATTTGTTTTTAGTACTTTACATATATCATCCTATTCTGTTCTGTCCTGCAAAGTTTCTGCTGAGAAATTCACTTATATTTTATGATTTCTTCATATATAACAAATTGTTTTTCCCTTGTTACTTTCAAAATTCTTGCCCAGTCCTTGACCTCTGATAATCTGATTATAACGTGTCTCATTGTAGTCTTCATTGGATCGATAATATTTAAGGATTTTTTAAGTTTATTTTTGAAAAAGAGAGAGAGAGGAAGAGGGAGGGAGGGAGAGGGAAAAAGAGAAAGAGAGAGAGCGTGAGCAGAGGAGGCTCAGAGAGAGGGAGACAGAATCCTCAGCAGGCTCTGCACTGCCAGAGCAGAGCCTGAAATGAGGCTTGAACTCACAAACTGTGAAATCATGACTTGAGCCAAAATCAAGTGTTGGATGCTTAACTGACTGAGTCACCCAGCAGCCCGAGGATTTTTGAGCTTCATTAACCTGGATGTTAATTTCTTTCCCTAGATTTATTTTTTTTTCATTCATTATTTCTTTAAATAAACTTTTCCCCTCATTCTTTCTCTTTTCTCCCTCTGGGACTCAAATGATGCATTTATCAGTGCAAGAAAAACAATAAATCCTGCAATTCTATAAATCCTGTAGGTTTTCTTTCCTTTGTTTCCTTTTTTCCTGTTTCTTCTCTGACTGGAAAATTTCAAACGACCTATCTTCAAGTTCACAGTTCCTTCCTTCTGATTGATCATGCCCGATATTGAATCTTTCAATTCCAGATTGGAATCTGCTAGATTCTCTTATTGATTTCTATCTCTTTGTTGAACTCTTCATTTTGTTCATGTATTGTTTTACTGATTTCCTTGAGTTGCTTAATCGTGTCTTATAATTCATTCAGCTTTCATAAAACAATTATTATGTAATTATTATTTGGATTTGTCAAATTTGTCAGGTAAGTCATAGATCTCCATGTCTTTGGGGTCAGTGAAAAACTATTTTGTTCCTTTGGTGGTGATAGTTATCGATGTTTCATGTTCTATATGAGTTTGCATTTCTGTCTGCACATTTGAGGCAATAGGCAGCTCTTTCAGACCTTATGGACTCACTTCAGTGGGAAAAGACCTTCACATGCAGGTGGCTACAAAGACATTGGCTGGCTGTGGTGTGGCAGCTTTGGCCTTAGGAGAGTGCAATGGCAGCTCCAGATCTAGGAATGAGGAGGGCAGGGCAGTGTTGATTTTGTGAAATTCCATCAGGTGAGGTTACCTTTTGAAGTGAATGTGAGGTTGTTTGTCAGACAAATCTGTGGGTGTCTGTGGTGACAAAGAGAGCTGCTGTAGTCCTCAGTGGCAAATACTGCTGAAGTCCTCCTGCTCTCCCTTCCCCCTATATGGGTAAGTTATGACCATGGGGATCCCTCTTGATAACAGAATCTAGTGTTCAGGTATGCACATGGCAGCAGTGCTCATTTATAGACTTAGAAATTCTCAGGGAATTCTTCATTTAAATATCTATCATCATCATCATCATCATCATCACCATCACCATCATTATCATTATCATTATTTTTTATATCTACTTACCTTCATTACGTCAAGATACAGATAGATTTCAATCTCTGCATGGTCAAACACAGTGACTACTCTAATTCCATTTCTATAGCTCCAAGTTTTATCACAATGACAGATATTTGGAGGTAGGCCACATTATATTTAGTCAGGAAAATTAACTACTTATCAATTCAGAAATTAGGTTACCAGTATATTTCTCAAAATATTTTTGTTATCTTGTTAAAAAAGGAACAACATAAAATTTTTGTCCAAAATATTTTTCATAAACTGGTATACCTAAGAAAAGCATGGAAGAAATTACTGCTTGAACTCCCAGTAATTTTTATTGGTACAAAAATCTTTATATAGAAGATATTTCCTGTCAAATGTTGGTCACTTGTAAGACACTGTAAGATTTGAAAGCTAGTATGAGGTAAGAGGTGTTAGGATTAGTAAACTGATTATCAGTTTATCAGTGTCTCCTCATCATAAAAACAACTTTTATCTGAAAAAAATGATAAAATAAAATATCTGCTACAAAACAGCATTAAAGATGAGGAATAATGTGAATAAAGCAGACTTTGGACTTAACCAGACAGGAGACTGAAACATAGCTCTGCTAGTTTCTATCTTCCTGAGTATGAGTAAAGCTGAAACATACTGTGCCTGTGTTTCCTGATCTGCATATGGGAGTATTGAAAATGCTTTTCCTTCTGGAAATTTGGTAAGAATTAAGTAACACAAAAGATAGATGAATAAATTCTGCACAACACTGAGATTATAGTTAACTATACTGTATTATACACTTGAAAGTTGCTAAGATACTAGATCTTACCGTTTCTCACCACACACACAAAAAATAATGTGACGCGATGGAGGTGTTAGTTAACACTATCATTTAATTATATTGCAATATATAAGTATAAGAAACCAACACATTGTGCACTTTAAGCGTACACAATGTTATATTCTAATTATATCTACATAAAAAATGTTTGGAACTAAAGAAGAAACATGGGAGATACTTAGTACCTAATAACTGGTAACTCCTTAGTGTTGTTGTTCTTTGTTTAGTTTTAATTTTAGTATTATCTATGTGTTGCTTCCAGCTAAAAAAATTCAGTAAAAGAATGCATTTTTTTCCATTGATTCCTGAATGTGAGAACTGGTTGAAGAACAACTCCCACTCTATAGTTCGCCATGATCATTTCAATTTTAGATGAGTAGAGCTATGCTATATTAAAGTCAAGGTAGTTTATCCTACTGATCTGAGTCAATTATTTCCCTCTTTAATTAACATTTTTCCCCTCCAAGATAAGACTCAACCATGCTTACACTTTTAGGAGCCTAAAAGAACAGAGATAATACTGCTACCAATATGTCTATCACATTACATTGAATTTAGCTGCAGAGTTAGTTTGGAAACCTATGGCTCCTAAGACCATTTTTGGTTGCCCTTTCTCATTTTCCACTAAAATTAAAACTTTTTCATTTATTTATGCATCCGTTAATGCATGTTGATAGTTAAAATCCAAGTTACTTCCAAAAGAGATCTGAGGGGTGGTCTTATGATCAAAACCGAAGTACAATTATCACATGGTAAAGGAGGAAAAACAAATAGCAAGAAGAGAGGGTATATTCCACTCCACAGGCCTCTTTCTGTTCTATTCCTTCCTTTTTTTCTTTGTTTTCTACTTGTTCTACCTCTTTTCCTTAGCCCCTTCCAATGACTTAAGTATGCCAGCACCTTTACTTAGCTAAGGAGGTGGCACTCCACCTAAAGTGACTGCAGCTGAGCCAAGGTGGATTCTCAGACATGCCTCTAAGTGGCAGATTGTTTAGAGAAAGCTGAAGAAGCATAGGCTGAAACTGAAGGGAACATCCTTTCACAGGCAGAAGGTAAAATAGCACTATAAAAATTAGTAATTAATTCCACTACCAAAAAAATGAAGATAACTGAATGTTTCCTGGAATGTAATTATAACCTGTAATGGTTTTCTAGTTTCACTGTACTAGAGGGAGGGCTAAGCATTCTTCTGCAGTAACTGCTTTTAATCAACATATACAAGTGATTCTCTCTTCTCTCCCTCATCCCTCCTCTCTCCAATCTCAGAATATTTTAGTAAGACTCACCTGCCTTGTAATCCTGAAGACACTCACCTGTATTAGAATTAAGATCATCAGGCTCTGATTCAGTCCCATTTTGGTTTCCATTTCCCTGAAGAGTGTTCATTGCCATAAGCTTCATCTTCTGCAGCTTCATTGTCTCAGCCATTGCTGCAGCTGTTATACCTAAAATCAGAACCATTCCTTTTATAATGGGGACTATTTCTTAATGTAACTGAAGGCTGTATACATTTGTTTAACGGGTCTGTTCTGCATAGCACAAGCCAAAAGAAAACCCATGTTTAATTTATGAATAATATCCTTTAGCAAAGTAATTTTCAACTCCTGTTATTACTACATCTTACAATGGACAGTTTAAAACTCAAAAAAAAATCATTAAATGTATATTAAATTCCATCTAAAATAATATTGTCAGAAGAAAATCTGTGAAATACTTGATGAAAATACTTTCCAGTGAGTATTACTGTAGGGACTTCTGCTAAAGGATGAACTGACTTGGCTGTGAGAATTATCTTAGAAGTGAGGGGGAAAGATGGGGGAGGATTATTTCAGATTCTCTTTCTACCTTTTACCTTCCTTATGCTTTTACATTGAGAGACCAAATAAATGAAAACATGGCATGAAACCTCTGAATGTATACCACCTCCTGTAGTATAATTACATTCTTTTGTATTGATATGAAGCAATTATTTTTTAAAACTCTGTATAATGGTATAAATAGGTAGAAATAAAAAACTCAAAGAGAAAATTTGAGTGCTTAAATTTGAAACTGTTTCTCCTAGGAAGTCTATACCAGGCAGTATCATAAAGACATACAGGAAAATGTATACTAAAAATGGAACAAGCCATACTCCAGTAATGTCCTCCAAAATATCTACTGAATTCAACTTAATTATTTGTATATACTGCCTAAATTCCTAACCATCTATTGGTGCACTGGTGCCATGGGCCAAAAAGGAAAAAAAAAAAACTGGCCAATTTAAAACACAGTGTGTATTGCAGGCATATGCATATTAACTAGAATTTAAATAAAATTTTGAAAAAATGAAAAAACTAAAACACAGCCTTTTGGAATTCAATTAAATCTATTCTCCC
The DNA here is from genome assembly GCF_023721935.1 of Panthera uncia. Classification (NCBI taxonomy): domain Eukaryota; kingdom Metazoa; phylum Chordata; class Mammalia; order Carnivora; family Felidae; genus Panthera; species Panthera uncia. The sequence goes on along the minus strand of NC_064817.1, from coordinate 69,054,149 downwards.
ATGCAAATACAAATCAAGGAAAATAAGACATATATTAGTTGTGGTAAAAAGAAAATCACTGCCATCATCACAAGAATCTTATTCTAAAGGGTAGGGTTTACCCTTATGAAAGGTGTAAGGGGAAGTAAGTAAAGCCTATAATATCTAACTGTGTTAGGTATTGGGATAATCAATAAGTTTCTATTTTGCCATCCTGTACTCTTTACAATGCATGGAAAACTCCAAATGAAGTGAACATTTCACTACATTAGCCCATCTATAAATTATGGCAAAGAAATAATCTGAAAGAAATTGCTTTAGTTTCAGAATTGAAGATATACATTTGTACATTATATAGGTGATCCCAGAGATTTTCTTGCCATATTTAGCTTTACAGAATTCCAGACCCTCAATGACCTGCCCACCATCAAAGGGTAACTCTAGGATGAAAATATGATGGGAATGATTTAAATAAACCAAAGGACTGCCAGGGCTGAGTGCCTCATAACCCAAGATGTATCAGGAAAAGTGTCCAGAATTTACATCAACTACTCTATTAATCCAGACTGCATCCTGAGTATGACAATTATTAAATTATTTGTTGTTTAATTATTGGTAGTGCAAGTAGTAGATTTTTGTGAACAATATATAGATTTGTATTGTGAAAAACAAAATTCAGCAAAATATGTTATAGGCAGAATTCCAGATAAAATGTGTCTTATGCAATGACACTAAGACAATTAATGAGCAAGAGTTCCCACATATTTTTAATTCATAGAAAAGATAGAAAGTTCCAATATCTATGCATTTTTTCAACCAAATGTTATCTGTATGATATCATTGAAAACAATATCAGCAAACAAATTCAGAAAATAATATTAAGGTAGTAAAGAATCAAAATATGCTAACATTACAAAGACATTTCAGAATTACCTAGTTCAATCTCTTCCTTTTGAGGATGAGGAAATAGTCTCACAGTTAAGTGTCATAGGTCAAGTATTTAGAGGGAGATATAAAGCAAAATTCAACTTTTCTGATGGGACCTGGATATATTTGCTAAAGTACTGAAGTATCTCAAACAACAGCTAACGACGAAATAGATTGGGAAGATGGCAAAGTAGGACACCCTTGAGCTGACCCCATCCCATGTTACAACTAGATATCATCCACATCCAAGTCAATCCAGAGGATAATAGATCAAACTCCACAACTAAATAGAGAAAAGAGATTGCATATGAAATGTTATGAAGGTCAGAAATATGGAGGGAGGTTACCCAGAAAAGCAATGGAGCTGCCTGCACAGAGAGGGCAATGAGCCCTCACACCAAAGAGCTCATATGGGGAAGACTAATCCCATAACAATGGGCTCTAAGACCATTTATCCCTGATGTGGGGTAGGAGGGCATTGAGGAGGGCACCTGTTGGGATGAGCACTGGGTGTTGTATGGAGACAAATTTGACAATAAATTTCATATTTTAAAAAAATCAAGCAAGCTTAATATGTAATAGACTTTATTTCTAATATTGTACTCAGATTTTGAAGAATGATTCCTGAAATTATATTAAAAACAATAGAAAAAGGAGGGGGTGCCTGGGTGGGTCAGTCAGTTAAGCGACTGACTTTTGATTTCAGCTCAGGTCATGATCTCACACTTTGTGAGTTTAAGCCTCATGTTGAGCTCTGTGCTGACCACACAGAGCCTGCTTCAGATTCTACGTCACCCTCTCTTGCTGCCCCTCCCCCACTTGCTCTTTCTCAAAAATAAATAAACATGTAAAAAATAGAAAAAGGAAAAATATGATATTGGGGACATTAAGAAAAGTATGTATTTTGGATACTAACTTTTCATTGAATATGTAATTTGCAAATATCTTCTCCCATTCTGTAGCTTGCCTTTTAATTTTCTTGATTGGTAAAACTCAACACCCCCCCCCAAATAATCCAATCAAAAAATGAGAAGAAAACATGAATAGACATTTTTCCAAAGAAGACATACAGATGACCAACAGACACATGAAAAGATGCTCAACATCACTCATCAACAGGGAAATGCAAATCAAAACTACAATGAGATATTTTCTCACACCTATCAGAATGACTAAAATCAGTAACACAGGAAACAACAGGTGTTGATGAGGATGTGGAGAAAGGAGAACCCTCTTCACTGTTGATGGTAATGCAACTGGTGCAACCACTCTGGAAAAGAGTATGGAGGTTCCCCAAAAAGTTAAAAATAATTATCCTATAATTCAGCAATTGAACTACTATGTATTTACCTCAAAATACAAAAATACTAATTCAAGGGGATACTTGCACTCCAATGTTTATAGCAGCATTATCTACAATAGCCAAACTATTTATTGATGAATGGATAAAGAAGTTTTGGCATATTTATACAATGGAATATTACTCACCCTTAAAAAAGAATGAAGTCCTGCCATTTACAACATAGATGGAGTTAGAGTATTATGCTAAGAGTATTAAACTAAGTATTTTGCTAACAAGTTGCTCAGAGAAAGACAAAATTTAATTTCACTCATATATGGAATTTAATAAACAAAACAAACAAGCAAAAGGAAAAAAAATAGAAAGAAGTAAACCAAAAAACAGACTCTTAACTATAGAGAAGAAACTAATGGTTACCAGAAGGGAAGTGGGTGGGGACATGGGTTAAATTGGTGATGGGGATTAAGGAGTGCACTTGTGAAGCACAGGGTGCTTTATGGAAGTATTGAATCACTGTATGGTACTTCTGAAAGTCATATTACACTGTATGTTAACTAACTAGAATTTAAATAAAAGCTTAAAAAATAAGTTTGTTTTTGCAAACATGAATAATCGTTTATTTTCTACAAATATTGGTAACATTTGTATCAGCCCTCACATGGCAAATGTTAAGCACACATAAAGTAACCAAATATCATTATAAAAAGTACCTTTCCTGTCATCAAAAACATCTCAAATACAAGTATTATTTTAAAAATGTAATTTCTTAAAACAGAATCAGGAATTGTTTTTTACTTAAAAAATATAGTTTGAAACATTGTATCCTGAAGTAAGCTAGTGTATTAAAACATTAGCTTATAATGAAAACTTTTGCCTTGAACTCTGGTTCCACCATTACTTATGTGAATGGCCCAAGATATTAACTTCTGCTTATTTCACTTTCCCTATCTGCCAAATGAGACAACTTTCAATTCCTTTAGAATTACTGGGAAAACTAATTTAGATAATGTGTATTAGAGAAACTATCATATAGCCAGAAACAATATATGAGCTCAATGAGCGTTATTTTGTTGATTCAGTGCCAAATATACTACTCTATTTTGTTAATTTTGAATAAAATAGAAAAATGCAGTAGTCACCGTTATGTAAAAACTATTCTGTGTTTCTGTTTGTTTTTATCTATGATATATAATATCGTATAGATATAAAATAAATGTGTCTTGTACATAGTGTAATATATATACTTATTTCAATGATCCAAGCCTAGTTTGAACTACTTTGTAGAAATTTTCTGATGTTTAATTGATATTATATATTAAATATGTTTTACGTAAACTGTATATAGATGTAAACTATTATTAATATCAATCTTTAAATAGCCAAATACGTGTGTAGATGATATTATGCAAAATTAAAAGGCAATATTTGGAGTTCCAGATTTTTCATAAGTAGTTTCAACATTCTGTACTTTACTATTCGATTTCTCATATCTAACTAACTTATGTTTCATCTAACTCTCAATTCTACTCCAGTTATTTAGAAATATATACATTTTAAAATGAAAAGTTTTGGCAATTTTAGGGAAAAGGTATTTATATTTGCTCATTTATAGAATCCACATGGAATTTTCCACTGAAGTTGTCTTCCTTCATGTTTTTAATTTTACTTACAACATCTGTTAGGTCATTTTTAATGTATACAGAATCATCTCTCATCATGACTTAGGTTCAGTTCTGGCTTTTAATTTTAAAAATGGAGGGGAAGGGGGAAAAAAAGTTAGAGACAGAGGGAGCCAAACCATAAGAGACTCTTAAAAACTGAGAACAATCTGAAGGTTGATGGGGGGTGGGAGGGCGGGGAGTGTGGGTGATGGGTATTGAGAAGGGCACCTGTTGGGATGAGCACTGGGTGTTGTATGGAAACCAATTTGACAATACTTTTCATATTAAAAAATAAAAATAAAAATGCTTTTATTGTGTAGAAGAAACACACTTTATTTTTTTTGTAGTTTTATTTATTTTAAAACTCCAGTATAATTAATGTACAGTGTTATATTAGTTTCAGGTGTACTATATAGTGATTCATTAATTGTATACATTACTCAATGCTTATCATAAGTGTATTCTTAATCATCAATTGTATACATTACTCAATGCTTATCATAAGTGTATTCTTAATCCCCTTCACTTATTTCACTGATCCCTCCAACCTCCTCCCCTCCAGAAACCACCAGTTTGTTCTATATGTCTCTGTTTTTTGTCTTTGTTCACATTTTTTAAATTTTTTATGTTTATTAAATTCCACATAAGTGAAATCATATTGAATTTGTCTTACTCTGACTTATTTAACTTAGCATAATGCCATGTAGACCAATCTATGTTGTTGCACATGGCAAAATTTTATTTTTTTATGGCTGATTAATAATCCATATCACATCTTCTTTATCCATTTATCTATCAATGGACAGTTGGGTTACTTCCATATTTTTCCTAGTGTAAATAATGCTGCAATACATATATGTGTGCATATATCTTTTCAAATTAGTGTTTTTGTATTCTCTGTGTATGTACCCAGTAATGGAGTTACTGAAACATATGGTAATTCTATTTTTAATTTTTTGAGGAACCTCCATATTGCTTTCCATAGTGGCTGCACAGTTTTAGCTTTTTAAATCTCACACTTCGTATCATGCATTTTCACCCATATAGTCCAGCTCTTCATATTGATTTATAATTTTCTATGAAAATGTGTATGATAATTTAAAGTGAATTCCTTTAAATTGGAAATTTTTTGTCAGTCCTTGTAAAGAAGTTTGATCATCAAATATAACCAGGATATTGAAAATATCCTTGTAAAATAAGGAAGAGAAGATGAAATATTTAAATGCCTGTTGATTCAGTCTTTTAAGAACTCTACCACCTGAAGGCACAAAATAATTTTCTGTAAAAATGTTTTGAGAAAGCCACATCCACTGTATTGGAATATCTATGTTTAGAGTTGAGTAACTGACCTATGTAATATTTTATCTTCTACCATGTATTCCTGGAAAACAGACTACATTCCCAGGTAAATATTCTGTGTGAATTTATTTTTACTGGACTCAGCAGGGATAAGGAAGGATATGAAAGAAATGTTCTGTTTTTAAATTGAAGTATATTCATTCATCAGATGAATGGATAAGGAAATTGTGGTTTATATACACAATGGAATACTACTTGGCAATGAGAAAGAATGAAATATGACCTTTTGTAGCAACGTGGATGGAACTAGAGAGTGTTATGCTAAGTGAAATAAGTCATACAGAGAAAGACAGATACCATATGTTTTGACTCATATGTGGATCCTGAGAAATTTAACAGAAGACCATGGGGGAGGGGAAGAAAAAAAAGACTCCACCAAAATACTGCTAGAGGTGGTACACAATTCAGCAAATTTGCAGGATACAAATTTAACGTAGAGAAATCTGTGGCAATTTTATACACAAACAAGGAAGCAACATAAAGAGAAATCAAGGAATCAATCTCATTTACAATTGCACGAAAAACCTTAAGATACTTAGGAATAAACCCACCCAAAGAGGTTGAAGACCTATATTCTGAAAGCTATAAAACACTGACTAAAGAAATTGAAGAGGACACAAAGAAATGGAAAAACATTCCATGCTCGTGGATGAGAAGAAAAATAACTGTTGAATTTGTCTATACTATCCAAAACAACCCACATATTTAATGCAATCCCTATCAAAATACCACCAGTGTTTTGAACAGAGCTAAAACAATCCTAAAACTTGTATGGAACTACAAAAGTCCCCAAATATCTAAAGCAATCTTGAAAAATAAAAGCAAACCTGGAGGCATCAAAATTACAGACTTTAAGGTATGTTACAAAGCACTAGTCATCAAGGCAGTATAGTACTTGTGCAAAAATGGACACATAGATAAATGGGACAGAATAAAAAACCCAGAAATGAACCCACAACTGTATGATCAATTAATCTTTGATAAAGCAGAAAAGAATACCCAATGGAAAAAAAGAAAGTCTCTTCAACAAATGGTGTTGGGAAAACTGGAAAGCAACATGAAGAAGAATAAAACTGGACCACTTCCTTACACCATACACAAAAATAAATTCAAAATAAATGAAAGCCCTAAATGTGACACAGGAAACCATTAAAATCCTAAAAGATCACAGGCAGCAACCTCTCTGACATTGGCCAGAGCAACTTCTTACTAGACACGTAGCTGGAGGAAAGGAAAACAAAAGCAAAAATGAACTTTTGAAACTTCATCAAAAAAAGCTTCTACACAGGGAAGGAAACAATCGCCAAAACTAAAAAGCTACCTCCAGAATGGTAGAAGGTATTTTCAAATGACATATCTGCTAAAGGGTTAGTATTCAATATCTACAAAGAACTTATCAAGTTCAACACCCCAAAAAAAATCCAGTGAAGAAATGGACAAAAGACATGAATAGGCACTTTTCCAAAGAAGATATCCAGATGGCTAACAGACACATGAAAAGATGCTATTCTCACTCATCATTAGAAAAATACAAATCAAAACCACAATGAAACACCATCTCACACCTGTCAGAATGGTTAAAATTAACAACACAGGAAAACACATATATTGTCATGGATGCAGAGAAAGGAGAACCCTCTTACACTGTTGGTGGGAATGCAAAGTGGTGCAGCCCCTGTGGAAAACAGTTAAAGATAAACCTACCCTACAACCCAGTGCTTGCACTACTAGGTTTTTACTCGAGGATACAAACGCACTGATTTGAAGGGGCACATGCATACCATTGTTTATACCAGCATTATCAGCAATAGTCAAATTATGGAAAGAGCTTAAATATCCATCAACCAATGAATGGATAGAGAAGAAGTGGTGTGTATGTATGTATATACATGTGTGTATACACACACACACACACACACACACACTGAAATATTACTCAGCCACCAAAAAGAATTAAATCTTGAAATTTGCATACACATGGATGGAGCTAGAATGTATTATGCTAAGCTAAATAAGTCAGTCAGAGAAAGACCAATGCCATATGATTTCACTCATATGTGGAATTTAAGAGACAAAACAGATAAACATATGGGAAGGGAATAAAAAAGGTAGGAAAACCATAAGAAACTCTTACCTATAGAGAAAAAACTAGTGGTTGATGGAGGGGGGGTAGGCAGGGGATGGGCTAAATGGGTAATTGATGTTTAGGAGGGCAGTTGCGATGTGCCCTGGGTATTATATGCAAGTGATGAATCACTAATTTATAATCCTGAAACCAGTATTACACTATATGTTAACTAACTATAATGTAAATTAAAAATTGATACAAAAAAAGAGGGTCCATGTATCTTTTTGAGTTAGTGTTTTCATTTTCTTTGGGTAAATACCCAATAGTGTAATTTTTGAATAATATGGTATTTCTATTTTTAACTTTTTTGAATAACCTCCATTCTGTTTTCCACAGTGACTGTATCAACTTACATTCCTATCAATACCTTTTTTACCACATCCTCTCCAGCACTTGCTCCTTTTTTTGTGTTTTTGGATTTTAGTCATTCTGAAAGGCTTAAGATGATATTTTATTGTGGTTTTCATTTGAATTTCCTTGATTATCAGCAATTTTGGGTATCTTTTCATGCCAGAACCTTGATTCTTATTTCTAGCCTTCAGAAATGTAAGATAATACATCTGGGTTGTTTAAGCTGCTTAGTCTGTAGTACTTGTTATGGAAGCTATAGCAAATTTACATAGACCTTCGTACCTGGATGTGGAGCTCTGCTGTAACAAACATATAAAAATACAGAAGTGGCTTTGTAATTAGGTTATGACAAGAGGCTGAAAAAAATTCACCACGCATATTAGAAAGAGCCTAGATTGCTGTGAAGGGACTGTTGGTTGAAGTATCAATGTTGGAAGTTACTCTGGTAAAAGTTCAAAAAGAAGAGAGGATAGTTAAAAAGATTCTATCATCTTAAAGAGTACATATTTTGCCATAAACAGAATATTTTAAATATGAGTTTTAAAAATGTTTCTGGTAAGATCACAAATGAAAATGAGGAAGATGTTATTGGAAATGGGAGGAAATGTGATCCTTATTATAGAGTAGCAGAGAACTCCTTTGAATTATATTCTATTGGATGAAAAGAAGTTGTAAGCAATGAACTTGGGTTATTTAGTTGAGATTACTAAACAAAAGTGCTAAAGGTGCAGCCTTGTTTTTTCTTGCTACTTATAGTTAAATGAGAGATGACAAATGTAAATTAAAGGTGGAATTATTGAGCAAATAGGAACCAGAACTTGAAGATCTGGAAAATTCTCAGCCTAACCAGAGAGTATCTCTAGAAATGAAGCCAATTGCATGGTTGGACAGCTGTGTGCTAAAGAGAATAGGCCTATGACTTGTGGATCCAATACACCATCTTAGCAAAAGTAATGAATAGAAATTTGGTTATATAGGAGAGATATGTGGAGGAGGAACATTTTGTTTGATGGCTTGGATTTCATGAATTGCAAGAAAGGATAGCAAAGTTTTTGAGAATGTTAAACCATGAAAAAAAATTACAGCCTCAATTGAAGAAAACAGAGATGGTACAAAATAAAGGAAGAATGACTTTGAGGACAGAGTCACAGATGCAGAGCCTGGTGAAACTGCCAATGCAACCTCATGCCAAGAAGGTACAGGCTGAGGATGTGAGGCCACTATCCAGGAAAAAGGGGTGGGCTTGCCATCTGGTGGGCACAGAAGACAAAGCATGGAGCCAAAAAACATTATTCTCAAGACTTAAAATTTACTTAAATTTCTCGTGTTAGGTTTCTGATTTGCTTGTTACCCATTGACCCCTTTATTCCTTCTGATATCTCACTTTTACATTACCCTGTCTCACCATTTTATTTTGGAAGCAAATAACTTGTCTTGTTTCACAGGGTAACAGCTGAAGAGGAATTTTGCCTCAGAATGAGTCATTCCCAGATCTCACCCACAGCCAATTTAGATGGATTTAGATAAGGTATTAGATTTACAGTTGATGTTGAAATGTGTTAAGACTTTGGGGATATTTGGATAGGGAAAATGTACTTTCCGTGTGAGAAGGACATGAATTCAGGGGAGCAGAAGAAGGAGTGTTATATGTTGAACTGTGCCAACCACAAATTCATATGTTGAAGTCCTAATATTCAGTACTTTAAAATATTAAGTTATTTGGATATGGGGTCTTTATAGATATAATCAAGATTAAACGAGGTCAATTAGGGTGGGCTTTAACCCAATATGACTAGTATGCTTCGAAAACGGAATAATTTGGACACAAGGACATGCATAAAGGTAAGAATATGTGCAAAGACATACATAGAAAGCTGTCTATAAGCCAAGAAGGCAGGCATGGAATAAATCATTCCTTCATAACCATCAAAAGGAGTAAACTGTGCTGACACCTGGATTTTAGACTTAAGCCACCAGAACTGTGAACAAATTAATTTCTGTTGTTTAACCCAACCAGTTTGTGGTACTTTGTTATAACCACCCTAGCCAAATAATACAGTTAGCAGACCCTTGACCAACATGGGTTTGAACTGTGTATGTTTACTTATACAAGGATTTATTTAGATAAATACAGTACAGTAGTGTATTTCCTTAACATTTTTTTTCTCTAGTTTTCTTTATTACAAAAATTCAATATACAATACATATACAAAATATGTGTTAATCAACTGTTTACTTGGTAAGGCTTCTGGTCAACAGTATGCTATTAATAGGTAAGTTTGGGGGGAGTCAAAATTTATACACAGATTTTGGATTGTGTAGGGGGTCAGTGTCCTTAATCCCTACATTGTTCAAGGATCAACTGTATACTAGACCTATAGTAAAACACAAAACTATAACAATTTTTAAGAATTCTTTTAATGTTTATTTTTGAGAGAGAGACATAGTGTCACTGAGGGATGAGCAGAGAGAGAGGGAGACAGAATCTGAAGCAGACTTTAGGCTCCAAGCTGTCATCAAAGAGTCCGATGTGGGGCTCAAACTCACAAGCCGTGAGATCATGACCTGGGCCGAAGTCAGGCAATTAACGAACTGAGCCACCCAGGTGCCCCCAAAACATAAAATATTTTAGAAGAACATATAGCATAAAATAATGTGACCTTGGATAAAGCAAATATTTCTTAGATAAAATGAAAAAAAATCATTTAATTAAAAAAAATTGATAAGTTGGGCTTCATCAAAATTTAAAACATTGGTTCTTATAAAAACCCTGTGAAAATATGAAAAGAGAACTCAAAAACTTACATAAAATATTTGAAAATGACATATCTGATGAAGGAATTATATCAAGAATACATAAACTGAATAATGAGAAAAATTAACCCAATAGCAAATGACAAAAGCTCTAGAAGACAGTTAACCAAATATATAAATATGGCAAAAAGTACATAAAAAGATGCTCAGTATCCATAGTCATTCAGAAAATGCAAATCAATAATAATTAGATAACAACATTGGAAAGACTAAAATAAATTTCTTTAAAAAAACCAACAATATCAATTTCTGACCATAATATGAATCAAATGGAACTTTAGGTCATTGTCATGGGAATTCAAAATGATACAACCACTTAGGATAACAGTTTGGCATTGTTTAATGCAATTAAATATGGACGATGGCAGAACAGCATGGAAGATTTTTGTGTGTCTCGCATCCATGAAACACAGCCAAACCAACACTAAACCATCCTACACACCTAGAAAACTGACTGGAGGATTAACACAACAATCTGCACAACCTGAACCACAGAATTCAGCAGGTACATGGCGTGGAGAGGTGAACTTGGGGAGAGAGAAGCCGGCAGTGGGAAGGGAGCCGCTTTTGCAGGTGGAGAGAAGATGGAGACTGGGGTCAGGGGGGAGAATACAGGAAAAACACCCCTCCTCAAAAGCAGCTGGAGAGAAAGTGGAAAACTGGAAACAGCCACAGGGATTTAAACTAAAAAGGGAGAAAGGAGAAAGGAGAGGGTTTAAATTACATTAAGACTGTAAACGGGGAGTGCAAAATCTGCAACTCGGCAGCTTGATACCTGGAGGTGCTCTGGTGGGAAGGGTGAATCCCCAGGAACAGAGTGGGGTCAAGAAGGTTCTTGGGCCACATGGGGAAAAGCGGTTCCACTGCTGGAAGGACATTTGGTGGAGACTGTTGAAGCCACCTGGTCCCAGCAGACCCCAGAAAATGGCCACATTCACTGGTGCTGGAACAAAGTTGTTAAGGGTGAAGCCTGGTGCCAGATGTGTGTTGTGATTTTCCATAATCCCTGAAAAGCCACTGCTACACTATCTTGCGAACTTTTCTGGGGCAAGCTGGCACCTGGCCACAGTCTCAAGGAACCAGCAGCAGCAGGGTCCTGCAAGCATTCCTGGGTGCAGCCAGCATTCGGCCATTGCTTGGTGAGACCCTCCCACAGAGGGGCAGAATGGCTCAAAGCCACAATCCTTCAGAAGTTAGGGACCAGGGAAAACAGCTGCATCTGTGACAAAATGCAGGAGAAAGGTACTGCCTTGGGCTTGGTCATGGACAGTGAAGAAGCACAGAGTTGACAAAAGCTGAATACAGACGAGGGGTGCACGATTGGTGATCGGAAAGAAGAGAGTTATGATACTAGAGACTGGGTAGCTGGGTGATGCCATTTTCACCGTTTCTGCGCATGTGCATATGCACCTGCAAGTGCCACAACATTCCACCCCAGTAGGCTAGCAGTGCCATCTAATGGAGAATGGAGCCCTTATACTGAGCCCTGTCACAACTGGGCCAACCTGACTCTTCAAGAACACAAGTCTCACCGCCTGCTTAGTTTATGAACCATAAAGAACTACATAGCCTGACTTCTAGGGGAAAACAAAGTAATTTCAGTCCTATTTCAATCTGTAAGCAGGTCTATCTATTCAATTTTCTCTCTTTTTTTCTCTTTTTTACTTCTTTTCTTGAATACACAAAGAGAAAAACTTCATTTTTACTTTCAATTTCTATTGAAAATATTTTTTTAACTTTTTAATATACTTTTTGCTTGCATGTACACTTTTTTCAAATTCTATTTTACTTACATGTTTTTATTTTAGTCTAATACAGTGTATTCACTTTTTTTTCAAATTTTCAAACGATTTCTTTTTTTTCTTTTCTCTTTTTTCTCCTTTAAGTTTCTTTTCAGTTTCTTGAATACAGAAAGAGAAAAAATTCATTTATTAAAGTTTTATTAAAAATATTTTTCTTTAATTTTTTCTACTATATTTTTTGATTTTGTGTAATTTTTTTCAAATTCAATTTTACTCCCATCATCTCATGATAGTCTACTTCACTGTACTTATTTTTTTCAAATTCTCAAATGATTTCCTTTTTTTCCCCTCTTTTTTTCTCTACTCTGTCAAAGCACTTTTGACACCCAGACCAAAACACATCTAGGATAAAGCATCATTTATTAGATTTTGTGTGTGTGTGTGTGTGTGTTTAATTTTAACACCTATTCTCTTGAAGGTGTTTCAAAAAATAGAAATGGAAGGAAAACTTCCAAACTCTTTCTATGAAGCCAGCATTACCTTGATTGCAAAACCAGACAGAGACCCCATTAAAAAGGATAACTATACACCAGTTTCCCTGGTGAATAGGGAACATGGATGCAAAAAATCCTCAACAAGATATTAGCCAACCGGCTCCAACAATACATTAAAAAAATTATTCACCACGACCAAGTGGGATTTATACCTGGGATGCAGGGCTCGTTCAATACCCACAAAATAATTAGTGTGATTCATCACATCAATAGAAAAAAAAAAGAATGCAAACCATATGATCCTCTCAATAGATGCAGAGAAAGCATTTGACAAAATACAGCATCCTTTCTTGATAATAACCCTCAAGAAGATAAGGTTGGAAGAAGAAGCATACCTCGAGATCGTAAAAGCCATATATGAACAACCCAACACTAATATCCTCAATGGGGAAAAACTGAGAGCATTTCTGCTCAGGTCAGGAACAAGACAGGGATGTCCACTCTTGCCACTGTTACTTATCATAGTATTGGAAGTCTTAGCCTCTGCAATCAGACAACACAAAGAAATAAAGGCATCCAAATCGGCCAGGAGGAGGTCAAACTTGCACTCTTCACAGATGACATGATACTCTATATGGAAAAACCCAGATTCCACCAAAAAACTGCTAGAATTGATTCATGAATTCAGCAAAGTTGCAGGATATAAAATCAATGCTCAGAAATCAGTTGCACTCCTATACACCAACAATGGAGTGACAGAAAAAGAAATCAAGGAATCAATCCCATTTACAGTTGTACAAAAAACCATAAAATACCTAGGAATAAATCTAACCAAAGAGGTGAAAAATCTATACACTGAAAACTATAGAATGCTTATGAAAGAAATTGAAGAAGACACGAAAATAAAGGAAAAAGATTGCATGCTCCTGGATAGGAAGAACAAATATTGTTAAAATGACAATACTACCCAAAGCAATCTACATATTCTGTGCAATCCCTATTAAAATAACACCAGTATTCTTCACAGAGCTAGAACAAATAATCCTAAAATTTGTATGGAACCAGAAAATACCCCGAATAGCCAAAGCAATCTAGAAAAAGAAAACCAAAGCAGGAAGCATCACAATCCCAGGCTTCAAGATATACTACAAAGCTGTAATCATCAAGGCAGTGTGGTACTTGCACAAGAATAGACACGCAGATCAATGGAACAGAATAGAGAACCCAAAAATGGACCCAAAAACATATGGCCAGGTAATCTTTGACAAAGCATGAAAGAATATCCAACAGAATGAAGACAGTATGTTCAGCACATGGTGCTGGGAAACCTGGACAGCGACATGCAGAAGAATGAACCTGGACCACTTTCTTACACCATACACAAAAATAAACTCAAAATGGATGAAAGACCTAAATGTAAGGCAGGAAGACATCAAAATCCTGAGGGAGAAAGCAGGAAAAAAACTCTTTGCCCTTCGCCACAGCAACGTCTTAGTCAACACGTCTCCAAGGCAAGGGAAACAAAAGCAAAAATGAACTACTGGGACCTCATCAAAATAAAAATCTTCCACACAGTGAAGGAAACCATCAGCAAAACTAAAAGGCAACCGACAGAATGGGAGAAGATATTTGCAAATGACAAATCAGATAAAGGGTTAGTATCCAAAATCTATAAAGAAATTATGAAACCCAACACCCAAAAAACAAATAATCCAGGGAAGAAATGGCCAAAGACATGAATAGACACTTCTCCAAAGAAGACATTCAGATAGCCAACAGATACATAATAAAATGCTCAATATCAGGATTTCTGAGGGGAAAATGGCAGTTTAGGAGGACGCTGGGCTCACCGCGTCCTGCTGATCACTTAGATTCCACCCACACCTAGCTAAATAACCCAGAAAACCGCCAGAAGACTAGCAGAATGGATTCTCTGGAGCCAAGCATAGACAAGAGGCCAACGGAGGAGGGTAGGAAGGCAGAGAGGCGGTGCTCGCTACATGGAGTGGTGAGAGGGAGCCAGGGCAGAGGGGCAGACCACTGGCAAAGCAGAGCCCCCGAGTCTGGCTTGCAAAAGCAGAGGGGCCGGATGCAGTGTGTTCTGACAGCAAGCGGTACTTAACATCTGGAAGGTTATAAGATAACAGCTCTGCTCGGAGAGTGGGAGGGCTGGAGGACAATGGGAGGGAGAGTTTTTGAGCCCCGGATGGACGACAGAGCTCAGCTTAGTGGGGAACAAAGGCGCTCACCAGCACCATCTCCCTCGCCCATCACCCAGCCAAAATCACAAAGGGAACCAGTTTCTGTCAGGGAACTTGATTCCACCACACAAACATCCAATGCTGTGCTTCTGCGGATCCGTCCCTCCTGCAGCAGGTCTGACTCCCTCCAGTGCCACAGGGCCCCTCCTAAAGTGGATCACCTAAGGATAAGTGAGCTGAGCCTGCCCCTCCACCCCTGTGCACCTTCCCAATCCACCCCAGCTGATACTCCAGATATCCAGCACCACAAGCCTGGCAGTGTGCAAGTAGCCCAGATGGGCCACGCCACCCCACAGTGAATCCCGCCCCTAGAAGAGGGGAAGAGAAGGTACACACCAGTCTGAATGTGGCCCCAGCGATGGGCTGGGGGCAGACATCAGGTCTGACTGTGGCCCCGCCCACCAACGCAAGTTATTCAAGACAGCACAGGGGAAGTGCCCTGAAGTTCCACACCACTCCAGGGACTATCAAAAATGATGAAATAGAAGAATTCTCCGCAAAAGAATCTCCAGGAAATAGCAACAGCTAACGAACTGATCAAAAACGATTTAAATAATATAACAGAAAGTGAATTTAGGATAATATACATGAAATTAACCGCTGGGCTTGAAAACAGTCTGAAGGACAGCAGAGAATCTGTTGCTACAGAGATCAAGTGACTAAGGAACAGCCAGGAGGAACTAAAAATGCTATTAATGAGCTGCAAAATAAAATGAAGACGACCACAGCTCAGATTGAAGAGACAGAGGAGAGAATAGGTGAACTAGAAGATAAAATTATGGGAAAAGAAAAAGCTGAGAAAAAGAGAGATAAAAAAAAAATCCGGGAGTATGAGGAGAAAATTAGAGATTTGGTGATGCAATAAAGAGAAATAATCTATGCATAACTGGTATTCCAGAGGAGGAAGAGAGAGGGAGGTGCTGAAGGTGTACTTGAAGAAATAGTAGCTGAAAACTTCCCTGATCTGGGGAAGGAAAAAGGCACTGAAATCCAAGATGCACAGAGAACTCCCTTCAGACGTAACTTGAATCAATCTTCTGCATGACATATCATAGTGAAACTGGCAAAATACAAGGATAAAGAGAAAATTCTGAAAGCAGCTAGGGATAAACGTGCTCTAACATAAAAAGGGAGACCAATCAGACCTGTGACGGATCTCTCTACTGAAACTTGTCAGGCCAGAAAGGAATGGCGGAAATCTTCCATGTGATAAACAGAAAAAAATATGCAGCTGAGAATCCTTTATCCAGAAAATCTGTCATTTAGAATAGAAGGAGAGATAAAGGTCTTCCCAAACAAACAAAAACTGAAGGAATTTGTCACCACTAAACCAGCCCTACAAGAGATCCTAAGGGGGTTCCTGTGAGACAAAGTACCAGAGACATAGCTATAAGCATGAAAGCTACAGACATCACAATACTCTACCCATATCTTTCTATAACAACACTGAATGTAAATGGACTAAATGTGGCAACCAAAAGACATAGGGTATCAGAATGGATAAAAAAACAAGACCCATCTATTTCCTGTCTATAAGAGACTCATTTTAGACCTGAGGACAACTTCAGATTGAAAGTGAGGGAATGGAGAACTACTTATCATGCTACTGGAAGTCAAAAGAGAGCTGGAGTAGCCATACTTACATCAGACAAACAGGACTTTAAATTAAAGGCTGTAACAAGGATGAAGAAGGGCATTATATAATAATTTACAGGGTCTATCCATCAGGAAGAGCTAACAATTATAAATATCTATGTGCCAAACACGGGAGCCCCCAAATATATAAAATAATTACTCACAAACATAAGCAACCTTATTGATAAGAATGTGGCAATTGCAGGGGACTTAACACTCCACTTACAGAAATGGATAGATCATCTAGACACACGGTCAATAAAGAAACAAGGGCCCTGAATGATACATTGGATCAGATGGACTTGACAGATATATTTAGAACTCTGCATCCCAAAGTAACAGAATACACTTTCTTCTCGAGTGCACATGGAACATTCTCCAAGATAGATCACATACTGGGTCACAAAACATCCCTTTATAAGTATACAAGAATTGAGAACATACCATGCACACTTTCAGACCACAATGCTATGACGCTTGAAATCAACCACAGGAAAAAGTCTGGAAAACCTCCAAAAGCATGGAGGTTAAAAAAAACCCTACTAAAGAATGAATGGGTAAACCAGGCAATTAGGGAAGAAATTAAAAAAAATATATATGGAAACAAACGAAAATGAAAATACAACAATCCAAAAGCTTTGGGATATAGCGAAGGCAGTCCTTAGAGGAAAATACATTGCAATGCAGGCCTATCACAAGAAACAAGAAAAATACCCAATATAAAATCTAACAGCACACCTAAAGGAAATAGAAGTAGAGCAGCAAAGACACCCCAAACCCAGCAGAAGAGAAATAAGATCAGAACAGAAATAAACAATATAGAATCGAAAAAAAAAAAAACCTACAGAGCAGTTCAATGAAAACAACAGTTGTTTTTTTGAAAAAATAAACAAAATTGATAAGCCTCTAGCCAGGCTTCTCAAAAAGAAAAGGGAGATGACCCAAATAGATAAAATCATGAATGAAAATAGAATTAGGACAACCAATCCATCAGAAATACAAGCAATTATCAGGGAATACTATGAAAAATTATATGCCAACAAACTGGACAACCAGGAAGAAATGGACAAATTCCTAAACACCCACACACTTCCCAAACTCAATCAGGAGGAAATAGAAACCTTGAACAGACCCATAACAAGCAAAGAAATTGAATCAGTCATCAAAAATCTCCCAAGAAATGAGTCCAGGACCAGATGGCTTCCCAGGGGAGTTTTTCCAGACGTTTAAAGCAGAGATAATGCCTATCCTTCTCAAGCTATTCCAAAAAATAGAAAGGGAAGGAAAACTTCCAGACTCAATCTATGAAGCCAGCATTACTACTATGCCTAAAGCACACAGAGATCCAGTAAAAAAAGAGAACTACAAGCCAATATCCCTGATGAACATGAATGCAAAAATTCTCAATAAGATACTAGCAAATCGAATTCAACAGCTTATAAAAAGAATTATTCACCATGATCAAATGGGATTAATTCTTGGGCTGCAGGGATGGTTCAACATTCACAAATCAATCAACGTGATAAATCACATTAATCAAAGAAAATATAAGAACGATATGATCCTGTCAATCGATGCAGAAAAAGCATTTGACCAATTCAGCAAACTTTATTAATAAAAACCCTCGAGAAAGTCGGGATAGAAGGAACACACTTAAACATCATAAAAGACACTTATGAAAAGCCCACAGCTAACATCATCCTCAATGGGGAAAAACTGAGAGCTTTTTCCCTGAGATCAGGAACACGACAGGGATGTCCACTCTCACCGCTGTTGTTTAACATAGTGTTGGAAGTTCTAGCATCAGCAATCAGACAACAAAAGGAAATCAAAGCATCAAAATTGCAAAGATGAAGTCAAGCTTTAACTTTTTGCAGATGACATGACATTATACATGGAAAATCTGATAGACTCCACCAAAAGTCTGCTAGAACTGACACATGAATTCAGCAATATTGCAGGATACAAAATCAATGTACAGAAATAAGTTGCATTCTTATACACTAATAATGAAGCAACAGAAAGACAAATAAAGAAACTGATCCCATTCAAAATTGCACCAAGACGCATAAAATACCTAGGAATAAATCTAACCAAAGATGTAAAAGGTCTGTATGCTGAAACCTATAACAAAGCTTGTGCAGGAAGTTGAAGAAGATATAAAGAAATGGAAAAACATCCCATGCTCATGGGTTGAAAGAATGAATATTGTCAAAATGTCAATACTACCCAAAGCTATCTACACATTCAATGCAATCCCAATCAAAACTGCACCAGCATTCTTCCCGAAGCTAGAACAAGCAATCCTAAAATTCATATGGAACCACAAAAGGCCCTGAAGAGCCAAACTAATTTTGAAGAAGAACACCAAAGCAGGAGGTATCACAACCCCAGACTTTAGCCTCTACTACAAAGCTGTAATCATCAAGACAGCATGGTATTGGCACAAAAACAGACACATAGACCAATGGAATAGAATAGAAACCCCAGAACTAGACCCACAAACGTATGACCAACTAATCTTTGACAAAGCAGGAAAGAACATCCAATGGAAAAAAGACAGTCTCTTTAACAAATGGTGCTGGGACAACTGGACAGCAACATGCAGAATATTGAAACTAGACCACTTTCTCACACCATTCACAAAAATAAATTCAAAATGGATAAAGGACCTGAATGTGAGACAGGAAACCATCAAAACCCTAGAGGAGAAAGCAGGAAAAGACCTCTCTGACCTCAGACGTACCAATTTCTTACTTGACACATCCCCAAAGGCAAGGGAATTAAAAGGAAAAATGAACTACTGGGACCTCATGAAGATAAAAAGCTTCTGCGCAGCAAAGGAAACAATCAACAAAACTAAAAGGCAACCAACGGAATGGGAAAAGATATTTGCAAATGACATATCGGACAAAGCGCTAGTATCCAAAATCTATAAAGAGCTCACCAACCCCACACGCAAAAACCAATTAATCCAGTGAAGAAATGGGCTGAAAACATGAATAGACACTTCTCTAAAGAAGACATCCAGATGGCCAATAGGCAAATGAAAAGATGCTCCATGTCGCTCCTCATCAGGGAAATACAAATCAAAACCACACTCAGATATCACCTCACACCAGAGGGGCCAAAAAAAACAAATCAGGAGACTATACATGCTGGCGAGGATGTGGAGAAACGGGAACCCTCTTGCACTGTTGGTGGGAATGCAAACTGGTGCAGCCGCTCTGGAAAACAGTGTGGAGGTTCCTCAAAAAATTAAAAGTAGACCTACCTTATGACCCAGCAGTAGCACTGCTAGGAATTTACCCAAGGGATACAGGAGTACTGATGCATAGGGGCACTTGTACCCCAATGTTTATAGCAGCACTCTCAACAATAGCCAAATTATGGAAAGAGCCTAAATGTCCATCAACTGATGAATGGATAAAGAAATTGTGGTTTATATACACAATGGAGTACTACGTGGCAATGAGAAAGAATGAAACATGGCCCTTTGTAGCAACGTGGATGTAACTGGAGAGTGTGATGCTAAGTGAAATAAGCCATAGAGAGAAAGACAGATACCATATGTTTTCACTCTTATGTGGATCCTGAGAAACTTAACAGAAGACCATAGGGGAGTGGAAGAGGAAAAAAAAAAAAAAAAAAGGTTAGAGTGGGAGAGAGTGAAAGCATAAAAGACTCTTAAAAACTGAGAACAAACTGAGGGTTGATGGGGGGTGGGAGGGAGGGGAGGGTGGGTGATGGGTATTGAAGAGGGCATTTTTTGGGATGAGCACTGGCTGTTGTATGGCAACCAATTTGACAATAAATTTCATCCAAAAATAAATAAATAAATAAATAAATAAATAAAATGCTCAACTTCACTCATCATCAAGGAAATACAAATCAAAACCACACTGAGATACCACCTTACACTTGTTCAAAATGGCTAAGAGTAGCAACTCAGACAACAATAGATATTGGCAAGGATGTGGAGAAAGAGGATCTCTTTTGCATTGTTGGTGGGAATGCAAGCTGGTGCAGCCACTCTGGAAAACAGTATTGAGTTTCCTCAAAAAGTAAAAGTTTTTTGAGTCTAACCTATGACCCAGCGATTGCACTACTAGGCATTTATCCAAGGGATACAGTTGTGGTGTTTCAAAGGGACACATTCACCTCCACGTTTATAGCAGCACTATCAACAATAGCCAAAGTATGGAAAGAGCCCAAATGTCCATCGATGGATGAATGGATAAAGAAGATGTGGTATATATATGTATATATACAATGGAGCATTACGCGGCAATCAAAAAGAATGAAAGCTTGCCATTTGCAACTACGTGGAGAGAACTGGAGGGTATTATGCTAAGTGAAATTAGTCAGAGAAAGACAAAAATCTTATGACTTCACTTATATCAGGACCTTAAGAGATAAAACAGATGACCATAAGGCAAGGGAAACAAAATAATATAAAAACAGGGAGAGGGACAAAACAGAAGAGACTCATAAATATCGAGAACAAACTGAGGGTTACTGGAGGGTTGTGGGAGGGGGGATGGGCTAAATGGGTCAGGGGCACTAAGGAATCTACTCCTGAAATCATTGTTGCACTATATGCTAATTTGGAAGAAAATTTAAAAAAATAAATAAATAAAACAAGTTAATAAAAAATAAAAAAAAAAGAAGAAAACACGTACCTGAAAAATTAAAAGAAAAAAATAAAGAACAAAATATTATATAAGCAAGAGGTTAGTTTGGCTTGTGGAAAACCAAGATACAAATATAATATATTAGATGTAAAAACATTAAATATGAATTATCATTTAACTCAGAACCTTACTGATGGGCGTTTCTCTGATATGTGCAGGGTAATCATGCAAAAACTTGTACAAAGGTGTTTATAGAAAATGTATGCATAGTTTACAAAAACTAAAAACAAAACAGATAACCTTCAGTTTGTGAGTAGATAAAAGTTTGATACCTATAAAATGGAAAACTACACAGCAATTTAAAAAAAATAACCAACTACTGATAAAGGAAACAACACTGATGAATGTAAAGAAACTGCACTCAAATAAGCTACATATAACACATATTTCACTTTATAGAACATTTTGAATAGGCAAAACTATAGGTACAGAAGAACAGAGTAGTAATTCCTTAGAGTGTGTCAAGGGATTATTCACAAAGGGGCAAAATAAACTTGAGTGATGGAAATTTTCTTTTTTTAATTTTTTAAAAATGTTTATCTTTGAAGGAGAGAGAGACAAAGTGTGAGCAGGGGAGCAGCAGAGAGAGAGGAAGACACAGAATCTGAAGTAGGCTCCAGGCTTTGAGCACTCAGCACAGAGCCTGACGCAAGGCTCCAACTCACAAGCCGTGAGATCATGGCCTGAGCTGAAATCAGACACTCAAAGGACTGAGCCACACAGGCGCCCCGAGTGATGGAATTTTCCATGTGTTCATTTTGGTGACTGTATACATGTCAAAATGTATAGGACTGTATACTCTAAATGGTGAATTATATATGTAATTATATATGTAAACTATAGTTCAATAATCCTGACTTTAAAAAAATGTATAGTGCAGGCTCCAAAATCGGCTCTCAATACATAACTAGGTATAAAGCCAACTTTTGGTATTCAATAAGTGTGTGACTTTGGAAAGGTTATTTTACTTCAACCATGGTTTCTTCCACCATAAACAATAAAATAAGGAAGTTGTAATGAATGTGCATAATGAGATATGTTTTCACTCTTATGTGGATCCTGAGAAACTTAATAGAAGACCATGGGGGAGGGGAAGAAAAAACAAGTTAGAGAGGGAGGAAGCCAAACCATAAGAGACTCTTAAAAACCGAGAATAAACTGAGGGTTGATGGGGGGTTGTGAGGGAGGGGAAAGTGGGTGATGGGCATTGAGGAGAGCTACTGTTGGGATGAGCACTGGGTGTTGAATGGAAACCAATTTGACAATAAATTTCATATTAAAAAATGTTAATACAATGCAACCCACAATAAATAATAACTCATTATTAATAGTTATATTTGTGTTTGCAACAACATCTAGAACTGTAGTGTGTAATGTAGTCTCTAACTAGTTCCTCAGTTGTTTTGCCATATTTCAAGTGCCACACATGACTAGTGACTATTGGTCAACACATATTTAGAACATCTCCATCATTGAAAAAAAAACCAGTTCCAGTGTACAATGCTTGTCTAGAAGAATATTTTGACATTAATAAGTATACTTGTTGAAGGAGGAACTAAGATGGCGGAGAATAGGGGGACCCTGAGCTTTCCTAGTCCAACAAACACAGCTCTATTGAGATCAGATCATTTGGAATACCCAGAAAATCAATCTGTGGAGTATCAGAAGGATCTCCATGGTTGAGGGAGACAGTGTGGCAGGTGTGAAGTTTAAAGAAGTGAATACAGGGAGAGAAAAAAGGTGGTGCCACAGACAGGAGGAAACCTTTCCTATGAAGAGAATAACAGAGAGAAAGAGAGAGGGGTTGAAGGAATGTGGCATTGGATTTGCACAAGAGCAAAACCTCTCTGGACCATGGACTGGGGATTGAGAAGTACTGACTGTCATAGATTTTTTGTAAACAGCTTTTGGAGCTCAAACTCTGAGGTTTTGGAAGTGTGTGACTTTCTCTGCTTCAGAGATGTGGCACTTGCCCCTGGAGAGGAGGGAACTGGCCCCAGAGTGCTTAGCATGGTGTGGAGATCTCTGGGGAGCAATGGGAGGGAACATTCCCTTCCTGGAGTACTTTTGGAAGAGGGTATACTGCCTCCACGATGGCAAAAACCCTGTAGTTGCCAGCAAAATGCTTTCATTGACAAGGGAAACAGGTGCACCAAGAGAGAATATAAAATTTGCTGCTTTTAATGGCGCTACACCACAAATTTTGCACACTGAGCAGGTGTGGGACCGGTTTTCAGTGATAAAGCACTTCAGACAGTGTGGAAAGGCTCTACTCCAGAGGAGAGGGTTGGGTCCCAGGATGACAGGTCCTTAAACACTACCAGTTTTGAAGCACAGACACATGCCAAAAAATAAAAATAAAAAGTAATACAGGACAGTTGTGGTGCAGGGTGAGCTGACTGCCCTCACTATTTTGAGAGGGCTGCCTAAACAGCAGTGGGTATGAGGCCACTGTCAGGGGATGAGAGACCAGGGTGGTGCCATTTCCTCCCAACATCAACAGTGTGGGACATCAGGGAGCAACACAAATATCCCCAGTGTGGGTAGAACACACTTACACCAAACCCGATCCCCCTAGCAAGTGCTTAGTTTCTGGGGCAAGCCTGATTGCATCAATGAATTGGGCATCTCCTCTAAAAGACCAGCATAGCAGCACCTTGCATGCACCAAGCATATTGAAAATCAAGTGATTGAAAACGATAACTACAGTTCTGGTAGTAACAGGACCAGACTTAATTTATTTTTATTTTTTCTTTTC
This sequence comes from Panthera uncia, assembly GCF_023721935.1. Lineage (NCBI taxonomy): Eukaryota > Metazoa > Chordata > Mammalia > Carnivora > Felidae > Panthera > Panthera uncia. The sequence goes on along the minus strand of NC_064817.1, from coordinate 69,030,046 downwards.
TTTCTTCTTTTTTTTTCTTTTGGAATCAAGCTCATAGTTACTTTTTTGCTTTTTTCATTTCCTTTCCTCTTTTGGGGGGAATCAGCCTTCTTTTTTTTTCTTTCTTTTTTCTTCTTTTTTTACCTTCTTTTTCTTTTTGTTTTGGGATCAGCCATATTGTTTTTAAATTTTCTGTTTGATTCTTTTTGTTCCCTTTCCTTTCCTCTTTTTGGGGATCAAGTTTTTTTTTTTTTCCTTTTCCCAAGACTGACTGATTTATTTATTTAATTATTTATATTTTTTACCATGAAATTTATTGTCAAATTGGTTTCCATACAACACTCAGTGCTCATCCCAATAGGTGCTCTCCTCAATGCCCATCACCCACTTTCCCCTCCCTCACACCCCCCATCAACCCTCAGTTTATTCTCAGTTTTTAAGGGTTTCTTATGGTTTGGCTCCCTCCCTCTCTAACTTTTTCTTTCCCTTCCCCTCCCCCATGGTCTTCTGTAAAGTTTCTCACAATCCGCATAAAAGTTAAAACATATGGTATTTGTCTTTCTCTGGATGGGTTATGTAACTTGCATAACACTCTCCAGTTCCATCCACGTTGCTATAAAAGGCCAGATTACATTCTTTCCCATTGCCAAGTAGTATTCCAGTGTATATATAAACCATAATGTCTTTATCTATTCATCAGTTGATGGGCATTTAGGCTCTTTCCATAATTTGGCTATTGTTGAAAGTGCTTCTATACACATTGGGGTAAAAGTGTCCCTATGCATCAGCGCTTCTATATCCCTTGGGTAAATTCCTAGCAGTGCTACTGCTGGGTCATAGGGTAGATCTATTTTTAATTTTTGAGGATGTGGAGAAAAGGGAACCCTCTTGCACTGTTGGTGGGAATGCAGACTTATTTAACAAACAAATGAAAGCACACCCAGTTAAAGGTCCAAACACTCCCCAGTGCAAGCAAAGAGGAGGTCAGCACAGGACTGACCAGTGGGAAACAGCAGCCAAAACACAACAGCAGAGTGCACATTCCACACACAAGAAACACTTCCTGAAGTGCCAGGCTCTCGACAGTGTATGACCCATTTTTAATATAGCAGTACTCTCAGGTACAGGAAACACAACAAGCTTCCAATACACACAAAAACAGATACTTAACTAGAGCTCCTGAGTGGCTCAGTCAGTTGGGCAGCCAACTTCGTTTCAGGTCATGATCTTGCAATCTCTGGGTTTGAGCCCTGAGTCGGGGTATGTGCTGACAGCTTAGAGCCTGGAGCCTGCTTTGGATTCTGTGTCTCCCTCTCTCTTTCTGTCCCTCCCCTGATTGCTCTCTGTCTCTCTGTCTCTCTCTCTCTCTCTCTCTGTCTCTCTCTCCCCAAAATAATAAACATTAAAAAAATTAAAAAAAACAGATACTTAGCCAAAATGACAAGACAGAGGAATTATCCCCAAAAGAAAGGTCAAGAAGAAATCATAGCCATTGACTTTCATAAAACAGATATAAGCAATATATCTGAACATGAATTTAGAACAACAGTCATAAGACTAGTAGCTGGGCTTGACAAAGCATAGAAGACACCAGAGAAATCTTTTATGTAGAGATAAAAGACCTAAACACTAGTTAGAATGAAATAAAAAAAATGGTATAACTGAGATGCAAAACTGACTGCATACAGTCACCATGAACACTGAAGAAGCAGAGGAGAGAAAAGGTGATATAGAAGATAATATTATAGAAAATGATGAAACTGACAAGAGTGAACAGAAACAATTAGATCATGAGGGGAGAATAAGAGACTTATTTGAATCCATGAAATGAAATAATATCCGTATCATAGGAGTTCCAGAAGAAGAAGAAGAGAGAGAGAAAAAGGAGTAGAAGGTTTATTTGAACAAATTATACCTATAACTTCCCTAATCTGGGGAAGAAAACAGGCATTCAAGTCCAAAAGGCACAGAAAACTCCCTTCAAAATCAACAAAAACAGGTCAACATTATGACATATCATAATGAAACTGGCAAAATACAAAGATAGAGAAATCTGAAAGCAGCTAGGTACAAAAGATTCTTAACTTAAAAGGGTAGACACATAAGGATAGCAGCAGACCTATCCACTGAAATGTGGCAGGCCGGAAGTGTGTAGAAAGAAATATTCAATATGCTGGATGGAAAAATTATGCAGCCATGAATTCTTTATCTAGCAAGACTGTTATTCAGAATAGGAGAGAAAAAGAGTTTCCTAGACAATCAAAATCTAAAGCAATTTGTGACCACTAAACCAGATTTAAAGAAATTTCATGGGGTGACAATCTGAGAGGAGAAAAACAAAGAAGTCCAAAGCAACAAAGACTACAAAGGACCACAAAACATCACCAGAAACAAAAACTCTACAGGTAACAGAATGACACTAAATTAATATCTTTCAATAATCACTCTTAATGTAAATGGAGTAAATGCTCCAATCGAGAGACATAAGGTAGCAGAATTGATAAAAATATGAGATACATGTATATGCTGCATAGAAGAGACTCATTTTAGACCTAAATACACCTGCAGATTGAAAGTAAGGGGATCGAGAACCATCTGTCACGCTAATGGGTGTCAAAAGAAAGCTGGAGTAGCCATACATATATCAGACTTAGTAAATTTTAGAACAAAGCATGTAACAAGAGATGAAGAAGGGTGCTATATCATAATTAAAGGGATATACATCAAGAAGATCTAATAATTGTCAATACTTATATCCCAAATTTTAAGCACCCAAATATATAAATCAACTAATACCAAACATGAAGAACTCATTGATAATAATACCATAATAGTGAGGGACTTTAATTTTCCACTTACAACAATGGACACATCATCTAATTAGGAAGTCCACAAGGAAACAATGGCTTTGAATGACAAACTGGGCCAGATGGACTTAACAGATATATTCTGAACATCTCATCCTAAAGCAACAGAATACATATTCCTCTAGAGTGCACATGGAACATTCTCCAGAATAGATCACATACTGGGTCAAAAATAAGCCCTCAACGGGTACAAAAATATTGAGGTAATACCACATATCTTCAAATCACAATGCTATGAAACTAGAAATCAAGCAGAAGAAAATATTTGAAAAGCCTCCAAATGCATGGAAGTTAAAAACATATTGCTAAAGAATGAATGGGTTAGCCAAGATATTAAAGAAGAAATAAAAAATGCATGGAAGCAAATAAAAATGAAAATACAACATTTCAAAAACTTAGGAATCCCAAAAAATCAGTCCTAAGAGGAAAGTAAATTACAGTTCAGGCCTTTCTCAAGAAGCAAGAAAGGTCCAAATACACAGCATAACCTTATACTTAAAGGAGCTAGAAAAGGAGAGGCAATTAATGACTAAAGTAGTCTAAGAAAGGAAATAAAGATTAGAGCAGAAATAAATGATATTGAAAGAAACAAACAAAAAACCAGTAGAACAGATAAATGAAACTAAGAGTTGGTTCTTTGAAAGAATTAACAAATGATAAACCCTCAGCTGGACTTAACAAAAAGAAAAGATAAAGAACCCGAATAGATAAAATCACAAGTGAAAGAGGAAAAATCACCATAAATCCTAAGTACAAACAATTTAAGAGAATACTATAAAAATTATATGCCAACAGATTGGGCAATCCAGAAGAAATGGACAAATTCCTATAAACTCAAACACTACCCAAACTGAAATAGGAAGAAATACAAAATTTGAACCGACCCATAACCAGCCAAAAAAAAAAAAATGGAATGAGTTATCAAAAATCTCCCAACAAACAAGAATTCTTGGCCATATGGGCTCCTAGAGGAATTCCACCAGATACTGTTCTCAAACTGTTCCAAAAATAGAAATGGAAGGGAAGACTCCAAATTCATTCTATGAAAAGAGCATTACCTTGATTCCAAATCCAGGCAAAGCACAGGGTAAAAAGGAAATATAGGCCAATATCCCTGATGAATCTGGATGCAGAAATTCTCAACAAGATATAAGCAAATTGAATTCAACAGTATACCAAAAGAATTATTCTCTAAGTTCAAGTGGGATTTATTCCTGGGATGCAGGGCTGGTTCAATATGTGAAAACAAATCAATGTGATACACCACATTAATACACGAAAGCATAAGAACCATATAATTCTCTCAGTAGATGCAGAAATTTCATTTGACAAAATACAATATTATTTCCCAATAAAAACCCAAAATAAATTAGGGATAGAAGGAACATACCTCAACATCATAAAGGCCATATATGAAAGACACACAGCTAATATCACCTTCACTGGGGAAAAGTGTAGCTTTTCCCCTAAGGTCAGGAAGAAGACAGGGATGCCCACTCTCACCACTGTTGTTCAACAGAGTACTGGAAGTCCTAACCTCAGCATCCAGACAACAAAAGAAATAAAAGGAAACCAAATAAGTAAGAAAGAAGTCAAACTTTCACTCTTTGAAGACAACAGAATACTCTACCTGGATAACTCAAAATACTAAAAAAAAAAGGCTAGAACTGGTTCCTGAATTCAGCAAAATCATAGGATATAAAATCAACATACAGAAATCAGTTGGATTTCTATACACCAATAATGAAGCAGCAGAAACAGAAATCAAGGAAACAATACCATTTACACTTACACAAAAAAACCCATACCATACATAGGCATAAACCTAACCAAAGAGGTAAAATATCTCTACACTGAAAACTATAGAAAGCTTATGAAAGAAATTGAAGAAGACACAAAGAAATGGAAAAAAACATCCCATGCTTATGAATTGGAAGAACAGATATCATTAAAATGTTTATACAACTCCAAACAATCTACACATTAAATCAATCCTTATCAAATAACACTAGCATTCTTCACAGAACTAGAACAAACAATCCTAAAATTTGTGTGGAACCAGAAAAGACCCTGAATAGTCAAAATAATGTTGAAAATGAAAAGCAAAGTTGGAGGCATCACAATTCCGGACTTCAAGCTGTATAACAAAGCTGTAATCATCAAGACTGTATGGTACTGGCACTAAAACAGACACATAGGTCAATGGAACAGAAGAGATAACCCAGAAATGGACTCACAAATGTATGGCAAACTAATCTTTGATGAAGCAGGAAAGAATATCCAATGGATAAAAGAGAGTCTCTTCAGCAAATGGGGTTGGGAAAACTGGACAGTGACATGCATAAAAATGAAATGGACCACTTTCCTATACCATACACAAAAATGAACTCAACATGGATGAAAAACCTAAATGTGAGACAGGAAACCATCAAAATCCTACAGGAGATCACAGGAAACAACCTCTTTGACCTCAGCTGTAGAAACTTCTTACCTGAAGATAAAAAGCTTCTGCACAGAAAAGGAAATAATTGACAAAACTAAAAGGGAACTTATGGTGGGAGAAGATATTTGCAAATGGCATATCTTATAAAGGGTTAGTACCAAAAATCTATAAAGAATTTAGCAAACTGAACACCCTAAAAACAAATAATCCAGTGAAGAAATGGGCAGAACACATGAATAGACACTTTCCAAAGAAGACATCCAGATGGTTAACAACACATAGGAAGTTACTCAACATCACTCATCATGAGAGAAATAGAAATCAAAAGCACGAGATACCTCCTCACACCTGTCTGAATGGCTAAAATTAATAACTCAGGAAACAACAGATGTTGGCAAAGATGCAGAGAAAGGGGAATACTTTTTCACTGTTGGTGGGAATGCAAACTGATGCAGCCACTCTGGAGAACAGTATGGAGGTTTTTCAAAAAATTAAAAGTAGAACTACCCTATGACCCACGAATTGCACTAGTAGGTATTTATCCAGTCCCTCCCTGGCTCATTCTCTCTGTCTCTCTCTCTCAAAAATAAACAAACATTAAATTTTTTAAAAAAAATAATGCTATCTAGTTAAATAAAAATATTCATTAAAATAAGCATTTGAGCTATAAACTTTTAAGAGTTTATAAACATTAGAAACAAAAGAAATAAATTCTAAAGGGTTAAACTGTAAAGGATGAGACTGTAAATTTACTTGTGCTTCACAGTAGTATCTTACTATATATTTCCTCTATCTTTTAGGGTTACTACAAGAAATCAGTAGACTGATGGGTAATCTTAACCAAAGTTCATCAAAACTCAAGATCTTTGTTACAAGGAAATCAAGGAGTACTTAAATCTTATGATTTACCTGTGTGCTTAGTGGGTTAGAAATGATGTACCTAAGCATACAGGGAAAGCCCAAAATACTTACTGTAACAAAATTGATGGTAGTTTCACATAAAATATGGTCAACACTTGCAACACTTTATCTCTCACACAGAACAATGATACCTGGACAAAATGCATGATGTAAATGTTTGAGAAGTTTGAAAAGTATGACAGCAGGAAGATAGAAGAAGAACATCTGAATTCAAAGCACTACTGATCCAGTAGGGATTATGAATAATTTTCCCTCTAGTATTTCCTAGCAGGAACTCAACTTAGCCTGAAACATATAAATGGGCATTGATGCATTAGATAACAAAATAGGAGCAGTCATCTACTACTGGATCAAGGAGCAAGAAAGGAACTCTTAATGTTCAAAGCCTGTAGAAACACTTGATTTTTTGCTTTGTGTTTTGTTTTGTTTTGTTTTGTTTTTCCTTTCTCCAGTCCCTCACATCCTAGCTCTCACATAGTCTGTAGCATGGAAACAGAAGCACCAAAATCTCCCTGTTCTAATGGGACCTGTTACAAAGAAGGTAGTGCTAACACTATGACATTTGTTCATACTTCTGACCACTTGAACTTAAATACAGGAATGAAAATGTCAATATAGTTGAATAACTAAATCCCAAGTATTGGTACAAATGACTGAACAGAAGAGACCCCAAAACTTGAAATCACAGGAGAGATTAGAAAGAGGGAATCACTCAAGACTTTAGCCTATAAAGTTGCTTATGAAACTATGGCATTAGTTCTTAACAGTGAAGGCATGGAGATCTTATCTTAATATGCACGCCAAAGACTTTGAGAGCTAAACTAAACCAGCACTAAGAAAGCAACAGAATTTCCTAGATAATGCACACCAAGTTGAGATTTTGAAAGCACGGCAAAGACTTAGCTAATGGCAATTACATTTAAAACACAGCATGTACAATATGAATGAGAAATTCTGTCCTGGCATAAATAGATCAATTCCTTGATCATAAATATTGAGACCTGGAAGGTGGTGGCAAAGTAGGAGGACCCTAGGCTTGTATCATCCTACCAACAAACTAGATAACTATCAAATCATCCTAAATATCCCAGAAATTGACCTGAAGACTGAAGAGGTGAAAAATCTATACACTGAAAACTACAGAAAGCTTATGAAAGAAATTGGAGAAGACACAAAAAAATGGAAAAAAGATACATGTTTCTGGAAAGGAAGAGCAAATATTGTTAAAATGTCAATACTACCCAAAGATATCTACATATTAAATGCAATCCCCATCAAAATAACACCATCATTCTTCACAGAGCTAGAAAAAACAATCCTAAAATTTGTATGGAACCAGAAGAGACCCCGAATAGCCAAAGCAACCTTGAAAAAGAAAGCCAAAGCTGGAGGCATCACAATTCCATACTTCAAGCTGTACTACAAAGCTGTAATCATCAGGACAGTATGGTACTGGCACAAAAACAGTCACTCAGATCAATGGAACAGAATAGAGAACCCAGAAATGGACCCACAAACATATGGCCAACTAATCTTTGATAAAGCAGGAAATAATATCCAATGGAATAAAGACCACTCTTCAGGAAGTGGTGCTGGGAAAACTGGACAGTGACATGCATAAAAATGAACCTGGACCACTTTCTTACACCATACATAAAAATAAACTCAAAATGGATGAAAGACCTAAACAAAAGACAAGAAGCTATTAAAATCTTCAAGGAGAGAGTAGGCGAAAACCTCTTTTACCTTGGCCCCAGCAACTTCTTACTCAACACATCTCTGGAGGCAAGGGAAACAAAAGCAAAAATGAACTATTAGGACTTCATCAAAATAAAAGTCTTCTGCACAGAGAAGGAAACAATCAACAAAACTAAAAGCAACTGATGGAATGGGAGTAGATATTTGCAAATGACATATCAGGTAAAGGGTTAGTATCCAAAATCTATAAAGAACTTACCAAACTCAACACCCAAAAAACAAATAATCCAGTGAAGAAATAAGCAAAAGACAGAACTAGACACTTCTCTAAAGAAGACATCCAGATGGGCAACCGATACAGGAAAAAATGCTCGACATCACTCATCATCAGGAAATACAAACCAAAACCACAATGAGATACCACCTCACAACTGTCAGAATGGCTAACATTAACAACTCAGGCAACAACAGATGTTGACGAGAAAATGAAGAAAGAGGATCTTTTGCACTGCTGGTGGGAATGCAAACTGGTGCAGCCATTCTGGAAAACAGTATGGAGGTTTCTTAAAAAATTAAAAAAAGAACTACCCTATGACCCAACAATTACATTACTTAGGTATTTATCCAAGGAATTCAGGTATGGTGTTTTGAAGGGTCACATGCACCCCAATGTTTATAGCAGCACTATCACCAATAGCCAAAGTATGGAAAGAGCCCAAATGTCCATCAATGGATGAATGGATAAAGAACATGTGGTATATGTATACAATGGAGTATTACTCGGCAATCAAAAAGAATGAAATCTTGTCAATTGCAACTACGTGGATAGAACTAGAGGGTATTATGCTAAGCAAAATTAGTCAGTCAGAGAAAGACAAAGTCATATGACTTCACTCATATGAGGACTTTAAGATACAAAACAGATGAACATAAGGGGATGGAAGCAAAAATAATATAAAAACAGGGAGGGGGACAAAACTTAAGAGACTTTTAAATATAGAGAACAAATAGACGGTTGCTGGAAGGGTTGTGGTAGGGAGGATTGGCTAAATGGGTAAGGGAATTAAGGATTCTACTCCTGAAATTATTGTTGCACTATATGCTCACTAACTTGGATATAAATTTAAAAAGTAAATAAATTATTTAAAAAAAGAAAGAAAGCCAGAGTATCCATACTTACATCAGACAAACTGGATTTTACCAAAGATTATAACAAGAGAAGAAGAAGGGCATTACAACATAACTAAGAGGTTTATCCATCAAGATCTACTAATTGTAAATATTTATGTCCCCAACTTGGAAGAGCACAAATATATAATTAAATTAATAACAAACATAAACTCATTGATGACAATATTACTATAGAAGACTTTAACACCACATTTTCATCAATGGATTGATCATCTAAGCCAAAACTTTACAAGGAAACAATGACTTTGAATGACTCACTGGACCAGATGGAGTTAACAGGTATATTCAGAATATTTCATCCTAAAGCAGCAGAATAAACATTCTTTTCAATTGCACATGGGACATTCTCCAGAACAGATCATATACTGGGTCACAAATTAGCCCTCCACAAGTACAAAAAGACTGAGATGAAACCATGCATATTTTCAGATCACAACATTATAAAACCTGAAGTAAACCACTAGGGAAAATTGGGGAAGACCACAAATATATGGAGATTAAATAACATCCTACTAAAGAATGAGTGGGTTAACCAGGAAATTAAAGAAGAAAGTAAAAACTACATGGAAGCCCATGAAAATGGAAACACGACAGCCCACAACCTTTGGGAAAAAACAAAGGCAGTCTAAAGAGGGAAATACATTTCAATACAGGCCTACTTTAAGAAGCAAGAAAAGTTTCAAAACCACAAGCTAACCTTACACATACAAGAGCCAGAAAAGGAACTGCAAATGAAGCATAAGCCAGGAGAATAAGTAAAATGATAACGATTAGAGCAGAAAGATATAATACAGAAACAAACAAACAAACAAAAACAGAAGAAAAATCAATGAAACTAAGATCGGGTACTTTGAAAGAATTAATAAAATTGATCAACCCCTATAAAGCCTCACAGAAAGAAAGAAAGAAAGAAAGAAAGAAAGAAAGAAAGAAAAGAAAGAAGGAAAGAAAGAAAGAAAATAAAAAGAACCCAAAGAAATAAAATCACAAATTAAAAGGAGAGATACAAACAACACAGAAATAAAAACAATATAAGAGCATATTCTTTCAAATGATATGCCAACCATCTGGGCAATCTGGAAGAAATGGGCAAATTCCTAGAAATATACAAACATAACTGAAACAAGAAGTAATAGATAGTTTCGAAACACCCAAAACAAGCAAAGAAATTAAATCAGTAATCAGTAATCTCCCAACATAAAAAAATCCAGGGCCAGATGACTTCCCTGGGCAATTCTACTAGACATTAAAAAGAAAAAAGTTAATACCTATTCTTCTCAAAATGTTCCCAAAACTAGAAATCAAAGAAAAAAAATTTCAAAACTTCTTTTGTAGCCCAGAATTTCCTTGATTCCCAAAGCAGACAAATACACCAGTAAAAAGAGAATTACAGGCCAATATCCCTGATGAACATGGATGCAAAAATACTCAACAAGATACCAGCAAATTGAATCCAACAGTACATTAAAAGAATTATTCACCATGATTAAGTGGGATTTATTCTTGGGCTGCAGGACTGGTTCACAAACCACTCAATGTGATACACCATATTAATAAAAGAAATAATAACCATATGATCCTCCTAGTATATGCAGAAAAAATTTTTGAAAAAAATATAGTATCAATTCGTGATAAAAACCCTCAACAAAGTAGGGATAGAGGGCACATACCTCAGTATCATAAAGGCCATATATATAAGACCTAGAGCTAATAACATATGCAATGGGGAAAAACTGAGAGCTATTCCTATATGGTTAGGAACAAGGGAAGGATGTCCACTCTCATGATCGTTATTTAACATAGTACTGGATGTCATAGCTTCAGGAATCAGAAAATAAATAGAAATAAAAGACATACAAATTGGTGAAGAAGTCAAATTTTCACTATTTGCAGACATGATACTCTGTAGAAAATCCAAACGAGTCCACAAAAAAATTGCTAGAACTCATACATGAATTAAAAAATGTCATAGGATATAAAATCAACATATAGAAATCTTGATATTTCCATACACCAATAATGAAGCAGCAGAAAGGGATATGAAGGAATCGATCCCATTTACAATTGCACCAAAATAATAAGATACCTTGGAATGAACCTAACCAAAGAGGTAAAACATCTGTACACTGAAAATTATGGAACACTTATGAAAGAAACTGAAGAAAACACAAAGAAATGGAAAAACATTCCATGCTCATGGATTGGAAAAATAAATATTGTTAAGCAATCTACACATTTAATGCAATCCCTATGCAATCCTTACCAAAAAGAGGGGGGTACATGCACCCCAATGTCTATAGCAGCATTATCAACAACAGCCAAATTATAGAGAGACCAAATGTCCATCAACTGATGAATGTGCTGTGTATATATCTTCTTTATTCCACACCTTCTTTATAAATATAAATACACACACACACACACACACACACACACACAATGGAATACTACTTAGAGATGAAAAATAATGAAATCTTGCCATTTGCAACAATGTAGATGGAAGTAGACGTTATTATGCTAAGTGAAATAAGTTAGTCAGAGAAAGACAGATATCATATGGTTTCACTCATATGTGGAATTTGAGAAAGACAACAGATGAACACAGGGGAATGAAGTTAAAATAAGAAAAAAAACAGAGAGGGGGGGCAAACCATAACAGACTCTTAAATACAGAATAAAATGAGGGTCGCTGGAGCAGGGGTGGATGGAGGGATGGGTTAAATGGATGATGGGCATTAAGGAGGGCACTTTTTGGGATGAGCACTGGGTGTTACATATAGGAAATGAATCACTGGGTTGTATTCCCAAGGCCAAGACTACACTGTACGTTAACTAACTTGAATATAAATACAATACAATACAATACAATACAATACAATGATAAAAAACGTGCACAGGAAGGAAACAATCAACAAATCTAACAGGCAACCTGTGGTTAATTGTTTTTGTGGCAAGGGTGACAAGACTATTCAATGGGGAAACAAGTGTTTAAGGCTGGGATAAGAGAAGCTAACTATAAAACTTTTAGAAGAAATTCTAAGGATAAACCTTGATGATCTTGGATTTGGCAATGGTTTCATAGATACAGCACTGAAAGCACAAAAATTAAAGGAAAAAATAGATAAATTTGAAATAATTATATTAAACATTTTTGTGCATCAAATAACACCATCAAGATAGTGAAAAGACAACTCAGAACAGGAGAAAATATTTACAAGTCATAAAGTTGATGTGAACCTAGTATCCAGAATATATAAACTCGTACAATTAAAAAACAGACTATTAGGGGCACCAGGGTGGCTCAATCCATTAAATGTTTAACTTCGGCTCTGGTCATAATCTCATGATTCATCAGTTCAAGCCCCACATCAGGGCTGTCAGTGCAAAGCCCACTTCAGTTCCTCTGTCTCCCTCTTTCTCTCTCTGCCCCTCCATGCTTGCATACACTCACTCTCTATGTCTCTCAATAATACATAAACATTTAAAAAATAAAAATAAAAAACAAATAATAGACAAAGGCATTGAACATACATTTCTCAAAATAGATATGCAAACAGCCATTAAGCACGAAAAAAATGCTCAATGTCATTAGTCATTAGTGAAAATAAACCAAAACCACGATGAAATACCACTTCACACCCACAAGGATGGCCAGAACAAGGAAAACAATGCATTAAATAAGTGGTAGCTAGCATGTCAAGAAATTAGAAACTGCATACATTTTTAGTAGGGCTGTAAAATGGTGCAGTTAATATTAAAATGTCCATACAACCCAAAGCAATCCACAGATTCAATGAAATCTTTATCAAAACACACAAAAAAGTATTTTTCACAGAAGTAGAAAAATAATCATAAAACTTCTGTGGAACTACAAAAGACCCAAATAGCCATAACAATCTTGAAAAAGAAAAAAAAATTAGAGATATAACAATCTCAAATTTTAGGATATACTATAAAGCTGTGGTAATCAAAAACAGAATAATACTGACACAAAAATAGACTTTTGTATCAATGGAATAGAATAGAGGGTACAGAAATAAAGCCACACTTATACAGTCAATTAATCTACGATAGAGACTAGAATGTACAATTAGGAAAATACAGTTTCTATAATAAATAGTGCTAAGAAAACTGAACAGCTACATGCAAAAGAATAAAACTGGACCACTTTCTTAGACCAAACACAAAAATAAATACAAAATGGATTAAAGATCTAAATGTGAGACCTGAAACAATAATTTTTTTTAGAAGAGACTGTAGGTAGTAATATTCTCAACAGCAACATTAGCAACATTTTTCTAGATCTGTCTCCTAAAGCAAGAAAAACTAAAGCAAAAATAATCTTTTGGGACTACACAAAATAAAAACTTGCACAAAGACGGAAACCATCAACAGAAAAAAAAAACTTACTAAACAGTAAAAGATATTTACAAATGTCATATCTCATAAAGGGTTAATATTCAAAATATATAAAGAACTTACAAAATGCAACACCAAAACCACAAATAATCCAATTTAAAAATAGTCAGAGGGCCTGAATAAATATTCTCCCAAAGAAGACATACAGATGGCCAATGGACACATGAAAAGATGCTCAACATTACTAATCATCAGGGAAATGTAAATCTAAACCACAAGGAGATATCACCTTGCACCTGTCAGAATGGTTGGTAATAAAAAATCTAGAGGGGTACCTGAGTGGCTCAGTTGGCTACGCATCCAACACTTGATTTCAGTTCAGGTCATGGTCTTACCGTTTGTGAGATCAAACCCCATGTTTGGCTCTGTGTTAAGAGCACAGAGCCTACTTGATATTCTCTCTCTCACTGTCACTCTGCGCCTACCATGCACACACTCTCTCTGTCTCTTTCTCAAAATAAAATTAATAAACTTTAAAAACTAGAAATAACAAGTATTGGTGAGGACGTGGAGAAAAAGGAACCCATGCACACTGTTGATGGGGATGTAAATTGGTACAGCTGTTATGAAAATCAGTGTGGAGGTACCTCAAAAAATTGAAAATAGACATGCTATATCATCCCCAAATTCCAGTATTGGGTATTTACCTACCAAAAAATGGGGGAAAAAAGCTAATTTAAAAATACACATGCACCCTATGTTTATTGCAGCATTATTCACAATAACCAAGATATGGAAGCAACCCAAGTGCTCATCAATAGATGAATGGATAAATAAGATGTAAACACACACACACACACACACACACACACACACACAAACACGATGGAATATACACAGCCATTAAAAAAGGATGAGCTCTGGGATGCCTGGGTGCCTCGGTCAGTTGAGCATCTGACTTCAGCCTAGGTCATGATCTCTCCATTTCCGAGTTTGAGCCCTGCATCAGGCTCTGTGCTGAGAGCTCAGAGCCTGGAGCCTGTTTCATATTCTGTGTTTCCCTCTCTCTTTCTGCCCCTTCTCCACTCACTCTCTGTCTCTCTCAAAAATAAACATTAAAAAATTAAAAAAAAATAAGGATGAGATCTTGCCACTTGGGACATAGAGGGTATTATGCTAGGTGAAATAAGTCAGAGAAATATAAGTACAATATGTTTTCAGTTATATGTGAAATCTGAAAAACAAAACAAAGGAATAAATAAACACAAAGCAGAGTCAGAACTATAAAAACAGAATACAAACTGATGGTTGCCTGAAGGTAGGGGGCTGGGGGAGATGGGAAAAATGGGTAAAAGTGAGTGGGAGATACAGGCTTCCAGTTATGGAATGAATAAGTCACAGTAATAAAAGATACAGCAGAGAAAATGTCAATGGTATTGTAATAGTGTTGCATGGTGACAGCTGCTACCTACACTAGTGGTGAGCCTATAACATAGAGTTGTTGAATCACTATGTTGTATACCTGAAACTAATGTAACATTGTGTCAACTATACTCAAATTAAAATAAAAAGGTGAATTCACTATGGAACACATTTTGGTGGTTCCTGGAAAAGTTAAAAATAGAATTACCATATGACCTAGCAATTCAACTCCTAGGTATATACCTTAATTTAAAGCAGGTATTAAAGCAAAATCTTGTACACTAATGTTCATAGTAATACTATTCACAACAGTCTAATGATAGGAATAGCCCAATCAAGTGATAAATGAATAAACAAAATGTGGTATATCTATATAATGGAATATTCTCCAGACATAGAAAATAATGAATGATACATGCTTCACCATGGATTATGGTGTAAACATCATACTAGTGAAAGAAACATGTGCAATAGGCCATGTATTGTATGACTTCATTTACACGAAATTTCCATAACCAGCAAATCCACAGAGACAGAAAGCTAGGGGCTGGTAAAGGAGATATGAAGAGGTGACTGTTTAATGTGTATGGGGTTTGACTTTGGGGTGATGAAAATATTCCGGAACAACATAGTGGTTGTATAACACTGTGATGGTATTTACTGTTCCTGAACTGTACCCTTTAACATGGTTAAAATAATAAATGTCATGTTATCTGTATTTTACCACAAAAAGGAAGATCTCAAAACAATAATCTTCCATTTTATGAACCTAGAAAAGAATGGTAAAGCTTATAGTAGACATAAATGAAACAGAGAAGAGAAAAACATCACACAAAATCAAGGAAACTGAGGGGCACCTGGGTGGCTCATTCAGTTGAGCATCCGACTTTGGCTCAGGTCATGATCTCATGGTTCATGAGTTTGACCCCTGCATAGGGTTCACTGTTGTCAGCCTAGAGCCCACTTCAGATCTTCTGCCCTCTCTTTCTCTGCCCCTTCCCCCTTTGTGCTTTCTCTGTCAAAAATAAATAAACATTTAACAAAATCAAGGAAACTTAAAGTTGATTCTTTAAAATATCAACAAAATTGGCAAACTTTAGATAGACTCACAAAAAAAGAAAGAATATTGAATTTAATTCAATCAGGAATAAAAGCAAAGACAATATTAAAGAACTTACAGAAAAAAAATAATTAAATGCCTAATTGAATGGACAAATTCCTAGACACAAACTATTAAAATTAACTCAAGAAGAAATATAAAAATGTAAATAGATCTATAACAAGAAAATAGATTTATTTACTAAACTTCCCACAAAGAAAAATCCAGAATCAGATAGCTTCCCTGGAGAATCCTACCAAGATTTACAAGATAAACTAACACAAATTCTATACAAACTCTTTGCAAAACTAGAAGGGAGAACGTACCCCAGCTCATTCTATGAGGAAGGTACTATCCTGATATTAAAATCAAACAAGGACATCATAAGAAAACTACAAACAATATATCTTAATAATCTAGATGCAGGGGTGCCTGGGTGGCTCAGTCAGTTAAACACCTGATTCTTGATTTTGGCTCAGGTCATGATCTCACAGTTCATGGGTTCAAACATTACACCACACTCTGTGCTGACAGTGCAGAACCTGCTTGGGATTCTCTCTCTCTCCCTCTCTCTCTGCCCCTCCCCCACGCACACTGTCTCTGTCTCTCTCTCAAAAAAATAAATAAACTTAAAAAAATAATCTAGATGCAAATATCCTCAACAAAATACTAGTAAAACAAATCCAGAAACATAAAATATTATACACCATGATGAATTAAAATTTATCTCAGGAATGCAAGAGTGGCTTATCATAGAAAGATCAATTAATATAACATACCATATCAATAGAATAATAAAACAAAAGCACATTGTATCAATAGAAACAAAAAGCATTTGACAAATACAACGCCCCTTCTTAGCAAAAAATAAAAATAAAAAATAAAAATTAAATAAAATTTAAAACATCCACAAGTAGAAATACAGGGAACTTAATCTGATAAAGGGCATATATGAAATCTTATAGAACATCATCATTAATGGTGAAAAACCAAATGCTTTCCCCCTGAGATCAGAATAAAGAAAAGAATGTTTGCTATCACCACCTCTGTTAAAAATGTACAGTAAGATCTAGCTATATAGCAATTAGTCAAGTAAATGAAATAAAAGGCAATGAGATTGGGAAAAACACATAAAACTATCTATATTTGTGGATGAGACGATCTTGAATTTAGGGAATTCAGTTTAAAAAAATCTATTGAGTAAAGTAGATTTACAAGGTTGTACAATAAAAAAAATCAATACATAAAATAATTGTATTTCTATAAACACTTAAAAAGACCAATTAATGAAATTGAAAGAATAGTTCATTTCCAATAGAATCAAAAGAAATACAATAGTTAGGAATAAACTTTATTTTAAAAAAGTGGAAAATGAATACTCTAAAAACTAAAAGTCTTGCAACTCAATAAATTAAAAGACAAATAGCCCAATTAAGAAATGGGCAAAGGACCTGAATAGACAATTCTCTAACAAATTATATAAATATGGCCAGTAAACACATGAAAACATGTTTAACATCATTATCCATCAGGAAAATGCAATTTACAGCCACAATAAGAGTTTTCTGGAAGTTGTCACTCTTATTCTCACAATAGAAAAAAAACAACCTGAACAAACTGAAAATGAAGGTTTTTTTTTCTTAGATCCATCAGAGAATTGAAGTCACAGGGTGAAACATCTCCTCAAAATTATAAATTACAAGTGAATACACAGTATCACAGCTTATGAGACCAGAAACCTAGGAATATAATCTACCATTAGAAACAAAACCATAGTAGAAAACTTAAACTGTAATTGACAAATTACCAAAGGCTCAGTTTAGACAAGCTTGAGAGTTAAACATCAGGGAGAGCCAATCTTAGAAGGGGCTTACACTTTCCTGGGTTTTACCTCCAAGAGTCCTACCAGGTTCTTACAGTGAAAACCAGATAAAAATCCCTTAATGCTTTCTGTAGGAAGAGGAGAAAAGTGCCCATTTTGAAATATATCCAGAGCGTTCTATTCTTTCAGTTAAAAAAAATGCTCTCAGGGAAAGTATATTACCAGAGCCTAATTGACTGGGCTTTTACCAGAAAATAACTGACCTTGGGAAGGGAAATACCTCTATTACCCCTTTAAAAATTTCATGTCTAGACACTATTTAAGGTTTTAACATGTTGAGTGCAGTTCTGTGCCATTTGAGACAAAGTGGATGAACCTAGAGAATGTTATGCTAAGTGAAATAAGTCAGACTGAGAAAGACAAATACCATATGATTCCACTCATAAGTGGAATCTAAAAAAAATGAATAAACAAACAAGAAACAGAGACAGACTTATAAATACAGAGAACAAACTGATGGTTGCCAGAGGGGAGGGAGGTGGGAAGTTGAGCAAAATGGGTGAAAGAGAGAGGGAAATACAGACTTCCAGTTATGTAAGAATAAATCACAAGAATAAAAGTCACAGCATAAGAAATACACTCAATGGTATCTTAATAGTGATATAGTGTGACACATGGTAGCTACAATTGTAGTGAACATAGCACAATGTATAAAGTTGTCAAATCAATAAACTGTACACTTGAAACTTATGTAACATTGTGTGTCTTTAAATAAAGACACAGAGAAAGCATCAAAGTGAGACTTACGTAAGACAGATTTTGGAATTA
Organism: Panthera uncia; assembly: GCF_023721935.1. Classification (NCBI taxonomy): domain Eukaryota; kingdom Metazoa; phylum Chordata; class Mammalia; order Carnivora; family Felidae; genus Panthera; species Panthera uncia. The sequence goes on along the minus strand of NC_064817.1, from coordinate 69,011,417 downwards.
TCAGGCTGAGAATTAAAACTAACTATGATTGATACGCTAAGAGTACTAACAGAAAAAGTAAATAACACGCGAGAACAGGTGAATTACACACACACACACACACACACACACACACACGTAATCAATTAGGCATAACAGAGTCAAACCCCAAAAAATCAAAATCAAACAGAAAATCATAAAAGAAGAAAGCAGGGAGGGAGGTAAAATACCTATTGAGGAGGAAGATCAAGATTTACATATGTATTTCTTCAAAACCCATGCAAGAAAGAAGAGAGTAAAGTACAATATTTATGTGTGGAAAGAAAAAAAATAAAACACCAATCTATAATTCTTTTCCGAGTGACATTATTCTTCAAAAGTAAATAAAAAATATTTTGTCAGAAAAACACAAATTTAGGGAATTTTTTTTTAGTAATAGACCAGCCATGCATAAAAAAATGTTAAAGAAAAGTCTTCTAAATGAAAGGAAATGATGCAGCTCTAAAATCTGGATCTACATGAAGTAAAGAAGAGTATTAGACAAGGAATAAATGAAGGTATGAAGGAATAAATGAAGGGTATTTTCCTTACCCTTAATTGATTTAGTAGTTAACAGTATTTTCAAAATAGTAATAGCAACAGTGAATTTGGCAATTTGTAAGGATAAGCAAATTGATTGACAGTAATATTATACAAGGCAAGAGAGAGGTATTGGGAATTCTCTGTTATAAGGTAACTGTACTAACTGTAAATTATTTAATGCAGTATTATTGAAAAATGGACTTGGATTAGTCATAGATGCATATTACAAACTCTAGGACAACCACAAAAATATCAAAATAAAAATATAATTGGAATGTAAAAGAGAAGATAAAATGGAATCATACAATGCTCAGCTAAAACCAGAGAGGCAGAAAATGAATGAGAGTGAAAAGTAGAATCAAAGAATAAGGGTAATGGATATAAAATAGTTATAAATATGATATATATTAATCCAACTATATTAATAATCACTTTTCAATATTGATGATCTAAATAAATCAATTAAAAGAAACTATAAAAATGGTTTAAAAAGCAACAGCCAATTATATGCTATTATAAACCATTTTAAATATAAAAACACAGATAGATTAAAAGAGATGGAAAAAGACATACCATGGTAACAACAGTCAAAAAGAAGACTGGAGTCATCTCATTAACTTCAAATAAACCAGACTTTAGAACAAGGAAAATTATCACGTACAAAGAGGGGCATTACATAATGATAAAGAGGTAGATTCTCCAAAAGTACTTAGTAATCCTTAAGGAGAATGTGCCCAACAACAAAGCATCAACATGGTTGAGGCAAAAACTGGTAGAACTTCAAGTAGAAAAAAATTAATCCACTATTATAGTTGGAGACTTCAACACCCCTGTGTCATTAATTAACAGATCAATTCAGCAGGTGAAAATCAGCAAGGACACAGTTGAACTGAAGAGCACTATCAATCAACTGAATCTAATTGGCATTTACATATTCTTCATCCAGTAATAACAGAATACACACCTTCTTAAACTATTTTGAGCATTCTCCAAAACTGACCACATTCTGGGCCATAAAACATGCCTTAGCAAATATAAAAGAATACAAATCATATAAAGTATGCTCTCCGATCCCAGTGAAATTGAACAGGATATCAATAACACAAAGATACCTATAAAACCCCAATACATAGAAATTAAATAGTAAACTTCTCCATCACACATGGATCAAAGTAATTCACTATTAATTAAAAATATTTAAACAACATAAAAGTGAAAATATAATTTATCAAAATTTGTGGAATATGATGAACACAGTAAGGAAGGCTTAGAGGGAAACCTATAGAATTGCATGAATATATTACAAAGAAGAAAAAAATAAAATAAATTATCCAAACTTCTACCTTTGGAGCATAGAAAAAAAAAGAATGAAATTAAATCCAAAGAAAGCTGAAGGAAAGTAACAGTAAAATTAGAACAATTGAAAACAGAAAGTCAATGAAACTAAATCTGATTACTTGAAAAGATCAATAAAATTTATAAACTTGTAATAAGGCTAAAAAAGAGAAAGGACATGAATTACTAATATCAGATATGAAAGAAGTCATCACTGCTAATCCTATAAACATTAAAAAGTAAAGGAATATTAAAAAAGACTCTACTGACAAATTCGATAACATACATGAAATAGAACTGGAAAGACACAAATTGCCACAAGTCACACAAGAAGAAATTAATAGTGTAAATAGGTCCTATTAAAGACATTGAATCAATAATTAACAACTTCCTAAAACAGCACCAGGTCCAGATGGGTACACTGGGGAATGCAAAGAAACATTTAAAGAAGAAATTACACCATTTTCTCTACAATCTCTTAAAGAAAATAGAAGCAGAAGGAATATTTTCTAATTAATTCTAGGAGTGCATCATTGGAAATTACCAAAATCAGACAAAACCATTAAAAGAAATAAAATTATAGATGAATACCTTTCATAAACATAGATGCAAACGTTCTAAACAAAATATTAGCAAATTGTATGAAACAATGTATTAAAAAATTATACACCAACATCAAGTGAAACTCTCACTTCCAGATATGCAAGTTTGATTCAACATAGGAAAATAATTTAATGTAATCCATCACATTTAAAGGATAATAAAGAAGAAGAATTGTATGATCATATAAATAGATACATAAAAAGCATTTGACAGAATCCAGTACATATTCATAATAGAAACTCTCGTTAAATTAGGATTAGAGGGAGAACTTTCTCAAATTGATAAAGAATATCCACAAAAATCCTACAGCTAACATTATAATTAATGGTAACAAAGTAAATGTTTTTCTGCTGAAAAAAAGAATAAGGCAGTAATGTCCCCTATCACTACTCTTCTTCAACGTCATACTGAATGTCCTAGAAAAATGAGTAAGAAAAGAAAATGCAAGGTATACAAATTGGGAAAGAAAAAAATAAAACTGTAAATGACCGGATTTTTTATACAGAAAAACCCAAATAATCAGTAAACTAACTCAAGGAACTGATAAGTGATTATAGCAAAGTTACAGAACAAAAAATTAATATAGAAAAGTCAATTGCTTTCCTACATACTAACAATGAACAATTGCAATTTGAAACTAAAAACAAAACTTCATTTATATTAGCGGCAAAACCATAAAAATATTTAGGTATAAATCTAACTTATGTGTGAGAAATATAGGAGGGAAACTAGAAAACGTTGATGATTGGAGACCAGAGGAAGATGGAGGCATAGGAGGATGCTGGGCTCACTGCGCGTCCTGCTGATCACTTAGATTCCACCTACACCTGCCTAAATAACCCAGAAAACCACCAGAAGACTAGCAGAATGGAGTCTCCGGAGCCAAGCGCAGACGAGAGGCCCAGGGAAGAGGGTGGGAAGAGCTGTGAGGCGGTGCGCGATCCACGGACTGGCGGGAGGGAGCCAGGGCGGAGGGGCGGCTCGCCGGCCAAGCAGAGCCCCTGAGTCTGGCTGGCAAAAGCAGAGGGGCCTGACGGACTGTGTTCCGACAGCAAGCGCGACTTAGCATCTGGGAGGTCATAAGCTAACAGCTCTGCTCAGAAAGTGGGAAGGCTGGAGGACAAAGGGAGGGAGAGCTGCTGAGCCCCCGGACAACAGAGCTCAGTTTGGTGGGGAACAAAGATGCTCGCCAGCGCCATCTCCCCCGCCCATCCCCCAGCCAAAATCCCAAAGGGAACCAGTTCCTGCCAGGGAACTTGCTCGCTCCACGCAAACACCCAACTCTGTGCTTCTGTGGAGGCAAACCTCTGACAGTGGATCTGACCCCCTCCCGCTGCCACAGGGCCCCTCCTGAAGTGGATCACCTAAGGAGAAGCGAGCTAAGCCTGCCCCTCATGCCCCCGTGCACCTTGCCTACCCACCCCAGCTAATATGCCAGATCCCCAGCACCACAAGCCTGGCAGTGTGCAAGTAGCCCAGACGGGCCACGCCACCCCACAGTGAATCCCGCCCCTAGGAGAGGGGAAGAGAAGGCACACACCAGTCTGACTGTGGCCCCAGAGGTGGGCTGGGGGCAGACATCAGGTCGGACTGCGGCCCCGCCCACCAACTCCAGTTATACACCACAGCACAGGGGAAGTGCCTGCAGGTCCTCACCACTCCAGGGACTATCCAAAATGAACAAACGGAAGAATTCCCCTCAGAAGAATCTCCAGGAAATAACAACAGCTAATGAACTGATCAAAAAGGATTTAAACAATATAACAGAAAGTGAATTTAGAATAATAGTCATAAAATTAATCGCTGGGCTTGAAAACAGTATAGAGGACAGCAGAGAATCTCTTGCCACAGAGATCAAGGGACTAAGGAACAGTCACGAGGAGCTGAAAAGCGCTTTAAACGAAATGCAAAACAAAATGGAAACGACAACGGCTCGGCTTGAAGAGGCAGAGGAGAGAATAGGTGAACTAGAAGATAAAGTTATGGAAAAAGAGGAAGCTGAGAGAAAGAGAGATAAAAAAAATCCAGGATTATGAGGGAAAAATTAGACAACTAAGTGATACACTAAAAAGAAATAATATACGCATAATTGTATCCCAGAGGAGGAAGAGAGAGGGAAAGGTGCTCAAGGTGTACTTGAAGAAATTATAGCTGAGAACTTCCCTGAACTGGGGAAGGAAAAAGGCATTGAAATCCAAGAGGCACAGAGAACTCCCTTCAGACGTACTTGAATCGATCTTCTGCACGAAATATCATGTGAAACAGGCAAAATACAAGGATAAAGAGAAAATTCTGAAAGCAGCAAGGGATAAACGTGCCCTCACATATAAAGGGAGACCTATAAGACTCGTGACTGATCTCTCTTTTGAAACTTGGCAGGCCAGAAAGGCATGGCAGGAGATCTTCAGTGTGCTAAACAGAAAAAATATGCAGCCGAGAAACCTTTATCCAGCAAGTCTGTCATTTAGAATAGAAGGAGAGATAAAGGTCTTCCCAAACAAACAAAAACTGAAGGAATTTGCCACCACTAAACCAGCCCTACAAGAGATCCTAAGGGAGATCCTGTGAGACAAAGTACCAGAGACATCACTACAAGCATAAATCATACAGACATCACAATGACTCTAAACCCGTATCTTTCTATAATAACACTGAATGTAAATGGATTAAATGCGCCAACCAACAGACATAGGGTATCAGAATGGATAAAAAAAAAACAAGACCCATCTATTTGCTGTCTACAAGAGACTCATTTTAGACCTGAGGACACCTTCAGATTGAGAGTGAGGGGATGGAGAACTATTTATCATGCTACTGGAAGCCAAAAGAAAGCTGGAGTAGCCATACTTATATCAGACAAACTAGACTTTAAATTAAAGGCTGTAACAAGAGATGAAGAAGGGCATTATATAATAATTACAGGGTCTATCCATCAGGAAGAGCTAACAATTATAAATGTCTATGCGCCAAATACCGGAGCCCCCAAATATATAAAACAATTACTCATAAACATAAGCAACTTTATTGATAAGAATGTGGTCATCTCAGGGACTTTAACACCCACTTATAGAAATGGATGGATCAGCTAGACACACAGTCAATAAAGAAACAAGGGCCCTGAATGATACATTGGATCAGATGGACTTGACATATATATTTTGAACTCTGCATCCCAAAGCAACAGAATATACTTTCTTCTCGAGGGCACATGGAACATTCTCCAAGATAGATCATATACTGGGGCACAAAAGAGCCCGTCATAAGTTTACAAGAATTGAAATTATACCATGCATATTTTCAGACCACAATGCTATGAAGCTTGAAATCAACCACAGGAAAAAGTCTGGAAAACCTCCAAAAGCATGGAGGTTAAAGAACACCCTACTAAAGAATGAGTGGGTCAACCAGGCAATTAGAGAAGAAATTAAAAGATATATGGAAACAAACGAAAATGAAAAGACAACAATCCAAATGCTTTGGGATGCAGTGAAGGCAGTACTGAGAGGAAAATACATTGCAATCCAGGCCTGTCGCAAGAAACAAGAAAAATCCCAAATACAAAATCTAACAGCACACCTAAAAGAACTAGAAGCAGAACAGCAAGGACAGCCAAAACCCAGCAGAAGAAGAGAAATAATAAAGATCAGAGCAGAAATAAACAATATAGAATCTAAAAAAACTGTAGAGCAGATCAATGAAACCAAGAGTTGGTTTTTTTGAAAAAATAAACAAAATTGACAAACCTCTAGCCAGGCTTCTCAAAAAGAAAAGGGAGATGACCCAAATAGATAAAATCATGAATGAAAATGGAATTATTACAACCAATCCCTCAGAGATACAAACAATTATCAGGGAATACTATGAAACATGATATGCCAACAAATTGGACAACCTGGAAGAAATGGACAAATTCCTAAACACCCACACTCTTCCAAAACTCAATCAGGAGGATATAGAAAGCTTGAACAGACCCATAACCAGCGAAGAAATTGAATCGGTTATCAAAAATCTCCCAACAAATAAGAGTCCAGGACCAGATGGCTTCCCAGGGGAGTTCTACCAGACGTTTAAAGCAGAGATAATACCTATCCTTCTCAAGCTATTCCAAGAAATAGAAAGGGAAGGAAAACTTCCAGACTCATTCTATGAAGCCAGTATTACTTTAATTCCTAAACCAGACAGAGACCCAGTAAAAAAAGAGAACTACAGGCCAATATCCCTGATGAATATGGATGCAAAAATCCTCAATAAGATACTAGCAAATCAAATTCAACAGCATATAAAAAGAATTATTCACCATGATCAAGTGGGATTCATTCCTGGGATGCAGGGCTGGTTCAACACTCACAAATCAATCAACGTGATACATCACATTAATCAAAGAAAAGGTAACCATATGATCCTGTCAATCGATGCAGAAAAGGCATTTGACAAAATTCAGCAATGTTTCTTAATAAAAACCATCAAGAAAGTCGGGATAGAAGGAACATACCTAAACATCATAAAAGCCATTTATTAAAAGCCCACAGCTAATATCATCCTCAATGGGGAAAAACTGAGAGCTTTCTCCCTGAGATCAGGAACACGACAGGGATGCCCACTCTCACCGCTGTTGTTTAACATAGTGCTGGAAGTCTAGCATCAGCAATCAGACAACAAAAGGAAATCAAAGGCATCAAGATTGGCAAAGATGAAGTCAAGCTTTCGCTTTTTGCAGATGACATGACATTATACATGGAAAATCCAATAGACTCCACCAAAAGTCTGCTAGAACTGATACATGAATTCAGCAAAGTTGCAGGATACAAAATCAATGTACAGAAATCAGTTGCATTCTTATACGCTAACAATGAAGCAACAGAAAGACAAATAAAGAAACTGATCCCATTCACAATTGCACCAAGAAGCATAAAATACCTAGGAATAAATCTAACCAACGATGTAAAAGATCTGTATGCTGAAAACTATAGAAAGCTTATGAAGGAAACTGAAGAAGATATAAAGAAATGGCAAAACATTCCGTGCTCATGGGTTGGAAGAAGAAATAGTATCAAAATGTGAATACTGCCCAAAGCTATCTACACATTGAATGCAATCCCAATCAAAATTGCACCAGCATTCTTCTCAAAACTAGAACAAGCAATCCTAAAATTCATATGGAACCACAAAAGGCCCCAAATAGCCAAAGTAATTTTGGAGGAGACCAAAGCAGAAGGCATCACAATCCCAGACTTTAGCCTCTACTACAAAGCTGTCATCATGAAGACAGCATGGTATTGGCACAAAAACAGACACATAGACCAATGCGATAGAATAGAAACCTCAGAACTAGACCCACAAAAGTATGGCCAACTCATCTTTGACAAAGCAGGAAAGAATATCCAATGGAAAAAAAAAACAGTCTATTTAACAAATGGTGCTGGGAGAACTGGACAGCAACATGCAGAAGAATGAAACTAGGCCACTTTCTTACACCATTCACAAAAATAAACTCAAAATGGATAAAGGACCTGAATGTGAGACAGGAAACCATCAAAACCTTAGAGGAGAAAGCAGGAAAAGACCTCTCTGACCTCAGCCGCAGCAATTTCTTACTCGACACATCCCCAAAGGCAAGGGAATTAAAAGCAAAAATGAACTACTGGAACCTCATGAAGATAAAAGGCTTCTTCAAACCAAAGGAAACAATAAACGAAACTAAAAGGCAACCAATGGAATGGGAAAAAATATTTTCAAATGACATATCAGACAAAGGGATAGTATCCAAAATCTATAAAGAGCTCACCAAACTCCATACCCGGAAAACAAATAACCCAGTGAAGAAATGGGCAGAACACATGAACAGACACTTTTCTAAAGAAGGCATCCGGATGGCCAACAGGCACATGAAAAGATGCTCAACGTTGCTCCTCATCAGGGAAATACAAATCAATACCACACTCAGATATCACCTCACACCAGTCAGTGGCCAAAATGAACAAATCAGGAGACTGTAGATGCTGGAGAGGATGTGGAGAAACGGGAACCTTCTTGCACTGTTGGTGGGAATGCAAATTGGTGCAGCCACTCTGGAAAACAGTGTGGAGGTTCCTCAGAAAATTAAAAATAGAGTTACCCTATGACCCAGCAGTAGCACTGCTAGGAATTTACCCAAGGGATATAGGAGTACTGATGCATAGGGGCACTTGTACCCCAATGTTTATAGCAGCACTCTTAACAATAGTCAAATTATGGAAAGAGCCTAAATGTCCATCAACTTATGAATGGATAAAGAAATTGTGGTTTATATACACAATGGAGTACTATGTGGCAATGAGAAAGAATGAAATATGATCCTTTGTAGCAACGTGGATGGAACTGGAGAGTGTGATGCTAAGTGAAATAAGCCATACAGAGAAAGACAGATACCATATGTTTTCACTCTTATATGGATCCTGAGAAACTTAACAGAAACCCATGGGGGAGTGGAAGGAAAAAAAAAAAAAAAAGGTTAGAGTGAGAGAGAACCAAAGCAAAAGAGACTCTTAAAAACTGAGAACAAACTGAGGGTTGATGGGGGGTGGGAGGGAGGGGAGGGTGGGTGATGGGCATTGAAGGGGGCATCTTTTTGGATGAGCACTGGGTGTTGTATGGAAACCAATTTGACAATGAATTTCATATATTAAAAAAAAGAGATTCATCCCTGGGATGGAAAGATAGTTCAACACATGCAAACTAATAAATAAGATACATTAAGTTAACAGAATAAAATTCAAAAAATTCTTACGATCATCTCACTAGACACAGGAAAAGCGTTTGAAAAAATTCAATATCTGTTCATGATTAAAAAACTCTTAAAAATAATACATGAAAAGTTGATCAGTATCATTATCAATTAGAGAAATGCAAATTAAATCCATGATTAGATTCCACTACACATATTCAAAAACAAATATGTTTAATATATATATATTGACAGTACCAAATGCTTGCACCAGTGAAGAGAAACTAGAGTACTCTAACATGTCTGATGCAAATGCAAAAGGGTGCATCTGCTTTGAAAAATAGCATGGTAACTTCTTATAAAACTAAACATTCCATACAACTCAGTACTCTTGCTCCTTGGTATTTACCCAAGTGAAGTGAAACTTTAAAAAACAAATCTGCATGTCAATGTTTATGGAAGCTTTATTCATACTTACCAAAAATTGGAAGTAACCAAGCTGTTCTTCTCTAGGTGACTAGGTAAATTGTGATGTATCTATACAATGGAGTACTATTTGGAAATTAAAAGAAATAAGCTGTCAATCCACACAACAATATGGTTCAGTCTTAAATGCACATTGCTAACTAAAAGAAGCTGGTTTGAAAAGGCTGGATGCTCCATGGTTCTAATTATATGGCATTCTTGAAATGATAAGACAAAATAAATCTGAATTAAAAATTAAAGAAATATGAATTAAGAATTGGTTTTGGTGCCTGGGTGGCTCAGTTGGTTAAGTGTCCAACTTCAGCTCAGGTCATGACGACCTCATAGCTTATAAGTTCCAGCCCCTTGTCAGGCTCCGTGCTGACAGCTCAGAGCTCGAAGCCTGGAGCCTGCTTCAGATCCTGTGTCTCCCTCACTTTCTTCCACTCCCCTTCTTGCGCTCTCTCTCTCTCAAAATAAACATTAAAAAAATTAAAAAAATAAAAAGAGTGGATTTTAGTTATAATAATGTATCAATGTTGCTTCAAAAATTTTTGATTATACAATAGTGATGTAAGATGTCACTAATAGGACAAACTGGGTGTGAGTATAAAGAAGCACTCATTATCTTTGCAGTATTTCTGTAAATCTAAAAATAGTTTTTTTTAATCCTATATTTAAAATATCCATAAAATATGCCAAAAGGTAATTTTACCAAATTATTTCTAAATAAGATTTAAATTATTGAAAAATGATTGAGGAACACAGCAGATTGAGATTCTAAATAATGGAGATATTGCTATCAAAAGGCTATAGAATTATATTAGTTATAGTAGCTTATTAAAAATCTGACAGACATCTGTTCCATCCATACTTCCTTCCACCTTTAGTAACCCCTTTCCTGCTCCAAAACATATATACAAACACTCAAAAATGAACATATGCTAACCTCAAAACTCTTTAGAAAATAATGATAATCACAACTACCACTCATTCGGTGCATTATATCATCTAAATTTGATGTTGTATCCATTACAGTACATGGCATAAAGTAAAAAGTAAATATTACTTGAATATAACTAACATAATAATGACTAAATGTCTAGCATTTGATAGAAGTTTCAAATTTACATTTGAAAAATAATTTTAAAATCTTACTTTGAGATAGAAGAGCTATTATGCAGATAAGGGAGAAGAATGGCTAGATTAGAAGTAATCAATTGCAGTAAAAATCTTCTAACTCCAAACCATTCTACATATTTTACATTGTACTCTTTTTTTAATTTTTTAATGTTTTTATTTTATTTTTTAGAGAGAGAGAGACAGAGTGCGAGTTGGGGGGGAGGTCAGAGAGAAGGAGACATAGAATCTGAAGCATGCTCCAGGCTCTGAGCTGTTAGCAGATAGCCCGAAGCGGGGCTTAAACTCACAGATGTTGAGATCATGACCTTGAGCCGAAGTCAGACACCCAACCAACTGAGCCATCCAGGTGCCCCATTTTACATTGTATTCTATATTACACATGACCTAGAGAAAAGCTATTCATTTTATTTACTTTTTTTTAAAAAAATTAACGTTTATTTATTATTGAGAGACAGAGAGAGACAGAGCATGAGTAGGGAGGGGCAGAGAGAGGAGACACAGAATCCGAAGCAGGCTCCAGGCTCTGGGCTGTCAGCACAGAGCCCTCTGTGGGGCTGGAACTCACAGACTGCAAGGTCATGACCTGAGCCGAAGTAGGATGCTTAACCGACTGAGCAACCCAGGAGCCCAAAACTATTCATTCTAACACATGCCAATAAAAATATACTTTCTTTAAAAAATCCCCTTGTAAAGTTAGGGTAAAACATTAACGCATATTAAGCAAAATCAGATACCATTTTCTCATATCTACATTTATCATATCTCCTTTATAATTCATGTCCTGATCCTCTCACAAAAATATATCACTTTTTTCTTTGCCTCATTCTCATAGTATTTATATTCTTCTTTGCCTCATTCTTATAGTATTTATATTTAATATTGATAATTTGTGAATGACCTTAAAGCCCTAAAAATTTTAGCTTTTTAAGGACAAATGCTATCTTCTTTATCATTTAATACTCCATGTTTAACACATTGCTTGGCCCATAAAAGGTATGAAATATTTGTTGAATAACTGAATCAGTGTATGAATAAATTCATAATTACAAATTATGGTTGTTTCTTTTAAATAACAGACTGAAAAAAATAACACCATGTAGGTTCATTGTGTATCTGTAAGTGCTTATGTGCAACCAGGAGGTCATTTTCAACACTAATGGAGAGAGATTTTATTTGTTTCATCTATAGTTTATATAACCCATTTTTTCTGTGACCAATGACACATATTTGCAAAATAGCTAGTTGAGGGGGCTGCTACAATCTATGACCATGAAACTAACTGCTCCAGAAATTGTAAAAACTGTGCCTTATTTGTGTGGTATAAAACCTAACTCAACTAGGCAACCATACCCTTAATGTCAAAAATACACTGGAACTTCTGTTGTTTATTTCAATTCAATCTACAAGTACTTATTGTGCGATTGCTTATGTGAGCAGCCTTTTATTTCTAATATGTTCTAATGTACTTTCTTTTATTACTTGAATAACTACCCACCCCCTTAGAGAAACTCAGTATTTCGTGAATTCTGCTCTGATTAAAAATTATGTTATAGCAGAGTTCCAGAGAGTTTAAAAGGGTTTTAAGAGCAGCACATAAAATTCATTTGCACATTAGGTAGAGTATTCTTCAAGGTTAAATCTCTTTCTTAGGCCTCTTATGTTAAATGGCAAATACAATTCAACTAAAACTCTGGACTAATCACGTTCAACTTTTATGGAAATCATAGTCACATTTTTTTTAACATATCCCAAATTGCACCTGAACATAATTCACAATTTGTTCTAATTCACTGTAACAGAAGAGCAAGCCAGATAATTTTTTTTGGTCATTAAAATGTATAAAGAAAAAATTATTTTCAAGGGCCAAATCTATTATAGAAAGAGCTTAAAGTTGGCATCAGTCTTCATAGATTAATTTTTTACCCACTAAAATGATGTTTATAATGGAACACAGTTCCCTACTAGCAAGCAGCCAAAATGGCACATCAGTAAACCAATAACCCATATCCAGATAAAAAAAATTTATTTCCCTCTATTAAAAAACTATATTTCTCTTCTATTTCTCATATTGACATATGAACAATCACAATGTAATTATTAGGTAACAAATGTTTATGTGTTGTTTTGGTTAAAAACAACAAAAATTTTTTTAACTTGAGATTTGTTGTTTTTCCATCAGCTACTAAAAAAGATATTTTACATAAGAAAGAATAATTAACTGAGTTTATCAGAAAGCTTCTAGTCAGCTTCCCCTGACTCCTCGATTATCTCTGTTAATTGCCACCTTCCATTCCTTGATATTTTGAAGTACAGGACCTTTTTGGACATTGTGACATTTAATTTTGAAATGAAAACATAATAAATTCTTGTTTTATAGTTTCATTAAGAAAAGAGGAAATATTTATCAGATCCTGAAAGTGTATGTAAAATGACAGGGAAAAAGTGATGTGTTCAAATATTTGATCATAACTTTACCCTTCAAACTTTTATGCCTTCAGGGCCTTCCAAAATAAAGTGAGCAAAAGTTTTTGTTGTTTGTTTGTTTGTTTGTTTGTTTAATTAAATAACACTTCCCTTGCCTGTTGGACCCATAAATCATATACTTGCATAAAGTAACTATGGCACAGGAAAGCAAGCTATGATTTTCACCCACTTTTGCAGATGACCAACAGTTTGCACTAGATCATTGTATAATAGATCTTTATTATGAACTCTGTCCTGTGAGGCTTCAGTGTACACATTTCCTCATCAATATTTGATGTATTTCTGATAAGAAAGAGAATAGGTTTGGGAGGTTGAACCTAAAATCTTCTGACATTCTGTTTTGGGACATTGCTGTGGCATAAGAGCATGGCAAAATAGATACCAAAACATGACTAAATATACATATTTAATAAATAATACATATGTAACTTTCATATGTAATATCACATTCTTTTACTTTAATATTTAAATACCTATTTCAAGTTTAAAATGTGCAGTATGTATGTGTATAGCTCTCGATGCCTGCCCATGCATATAAAGAAGGGGATTAAAAAAAAGGGGCCACACACAAAAAATCTCAAAAGTGACAGTATGTGAATCTATATGCTTGGATACATGCCATTGTTTATATGAGGGATACTTTTTTTTTCTTATGTTATTAAGGTTTTTATTTTAATTCCAGTATAGTTAACAATGTTCTATTAGTGTTAGGTGTACAAAACAGTAATTCAACAATTATATACATTGCTCAGTACTCATTAAGATAAGCGTACTCATCAATCCCCATCACCTATTTTACCTATCCCTACACCTACCTCCCCTCTGGGAACCATCAGTTCGTTCTCTATAGTTAAGAGTCTGTTTCTTGATTTTATGTATGTTTGTGTGTGTCTATGTGTGTGTGCGTGTGTGTCTTTTTTCCTTTGTTCAATTGTTTTGTTTCTTAAATTCCACATACGAATGAAATCATACTATTAATCTTTCTCTAAGTGACTTATTTTGCTTATCATTATACTGTTTAGCTCCATCCATATTGTTGCAAACGAAAGATTTCATTCTTTTTTATGGCTGTGTAATATTCCATTATATCTACATATATATCTATCTATCACATCTTCTTTATGCATTCCTCTAATATAAGGGGTATCTTTAGGTGTATCTTTCATTTGGAAACTGTAAAGATCAATGGGTCAAAGTAATAATAGTAATGGCACAGGCATGCCTCACCAACTAAATTTCATGACAATAAACAATAAAAATGCATGTACTTAAATTGGTAAAAATTTGGGTAACTGAGAGAGATTGTGCAGCTAATAAAAATCTGTTGTTGGGGCGCCTGGGTGGCGCAGTCGGTTAAGCGTCCGACTTCAGCCAGGTCACGATCTCGCGGTCCGTGAGTTCGAGCCCCGCGTCAGGCTCTGGGCTGATGGCTCGGAGCCTGGAGCCTGTTTCCGATTCTGTGTCTCCCTCTCTCTCTGCCCCTCCCCCGTTCATGCTCTGTCTCTCTCTGTCCCAAAAATAAATAAAAAACGTTAAAAAAATAAATAAATAAATTTAAAAAAAAATAAAAAAAAATCTGTTGTTGACACAGCTGCCTGAAAGCTGCCATTATAGGTTTAGATTACTAGAGACTATTGGGGATAATCTAAATTTTGTGTATAACCCAATATGACCATTATAGCTGTTGTATCATTATACTTCAATCTTTGGAATGAACTGAATCCCATAATGGCAGAATATGGAATTGTGCTCTAATTAAAGACACAGCATTAGAAAATGCACCAGGTCACACACCCTAGACACTTGGGTTGTGCGAACATATCCAGCATAAAAGCAAAGAGAAAATAAGATTTTTCAACAACATTCTGCTTTCTGCTTTGCTTAGAATACAATGAATTTTGTTCTTTGATGAGAAGGGGAAGAAGAGCTATTACCAAAATCCCCTTTAAGGAGGAGGGTGAGGGAAAATAGTGGCAGAGTAGGAGGACCTCAGTCTTGCCTTATCCCACAAATAAAACTAGATAACCACAAAATCAATCTCAATACCCAAGAAATCAACCTGAATACTGGAAAAACAAACTCCACAACTAAAAGTACAGAAAACACCACATTGAATAAAATAGGAAGTGCAGATATATGGCTTGGGAAAGAAACAGACCTTGACCACTGCAGAGGGGAGAGAGCTGTGGTCAAGGAGAAGGGTGACAGACAGACTAGCACACAGGAAACCACACAGGGAAGACAATTTCCCACAGCAATTGGCTTGGAAAATGAGAAGGGACAAATTTTGTGAGTTCCTGAAAACAGTGGGGCTTAAAGTTTGAAGTTCTAAAGGAAAGCAGGCTTGGATCAGACAGAGCCCAGAGGCATTGGGGCTGCTCTTGGAGAGAGAGCAGAGAAAATAGCCCACAGACAGACAGCATGGAAGTACCAATCTGAAGTGCACCTGGGCACACAGTGGAGATGTAATTTACTCATTTTGGAACATGTCCCGGAGAAGCAGAATTCAGAGACCCCTCCAGGAGCAATAAAACTGGCAAGCACCATTTCCCTTCCACACCCTTTAGCATAAGCACAGGGATACCTGTGTGAATCAGCACACTGCCCACACTGGCTACCTAACTGGTTTACACCAAGCTGTGCACATCTGTACTCTTGTGGAACCAAGTTTACCACTCATGTTTTTCTCAATCCCAGTGCAGTGGATTACCTCCCACAGAGCTTGTCTAAATCTCTGACCATACTGCATCTCCTGATCCAGGAGTTCTGTAGGGCCTTGGTTCTGGTGGCAGTGGCAACAGGTCACATTCCACGAGCAGACCAGAAAACATCTAGTAAAAATGTGCCACACTCAGGCCAGGAATGAAACTTCCCACAATAAGCAAAGACAACCTCCGCAGATAGGAGGATAGAAAAGCCAAGATACATCAGAGCACACCCAGCACACACTTCAGACACTCCCTGAGACAACAGGTCCTGGATAACAGGGAATACTACACTGCACAGCACTATAGGATCACTTCTTCAAAGGTCATTATGCTCAAGAACAGGAAAAGGAACTGACATTCCTCACAAGCAGAAGCAGACACAGAGACATGTCAAATTGAGAAGACAGAGGAATTTTCCCCCAAAGAAAGGACAGAACAAGGTCATGACCAGAGATCTAAGTGAAACAGATATAAGTAGCATGCCTGAGAGATAATGTAATAATCATAAAGATAGCCACAGAACTTGAGAAAAGAGTGTGAGACATTGGTGAGATCCTTAACACAGAGATAAGGAATAATATACCAGACTTGAAGGGCTCAATAAATGAAATGAGAAACATTCTTGATGGAATGAACAGCAATCTGGAAGAAACAGAGGAATTGATGACATAGAAGACAAAGTAACTGAAAGCAATGAAGACGAACAAACAAGGGAAAGAAGGATTACGCAACACGAGACTAGATTTAGGAAACTCAGTGGCTCACTCAAAAGTAATAATATTCATATTATATGAGTCACAGAAGAAGAAGAGACAGAAAAGGGGGTAGAAAATTTCTTTGAAGGAATAATAGATGAAAATATGCCTAATCTGGGGAAGGAAACAGACATCCAGATCCAGGAGGCACAGAGAACTCCCATTAAAATCAACAAAAGCAGGCCAACACCAAGACATATTGTAATAAAGTTTTAAAAATATAGTGATTAAGAAATAATCTCAAAGCAACAAGACAAAAGTAGTCCTTAAATTGGAAGGGAAGACCCATAAGGCTAGCTGGAGACTACTCAACAGAAACTTGGCATGCCAGGAAGGAGTGACATAGTATATTCAAACTGCTAAATGGGGAAAATCTTCAACCAAAATATACTATCCAGCAAGGCTATCATTCAGAATAGTAGAGATAAAGAGTTTCCCAGACAAGCAAAAACTAAAAGAGATTGTGACCACTAAACCATCCCTGCAAGAAATATTAAAGAGGACTCTTTGAATGGGAAGAAAAGACCAAAAGGGACAAAGACAAAAAAGTATCTGAAAAAATCTCCAAAAACAATGACAAAAACAAGTAATAAAATGATACTAAAAACATATCTGTCAATATTTACTTTGAACATAAATGGACCAAAACACTTCAAATGAAAGACATAGGATATCAAAATGGATAAAAACCAAAAGACCAAAAGTGACAAAGACTAGAAAGGAACAGAGAAAATCTCCAGAAACAATGACAAAACCACAAGTAATAAAATGCCACTAAATACATATCTATCAATAATTAATCTTAATGTCACTGGACTATATGTTCCAAAAAAAGACACAGTGTATAAGAATAGTTAAAAATAAAAATAAAAACAAGATACATCTATATGCTGCTTATAAGAGCTTCATTTAAGACCTAAAGACACTTGCACATTGAAAGTGAGGGGATAAAGAAATATTTGTCATGTAAATGGATGTCAAACGAAAAATGGAATAGCAATACTTATCATGGACAAACTAGACTTTAAAACAAAGACTTTAACAAGAGAAAAGAATGGCATGCTATCATAGTAAAGAGGACAATCCAACTAGAAGATATAACAATTATAAATCTGTATGCACCAAACATGAAAGCACCCAAATATATAAAACAATTAAAAACAAACGTAAAGGAACTCATGATAATAATATAATAATAGTACAGGACTTTAACACCCACTTATCAATGGACAGATCAAGTAAACAGAAAATAGACAAGGAAACGGTAGCTTTGAATGACACAGTGGACCACATGGACTTAACAGAAACATTTAAAACATTCTATCCTAAAAGACCAGAATACACACTCTTTTCAATTACACATGGGATATTCTCCAGAATAGATCACATATTTGATCACAAAACAGGCATCAACAAATAAGAAACAAAACAACAGATCAAAGAAGCAAGAGCTCGTTCTTTGAAACAATTAATAAAATTGATAAACCTCTAGAGAGAATTATCAAAAAAAAAGAGAAAGGACACAAATAATAAAATAACAAGGGAGGAGAAATAACAACTAACACTACAGAAATATAATTATAAGAGAATATTATGAAAAACCATATGCCAATAAATTGGACAACCTGGGAGAAATGGATAATTTCCTAGAAACACATAAACTACCAAAACTAAAATAAGAAGAAATAGAAAACTTGAACAGAATGATAGTCAGCAAAGAAATTAAATCAGTAATATCTCCTAACAAACAAATGTCTAGGGCCAGATGATTTCACAAGTAAATACTACCAAACACTTAAAGAGTCAACACCTATTCTCCTCAAAACTATTCCAAAAAATAAAAAGATAAAAAGGAAGGAAAACTTCCAGATTCATTCTATGAGGTCAGCCTTACTCTGATACCAAAACCAAAGACTCCACTATAAAAGAGAACTACAGGCCAAAATCCTTGATGAACATGGATGCAAAATTCACAATAAAATACTAGCAAAATGAATCCAACATTACATTAAAGGTATAATTAATCATGATCAAGTGGGATTTACTCCTGGGTTGGAACTGTGGTTAAATATTCACCAATCAATGTGGCACACCATGTGAATAAAAGAAAGGATAAGACCATATGATCCTTTTTTTTTTTTTTAATTTTTTTTTCAACGTTTTTTATTTATTTTTGAGACAGAGAGAGACAGAGCATGAA